>NW_026652309.1:6967-9723 GCF_009828535.3 Hylobates moloch | reverse complement strand
CCTTCGTGTGGAGAGGTGGACCCCAGGGCTCCCGGAGAGAGAGAGGGGCCTTCGTGTAGAGAGGTGGTTTGTTGCTTCTTTCAAATTCAGGACAGTCATTGCCTGGGAAACTGGGGTGATTGGTCCGAACCCACCTTGGACACCCCAGACTTGGTGCATCCCTGCAGGATCTGAGCACAGAACGGCCTGCTTCAGCCCGGCTGCCAGGCCTGCAGAGCAGAGAGAGTCCCCACGGAATGCCACCGTTCAGACCTCTTGTGGTTGAACAGAGCAATACAGGAGTCTGTTCCAGCTGCTCCCACCTTGCCATGGGAATGGTTCTCTGATTTATTATTTTAATTAAGGGCTTTTAAGCTTTAATTTAAAAAGTTAAATAGGCTCTCTTTATATGTAAATCGTGGTTCGGTGAATTATCACACACTGCCAGATGCGCACTGTCATCGGATGGAAGAGCACTATCCTGTCCGGGACCCCAGTCCCTGAGTCTTCACGGCTCCTGAAGCAGCAACAGGACCCCCTGGGATCTCAGCCCAGGGAGGCTGACTGAAGCCCTCCCAGGAGCACGGCTGGGTCCAGGGGCACCAGTGGCCCTGCACTGTGCTCACAGTCTTGTCCAGCGGCACCCGGAGTAACCTCTCCTGACCTGTGAAGTCTACACGAGGGCCCGTGGGGAGCCCAGGCTCAGCACTGCCCAGCAGCAGCTCTGCTCTTAGCTCCAGAGCCCAGAGCAACCTCTCCTGACCTGTGAATTCACACAAGGGCCCACGGGGAGCCCAGGCTTGGCACTGCCCAGCAGCAGCTCTGCTCTTAGCTCTGGAGTCCTCTTGCCAGCTCCGGGAAAGCAATGTGAAAGTAGCCATTTTCACAAAGCAGGCACTCACCATGTTAGCAATCAGCTTCCATTTCTGCTCCTTGAAACGGCTTGGGAAGAAGGACCCTTGTGGGTGCAGAGTGCCAAGGGTGCGGAGAGCCGGCCAGCCCAGGAATCCAGCCCCAGTGTCTCCCTCCTTCTCCCTCACTTGCTGCAGGTGCTTCGTGTCAGCCTTTAGAAAACATTGGTCCTAATTGTTCTCTTTCTTTTGGGCCGACACATTCACACTCGGCAGGGGTGTGCAAGGTGGTGGCTGCTGTTCCAGGGGCTGCCCCCTCACAAGCATCCCATGAAATAGTTCCTTCCACTACCCGTGGAGTCCAGCAACTGGGGCCAGGTCACTCTGCCAGGCAGCAGATTCTCCATGGGTCCTCGCCAGGCCACCCTGCTCCACATGCCTGCAAATGCAGCTCCCTTCCAGCTGAAGTGCCTGGCACCCCTCTCTGGGAACACAGGGACAGCTCACCTTTGCTGAGCCCCCTCTGTGTGGTTCTGTGGAGCTGTGTCCTTTCGCCCCGTAATGGGCATAGGGTGCGTTGTATTCTGACTGCTTGGTAGATATGAAGCTGAAACCCAGGCAGGTTCTGCACCTGTTGTATTAACAGGTGATGCATGCAGTAGTGGGGCCTAGATTCCAACCTGCCTTCTTGGCGGCAAAACTCTGCTTTCTTCCATTGGCCTCTCGACCTACCCAGAAATGAGACTAATTCTGCCCTCTCCTTCCCTCATTCACTTCTCCCTCCTCTGTCCGTCCCTCAATGTACCTCCTCTCTGTCGTCACTGCCCTCAGTCTCCTGTGAGGACAGCGTTTGTGTTTCTCTCAATCTCCCTCTCCTTTCTCTTACAAGGACGTCAGTGGTTGGGTTTAGGGCCTACCCTAAATCCAGGACAAACTCATCCTAAGACTCTGAGTTACATCTGTAAAGACCTTTATTCACAATGAGGTCATATCTGAGGTTCCTGGTGGAAGTGAATTTGGGAGGGGGCACTGTTCACCCCACTCTGCCCATTAAGCACAGTGTGTGTGGTTTTGTGTGTGATCTGGGTGGGACGTTTGTCTCTTCCTAATCTCATGCTGAGATGTGATCCCCAGTGTTGGAGGCAGGCCTGGTGGAGGGGATTGTATCATGGGGGTAGATTCCTCATGAATGGTTTAGCGCCTTCCCCTGGGTGCTGAGTGAGTTCTCGCTGTGAGCTCACGGGAGAGCTGGTCGTTTAAAAGACTGTGGCACCTCCTCCTCCCTCTTGCTCTCGCTGTCACCATGTGACACTCTGGCTCCGCTTCACCCTCCACCACAATTGAAGCTTCCTGAGGCCCCACCAGGAGCAGATGCCAGCACCATGCATCCTGCACAGCCTGCAGAACCACAAGCCAAAATAAAACCTCTTTCTTTATAAATTACCCAGCCTCAGATATTTATTTATAGTAATGCAAGAACAGAGTAACACATGTAGATAACCCCACCCTGTAATTCCAGTGGACACGAGCTGGGATTGGGAAGGAATAGAAGGTGGGTCTAAGAGTGGACACAGCCCTCCCTCAGGGACTCAAACAAGCAGCCCTTCCCATAGCGGCGAGGTCCCCGGGGGAGATGCGGGTGCATGGGGAGTTGTAAATCCACAGCGTTCGCTCCACTTGGTTTTCATACTGAGCCTCTGAAATGCGAACATGTTACCATTTGTTTTCATGAGGATTAAAAAAATCACAGGAAAGCAGCCACCTGGTAGACAGTGGGTACCCAACACACTGCTGCTGGATTTGTTTCTTTGCTGCCACTGGCAGTGCTCTTGGTGATGGTGGTGGCGGTCCTCTTGGTGATGGGGTGGTGGTGGTGGTGGTCCTCTTGGTGATGCTCTTGGTGGTGCTGGTCCCCTTGGTGGTGGT
>NW_026652309.1:0-6920 GCF_009828535.3 Hylobates moloch | reverse complement strand
GTGTTCTTGGTGGTGGTGGTGGTCCTCTTGGTGATGGGGGGGGTGGTGGTGGTGGTGCTCTTGGTGATGGGGTGGTGGTGGTGGTGGTGGTGGTGGTGGTGGTGGTGGTGGTGATGGTGGTGCTGTTGGTGGTGGTGGTCCTCTGGGTGATGCTCTTGGTGGTGCTGGTCCCCTTGGTGGTGGTGGTGGTGCTCTTGGTGGTGGTGGTGGTGCTCTTGGTGGTGGTGGTGGTGCTCTTGGTGGTGGTGGTGCTCTTGGTGGTGATGGTGGTGCTCTTGGTGGTGATGGTGGTGTACTCTTGGTGCAGTTGCTATTGTTGCTGCTGTTCTCTGTGAGGCCTGATCAGACCATGTAACAACCCTAGAAAGGCTGTGAGGAAGAGCTCAGCCACCTCCTCAGGGCTGTTTCAGGCATTTCCTCCCTGGCATCTAGGTGTCCCACTTGCACACCTGAGCCCCATGGGGTTCCATGCCATGCAGAGGTTAAGCTCCATGGGTGGTAGATAAATTACCCAAACAGGTGATCCAGTGTCTGCCTGCAGTTGCAGCTGGGGCCACAGACCCTTACCGAAAATGATTGCTCACCCCTGAGAACAGAGTAAGACAGTGCCAAGATACACAATGCAGGGAAAGGTTCCAGCAGACCCTGGCAGAGGAGAAGCCTCCTTCCACATAGGGAACAGCATCTGCCTGCAGAGGGCCACTGCCAGGAGCCAGCCGAGGCTCCATGCCTGCCTGGACACTGTCACAAGGGTGCTGCTGGGGGCGCTCAGCTGCCTGGGGTGAGGGTGTCTTGATCCCCCCTTCTGTCCTCATGGGATTCTCCAGCCCCATGTATACTGTTGCCTCCCACCTGATGGGAGGACCCTCACCTTGTCCCTGTTGCCCATTAAGTGCCTGCCACCGACAGTAGCCCCAGCCCTTTCTCGGATGCACAGTGCCACAGCCGGTGGGTCTCTGGTCCTCTGCTTCCCTGGTGCCTCGAGCTGAGTCTCCTGCTGGGGTATCAGTGGGCTGCTCTCGTACCCGACAGACTCACCCACTTCTTCCACCCCTGCATGGTCCCAGGACCTCGTGCCCTTGGCGGACCCACGTGGCTGACTCCTCTGCTGTCCTGCTGTTTCCCACCACGTCTGACCATGAGCCGCCTTTTTAGGGAAAGCAGATTGGACCAAGTGTTTTTCGCCTTTCTGTTGCTTTTAGTTCTTCCAAAGGTTTTGAAAGTGGTTGGAAAACACTCTTATTTTCTTAGGGACCGTTTTCAGCTTCTTTACCAAGGATGAAGAGTTGGAGTAAAAATTAATTACAAACTGGCAGAGTCAGTATCCACCTATTTACCACGAGCCAGAGTTTCAGTGGTTGCCAGTGTAGAACGCTCATTTTTATCAACCCCATTTCCTTCAAGTGTCTCCTTCCATGGAGATTGACAGGCCCCACACATGGACATGGGGAGAGAGGTGGGCTCTGTGTCTGCAGTGTCTGCAGCGCTCTGACATCCTGCAGGACGGGACAAGGTGGCCCCGAGGACCCGTCAGTGCCCACGGGGTGCCCATAAAACTTTAGCAGTGGTACGTATTTACCGAAACTTCACTAAATCACTTTCTAATTTACTAGTCATTGCTTGGGAGGCCGGAAAGATTGAAAGCCCAAAGAACCGAGCAGGGCCGATTCTACCGGGAGAAAGGGTCACCGAGACACTCGAACAGCCCACTTATCGGTAACTCTCCGGGCTGCGCCTCGTCGGGGAGTTCTGGGTTTGCGCGGGAGGCTGCCGGTGGCACGTGGCTCGCAGATAATGCGGGAATGGACTGCGTGTCTTCCTTCCAGTGTCTTCAGCACACGGCTGTGGCCAGGGGCGGTGACGGGATTGCCTGCCTCGGGGGAGCTGATAGGAGGAGGGGGAGCTTGGTGGACACTGAGGAGCTCTGACAGGTGGAGAGCAGCTCTGCTCCAAACGCCCATATCCGTTAGCATGGGACTCAACCTGTCACCCTAAATCCCACCAAGCTGCCATCCAAAAATCACTGTTTAGTGTATCTGTTAAAAGTGGCATGTTTCAAATGCACAGAAAATTCCAAAAGCCGACAGCACGCAGCCGGGCACCTGTCTCCGAGCTCCCCAGGAACGGCCTTTGTAGGCTCTTCTAGGTGGGGATGGCAGCAGTTATCTCAGTCTGTTTAGGCTGCTACAACTGCAGACAGACTGAGTGGCTTAGAAATAACAAATGTACTTCTCACAGTTCTGGAGGCCAGAGTCCAAGGTCAGAGAACCAGCAGGTTCGGTGTGGGGTGAGGTCCCGCTTCCTCATTCATAGCTGGTGCCTGCTCATTCTGTCCTGGCATGGCAAGGGGAGAGGGATCTCTCTGGGACTTCTTTTATAACGTAATTAACCCTATTCAGGAGGGCTCCACCCTGGGCCCCTTCCAAAAGCCCCACCTCCTGACACCATCACCTTGGGGCTTAGGTTTCAACACACGAAATTCGGGGGCACAAACATTTAGCCATAGCATCAACAGACTATTGCAAACCATGACGGGTCCTCCCCTGGAAGGAGGAGGGCAGAGGGGAAATGAGCTGGAGGCATATGGAAATAGGCCAGGTGTGGTGGCTCATGCCAGAATCCCAACACTTTAGGAGACTAAAGCGGGAGGATTGCTCGAGGCTAGAAGTTCGAGACCAGCCTGGGCAACACAGCAAGACCCTGTGTGTTAAAAAGTTAGCCAGGCGTGGTGGCACACGCCTGTGGTTGCAGCTGCTTGGGAGCCTGAGGAAGGAGGATCCCTTGAGCCCAGGAGTTCAAGGCTACAGTGAGCTATGATTGTGCCACTGCACTCCAGCCTGGATGACAGAGTGAAACCCTATCTCTAACAAAAAGAAAATATATTAAAAATTTTAGGTACTCATAGAGAAGATCAAAATAACAGAATTAATGCTTATTGTTAATTACTTTTTTATAGAAACCTAAGGAAAGAAAAGCAAAGGTCTAGAGGCAGCCGTGGCAGAGTCCCCTTTAAAACAGATGAACCTTTCTCGTGAGAATATAGTGTTGCAGATACGGTGACAGGGTTCGGCTGTGTCCCCACCCAAATCTCACCTTGAATTGTAGTTCCCATAATCCCCACACGTGGTGGGAGGGAGCCGGTGAGAGGTAATTGAATTATGGGGGTGATTTCCCCATGCTCTTCTCATGATAATAAGTTCTCACAAGAGCCGATGGTTTTATAAGGGGCTTTTTCCCTTCATTCCACACTCATTCTCCTTGCTGCCGCCATGTGAAAAAGGATGTGTTTGCTTCCCCTTCTGCCATGATTGTAAGTTTCCTGAGGGCTCCTCAGCCATGCTGAACTGTGAGTCAAACCTCTTTCCTTTATAAATTACCCAGTCTCAGGTATGTATTAGCAGCATGGGAACAGACTAGCACATATGGCCAGACACGTGGATCTTTTTGATGATGTCTGCAGGATACTACAACAAATTCTTGCATTCTTCCTGGTCTTCCCGACTTCCTGCTATGCTCCAGTCTTGGGGCCTTGACACTTGCTGTTCCTTCTGCCTAGAACGTACTTCCCCACACAGCTCCATCCTGTGCCTACTTTGGGTTTTGGCTCAGACACCGCCTTTTAATGGGGCTCTCCTGACTTCCAGCCTTAGGCTTGAGCTGTGCTCTTCCCTCCAAGATACTGGGTCTCCTGGCAGCCATGTTCCTTCCTGGGAGGCTGCAGCTCATGCACCTGTGTTGCATGCATGGGTTTTCTTCACTGCTTTCTCCCCCGATGAGAGCAGAAAAGGCTGGCAACTTTTCTGCTCGGTCAAGGGTGCACCTCCAGTGCCTGGCACACAGTAGGTCCTCGCTCAAGACTCAACAGATGAAAGCCCAAACCTGAAATCTGAAATCAGTGACCCAGTTGAGGGACCACTGGACTGCATGGGTCATGGGGGCAGCAAGCCAGTTTGTGCTCTCTGGAGCCTCAAAGACCCCGGGGTTCAAATCCTGGCCCCACCACTTGTCCTGCTGTGGGTGAGCAACTGACCTTCCCCAAACCTTGGTTTTCTCATCTGAAAAATGGGCCTCATATCCCTCGCCTTCTGGGGTGGCCATGATGATTAACTGAGATGAGAGGTGTGGAGTTTCCAGAACACTGCCTTGCACATAGTAAGTGCTCAATTAATGCTAGCTCTGATTTTCATCTCCTGTAATTCTCATTTTATCTCTTATTTGGAGATAATTGTAAACTTAGAGGAGTTGCAAGAATAAGACAAAGAAGTCTCTGATTTTCTTCACTGACTCATCACCTGTTATTTCCCAGGAGTCCTATACACAATGTCTGCTCTAGTCTCTCTGTCTCCTCTTTCTCCCTCTCACATCTATCTCAGAATACACACACAATATTTTCCCTGAATCATTTGAGAATTAGTTATGGACATCATACCTTTTGCCCCTAGATACTTCAGGGTATATTTCCTAAGAATGGGATATACTTTAACTACAATGCAGTTACTAAATTCAGGAAATGTATCAATGATACGAGATTCATATCTAATCTGAATATTCCAGTTTTGCCAACTGCCCCCCAAATTTTTTTTTGAGACGGCGACCTCCCGCTAATCAAGATGCCATCCCAGAGCAGTCATTGCATTTGCTGTCACACCCTTTCATCTCTTTAGTCTGGAACATTCCTGGGCCTTTCTTTGTCTTGCCTAACACCGATGTTCCTGCAGAGCCCAGGCTAGTTGTTTTGTAGAATGCCTGCAGTTTAGGCGCGGCTGATGTTTCTTGATGACACTTTTATTATTTTCATTAGCGTTATCATTGCAGAATTTAGGGTCTCATTCGAAAAGTACAAGGCCGGTTTTCTGGGTAAAACACTCCTCTCTTTAGCTGGCCGCTCACTGTCTCGGCACTGGTTTTACATGGTCCGTCGCTTGCTGGAGTGACATGAGGTTACTATGGCGCCGTTATGCATGGGGAGTTCCGGGGAAAATGAGCTGCTCGCCTAAAACAAGTGGAGGAAAATATTGAGAACTATCTCGGGCCTGTCACTCGGGGAGCATTGTAGAAGGTTCTGGAGAAGGCATTGAGGCTATAATTCTACTTTAATGAGCTGGGCTACCTAGATTCTATGGTACAGCAAGAGAGGCTGTTTGTATGCACCTGTATGTACGTGCCTTACTTAAAATTCAGAAAGAAAATCTTCAGGTGCCAGAATTACTTGTGAGGCTGGTGAAGAGGGAAAAGCCACTTCCCAGGCCAGACAGGAAATAGTGCCCTGGTTGGGACCAGGCGGGCCTGGCTGCAGATGTACACTTTGGGCTTCAGCAGCCCTGGTGCTGCCTTGAGCTTGACCCGTGTTGCTTCCTCCCAGAGACCGGGTCTCCCGCACAGCCCTGCTCTCAAGGATGGGAATGAGAAGGTCAGTGACAACGCACCTCTGCTTTACATCCAAGCATTGACTTTTGTGGCTTTCTTTATCCCATTGCTATGCCCTTTAAAGGGTCCTGGTGTGTGTGGGAATGGGATGGACAATTTTGTTTTTAACAATGGTGTTGGGCTGTGGATCCAGAACTCAAGTTCCAGAGGAAAGTGATGCCACAGTCAACGGGGAGGCTTCACAGAGGCAGGGAAAATGCAGGAGGTGAGACCCTTGAGCCACGGCTTGTGATGATGCCACTGTAATAAATGCTAATTACCTTCTCTGCCACACCAGGGGGTTGCTGCTGTTTTCTTCCCCTTCCAAGTGTGTTGCGTTTGGATGTGTAGTGGCTGTTAAGAAGTTTGTCAGCTTCTCCTAAGAAAATGTCAGCATGGAGGTGCTTAAGTAGGCCTGTGTGGGTGCAGGGCTGCAGGGAGGTGGTACGTTTTGTAGCTGGAAGATTCGCCGTGTGTGTGTGGGGATGCAGAGAGCGTGGCGGATACCTAGCTGCTGCCTGGCTCATCTCCGAGGGGGCAAGGCCTGTGCACGGTGGTGGGGTCCAATGGGGGTTTCTCCCCCACGTCCTCGGCGTGGCTGTGTGAATAACCCGCCTGCAGGGTCCTTTCCTGTGTCCAGCCTCTTCCTCCAGGAACACCGGCTTTGAGGATGCACTGGTCTTTTGTTCTCTGTGGTGTTTCCCTTAGGGGTGGGCTGAAACAGAATTTAGACCCTGGTCCTTCCACAGCCTTTTGATGTCTGGGAGGACCCTGGCATCCTCAGGCACACTCAGGTGCATGGCTGATGTTGGCGCAGAAGGACTCACCGTGAGCCGAAGGTAGACAGTGCTGGCCTTGACATTGGGTGAGCGTCTCCTTGATGCCCAGAGGGTATCTGGGCCGTAGGTTTCCAGGCGCCAGGGCAGGGAGTGACTGCAAGGACCCAGCTCCGTGGGCCACGTGATCAGAGCACGGCAGGTGCCCCACTTTACAGGCAAGCCCTGTCCCCAAAACCCGCCTGTGAGGGACTAGTACAGGAACTGGCGTGGGTCTTTCTGCAGCAACAGGGTCCTTACTGCCCCTGCATTCTATGCCGGCTCCCAGAAGCCTGGCAAGCCCCAGCTCCCACTGAAGGACCTTCTATAGGAGCTCAAAATGAAATAAGACCACATGGCTGTGGTGGACAGGAAGGACCTGCCTCTCCTCCTCCCCCTTTCCCTCCCCTTCCCGCCCTTCTCCTCCCCTTCCCACCCCTCCCCTCCCTGACCCCAGATCCTCAGGGACTCTCAGAATCATGCTGCGTGCCAGGCACCACACCATGCAATGTCACTGAATCACACGTGATGTCCCTACCTCGGCTCTGTGCAGTGCATGCTCATGTTTTGTTCCCATGTTTCAGAGGAAGAAACTGAGGCACAGAGACTTCAGTTCCCCAGGGTCTCACAGACAAAAGTTCAGGAGCTGGGATCCAAACCCAGGGACCTCTGCCTTAGAGCCCAGGCCCTTCCCACGTG
>NW_026652308.1:3196634-3250255 GCF_009828535.3 Hylobates moloch | reverse complement strand
AATGTGCCAGCGTGCACCCCAAGACCTGCCCTGTGGTACTGCCCCCCGAGACCCGCCCACTCAACGGCCTAGGCCCCCCTAGCACCCCACTTGATCACCGAGGGTACCAGGCCCTGTCAGACAGCCCCCCGGGGGCCCGAATCTTCACCGAGTCAGAGAAGAGGCCACTCAGCATCCAAGACAGCTTCGTGGAGGTGTCCCCAGTGTGCCCCCGGCCCCGGGTCCGCCTTGGCTCGGAGATCCGTGACTCTGTGGTGTGAGAGTCGACTTCCAGAGGATGCTGCCGTGGCTTCAGGGGCTGTGAATGCTCGGAGAGGGTCAACTGGACCTCCCCTCTGCTCTGCTCTTCGTGGAATACAACCGTGGTGCCCAGCCCTTGGGAGCCTTGGAGCCAGCTGGCCTGCTGCTTTCCAGTCAAGTAGCGAGGCTCCTACCACCCAGACACCCAAACAGCCATGGCTCCAGAGGTCCTGGCCAAATATGGGGGCCTGCCTAGGTTGGTGGAACAGTGCTCTTTATGTAAACTGAGCCCTTTGTTTAAAAAACAATTCAAAATGTGAAACTAGAGTGAGAGGGAAGAGATAGCACGGAGTGCAGCACACACGGCCGCTCCAGTTCATGGCCTCCCAGGGGTGCTGGGGATGCATCCAAAGTGGTTTGAGACAGAGTTGGAAACTCTCACCAACTGGCCTCTTCACCTTCCCCCTTATCCCACTGCCACCAGCTGCCCTGTCTCACTGCAGATTCAGGACCAGCTTGGGCTCCGTGCGTTCTGCCTTGCCAGCCAGCCGAGGATGTAGTTGTTGCTGCCGTCATCCCACCACCTCAGGGACCAGAGGGCTAGGTTGGCACTGCGGCCCTCACCAAGTCCTGTTGGCTCGGACCCAACTCCTGGACCTTTCTGGCCTGTATCAGGCTGTGGCCACACGAGAGGACAGTGTGAGCTCAGGAGAGACTTAGTGACAATGTACGCCTTTCCCTCAGAATTCAAGGAAGAGACTGTTGCCTGCCTTCCTCCATGTTAGCATGGAACCTGTGTCCCTTCCCACCATATCCACCCTCGCTCCATCTTGGAACTCAAACACGAGGAACTAACTGTACCCTGGTCTTCTCCCCAGTTCCCAATTCACCCAATCCCTCACCTTCCTCCACTCTAAGGGATATCAACACTGCCCAGCACAGGAGCCCTGAATTTACGTGGTTTTTACATATTTTTTAATAAGATGCACTTTATGTCATTTTTTAATAAATCTGAAGAATTATTGTTTAATCCTAGCTCTTCCTCTTCAAGGACAGTTGCTTTTTGAGGTAGGTCTAGTTTTCTGAGTTCTGAGGGGTTCTGAACCTCCTCTTTGCAGGGTCAAGTGAGCCAGAGTCAGCCTAGCCTGGTCAGCAGCATCTCCCTGTGGGGCAGCTCTGAGGCGGGGGGCTTAACGCACTGATAGGCAGAGGCAGGGGGTTCATTGCGTTTACTTAAGCCCCTTTATTCTGCATTCCCAATTCAGTTTAGCAAGGGTAGGGACACAAGGGATGGGATGGGATGGGGGCCGTTTGTTAAAAGTTTTTAATTCTTCAAATCATGCAGTAAAATAGACTTTACTGATGTACTGTTTACATTTTGACACATGCAGAGACTCATCTAACCACCACCCCAATCAGGATACAAGAGAGTACCATGCCTCCTGCTGCCCCTTCATCCTCACACCCTCCCATGGGGACAGCCAGCATGGGTGTGGCTTGACTTCCCACTGGCCTCTGCTCGATATGCTGCTTATTCCTAGGATGATCGAAGGCTCTTAGAAGAGAAGTCCAGTCCTTCCTCACACCAGTGTATCTCATGTCACGCACAGGGTCAAACTTCTAAACCTTTATTAGTGATTAGTACAAACACAAATGGAGCAATGACAACAGCAGTGAGGAGAGGCCCTGACAGGGAGGGCCGCCACTGCCTGGGGTGAGGCTGTACAGTGCCAGCTCCAGACTGGGCCAGCTTGGCCCGCACTGGTAACACAGGCTTGACTTCGGCCACAGCTCAGCAGTAGAAAGGTTCTTGGACAGGGTGCCAGGACACATGCTGGGGCTGCTGTCACAGGACAATCTTAAAGGAGCTGAACAAGAGAAAAGGGGTGGGTTTTCTGCTGGAAGAGGAGGGTAGGGACTAAACCCAAACTTGCCCCCTTCTCCCTTTAGACCCTTCTTTGGAACGAGCTGTGTCCCATGTGTTAGCACCCCCAGAAGAACTCCCTGAGACATCCAGAGGGAGCTTTCTGGACCCACATACAGGGTCAGAGCTTCTAAACCTTTATTACTAATTAGTACAAACAGAGCAATGACAATGGCAATGGGAAGGGGAGAGGCCTCGACAAGGAGGGCTGCCCCTGCCCGGGGTGAGACTGCCAGCTTAGTTGGCCCTGTGTGTGGGGACTTGGGCTTTCTCTCACCCTGGCACCACCTCCTGTAGCAATGCCCTAGGCCCAGAGGCAGGACCACTGTCATACCTGGCAAAGTCTGGAGAACGGGAGATGACGTGCTGGAACTCAGAGAGGTTGATGGTTCCATCCCTGTCAATGTCAGACTCCTCCAGGATCTGGGAAAGGGAGAGTTTCAGGCCAGAGCCCCAACCCCTCCCTCCCGCTCCTAGGCCCAGCTTGGGCAGGGCCTGCTCAGCTGCTCACGTTGTCGATGAGCTGCTGCATCTCAGACGCACTAAGCCGTGTGTCCTCGCCCTCTCCCGTGAGGCAGTTCACCAGCCGGCTCAGGTCTTCTCTGTTCAAGGTTCCATCATCATCAAAGTCTAGAGAGCAGACACAGGAAGCCAAAAGACACGGTTGGGAGGGGCTCTGAGGTTCCCCAAACGGCGCCCATTTCCCAAGCAGGGCCACCACAAAGCCCACGTGGGAAGGAGTGGTGTCCTGCTGGGCTGCTCCTGGTTCTCACCGAAGATGAGGAAGGCGTAATGGGACTTGATGTCCGGCGTGGCTGTGTCACTGAACACACTGAGGAGGTCCAGGAAGTCCTCAAAGCTAAGGCTGTCTCTGGCTGGGGATGTGGAGAAGACCCTGCAGATTCGCTCCTTGAAGGGGTTGGCCTAGGAGAACAAACACCACAGGACGTGGCCCAGGTCACACACTCATGAAACCCTACCAGAAACTTGAGAGAGCAGGTCACAGGACCAGCACCAGGGAGCTCAGGCTCGTGGGGGTGAACGATCAGTGCTTTGGGGCCAACATGGAGGGCAGTGGGGGCACAGGAAAGCAAACTGACCCAGTTGGGGAAGGGACTGAGATGGCTTCCTGGGAGACAAGTGTTTAACCCAAAGGCAGGTCACACACAACATAAGTGTGGGCAGAGAGGGAAGAAGAAGTCATCCTAAACAAAGGGAACGAGGTGGGCTGGTTATTTTAAAACACAAATATTTAATTGAACAGCTATTGTGTTACAGGCACTGGGCCAGGCCCTTTGCACAGAAATTTTGCAGCAGCCCTACGGAGTGGCAATCAGTCTCTAGAACACGGTTCCTCAAACTTTAATAAGGTAACTCAACTCCTCTTAAGGGATAAAACTTCTTTGAACTTCCAAGATTATGTTCTAGAATCCCCATTTGAAAAGCACCATGCTAGATAATTCTGCCCGGTGATTTTGGTAAAGTCCTTGCCCCTAGAAAATTAGAACTAAGCAGAAAAATGACCAGAATGGGGACCAGTGACCCCATGATCTCAAAGCTAGTGGCAGATGGAGTTGGGGGTCTAGCAGGGAGGGAGTGGTGGGAGAGGTGTTAAAGGGGGGGAGCACTTGCACCTTGAGCTCTGGAAGGCTGAGAATCTGCTCAAAGGGCACTTGTGCCCGAAGTGACGACTCCACGCTCCGCTGCTCCTGGGGAAGCAGCTCACAAAACCGCCTGTGGGCTCTGGTAGAGAGAGGGAAACTGTTGGTGTTCTCAGCGATCGGACTCCCTGTGTGTTCATTCCCACTCCTTGCCTGCTGCTCATTATCAACCAGGTGAGGAGCTAAAACCACGTACACAGAACTTCCGAGTCATCAGGCAACAGTAAGCAAAAGGACATGTCACAAGGCCGTATAGTCTAGGAGTCTATTCTTGCAACGAGTATTTACTGAGCATTTACTATGTGCTGGGCACTGATTCTAGAGATCCCCAAGGGATGAAGAGGTTGGGGAAGGAGCCAGAAGTTGGCCCTAAAGAACTGGCCGGGCACGGTGGCTCACACCTGTAATCCCAGCACTTTGGGAGGCCAAGGCCGGCAGAGCATTTGAGGTTAGGAGTCTGAGCAACATGGTGAAACCCCTTCTCTACTAAAAATATAAAAATTAGCCGGGCATGGTGGCGGATGCCTGTAATCCCAGCTACTCAGGTGGCTGAGGCAGAAGAATTGCTTGAATCCGGAGGCAGAGGCTGCAGTGAGCCGAGATCGTGCCCCAGCACTCCAGCCTGGGCAACAGAGGGAGACTCTGTCTCAAAAAAAAAAAAAAAAAAAAAAGGAGAAAAGAGCAAAACCAAAAATCTCATTCTCACCTTCACTCCAGGGATCTCTTGCCCTCAAAGCCTCCTTTTTAGCAGCCACCCTGAACTGTCCTCCTCCTCGGCCTTCACCTCTTTCCCATGAGATTATCTTTGCCGCAGGAAGCCCAGGCACCTCCTCACTCAAAGTGCCCTGGCCTGCATAAATCTGGCAAAAGGGCTTCCAGCCCAAGTTCAAATCTACTTACTCAGAGTGTTGTCTTAAGCAGTTACCAAACCTTTCTGAACCTGTTTCATTGTCCAATACCTCTCTCCTAAAGATTAAATTAGGTAATGCAGGCAACCATTTAGCACAGTCCCTGGCACATGGTGACTGCTCAGAAAGCGATAACGGTTACTGTATTATTCAGGTAAAGTTGGGAGAAGGAGCCAGGCTCCCCAAGACTTCTGTGGTTTAGCCACTGGGCAAGGTCGGCCCCTGCCGGACTGGGGCGGAAAGTTCGGCAGTGCTGAAGCTAGTGGAGCTCAGGGTCAAAGAGCGCCTAACTTTTCCTGGAGGCGGTGAGGTGGCTCCGCGGTGCCACGCTGGGGCCTCAGGCGAGAGCAGGGAGGGCGTGCCAGGAGGAGGGCGCAGCGCGGGCTAGGTCTCCCGGCCTCCAGCTCCCGCTCCTCTGCAGACCTCAGGCCAGCCCCCGCCCCTCCCTCGGGACAGCGCCCCCGAAGCTGTCTCTAGAGGATCCCGGGGTCGGAGGCAGGGTTCAAGGCAGCACTTACAGGAGGATCTCCTGCTTCGTCAGGAACGTCAAGTCCTGGAAGGCAAAGCCAGAGCGGGGATTAGCGGACCGCTGGGAGGCCGCGGCCGCCCCGCAGCCAGCTCCCGGACCCTGCTCCCGGGAACAGGCCCGCACGCGAGCTCCCTAGGGCCAGGCGTCCCGCGCACCTGGTACTCGGCCAGCAGCTCCTTGGACAGGCGACTGCCCGAGCCCCCCATCGCCCCGCCGCGCACAGTTCCGCCAACTCGCCTCGAGACGCAGACAACTTTCTCACTTCCGCCCTTGGGCCGCGTCACTGCCCGGTCCCCGCGGCAACCGCTCCTGGGGCCACCACCCCCGGGCCCGCCCCCTCCTAAAAGCGGCCAGGCGTTTCCAGCCGGGTTTGGCAGGCGAGCTGCAAGGCTCCCAGCGGTCCTAGGCGAGCTGGAGGCGGGGCCCGGGGAGGGGCCCGACGCTCCGGGGCGGGGCCCAGGACTCACGGCCCCGCCTCCGGGGTGAGCGGGGGCGGGCCACGCCGCCCGCGTGCGTGCTGGCTGCGTATACGCCACGGGCGTCGTGACCTCCCTGTGGCCCCGGTAGCGGCTGCGGAAAAGGTCGCGAGGAGCATGCGCTTCGGCTGCAGTAGGTGGTGGCGGCGGCAGCCCTGGGTGGGGTCCCGTAGGGGCATGTGAGAAGTCACTGGAGCTAGCGTTTCCGGGAAACCTGGAGACTCGCTGAGTGGCGGGGGTCGTCGGCTGCCCCTCTGCCCAGCAGGGGCTCTTCTAGATGTTATCATCAGGCAATCGCTGCACCTGTCGCAGCCCCCAAGCCACCTCTTCCAGAAGTAACCATAACTTTGCTTCCTTCTTAGGCTATTTACTGAGGACCCACTGGATGTCAAGCACTGTACATAGTTTTCTTCGATTGTTGCAATATCCCTTGCAAGGTAGGTTCCCATTTTACAAAGATGGAAATACGTAAGTCCGAAGGGTTTTAGTGATTTTTCCGGGCGCCGGCATTTAGAAGGTAATCGGTCCAGTCCACGGCACTTTTAAAGGCTCTCCACTGCTGTTCTCATCATTCCAGCTGACCTGCCGTCCTTTTGACTCTATCTCACCCCTAGACTGCTGACCCTTTGCTCTTGTCCCCTCTTAACCTCTAGGATAATGTTTGGCACATAGTAGGCTCTCAGTAAATATTATCGAATGCGTAATAAATGAATGAACATATACTACTGCAAAAGGTAAGGATTCCAAACTGCTGGGAGGAGGAAGTGGAGGTTGTGTTGGTCAGGCTGGGATTAATTCTTGATCCTTCCAATCCATTATACTTGCTGATCTTTGTAAAGTCTAAATCTGAGCATGTTAGTCTCAGTTTATAACCATTAAATGGTTAAAAACCCAAATCCTGGCCCTCTGTAACTGGACTTCCTCCTATTGGCTCTCTGTGTTTCAGCCACTTTGGGCCCTTAGTCCCTCTTCCATCTTATCCTCAGGGAAGCCTTTCCTGACTCCCTAGACTGCCTAGGAATCTACTTTACACTTGAAGAATGCCCAGTGCTTCTCCTTGGCAGCATGTGTTTAATAAGACCCACTGTATTAACATGTACATTCCATCATTGTAGAAATATTCAAGGCCAGGCGCGGTGGCTCATGCCTGTAATCTTAGCACTTTGGGAGGCCAAAGCAGGTGGACCACTTGAGGCCAGGAGTTCAAGACCAGCATGGCCAACATGGCAAAACCCCGTCTCTACTAAAAATACAAAAATTAGCCAGGCATGGTTGAACCTGGGAGCTGGAAGTTGCAGTGAGTGGAGATTGTGCCACTGCAGTCCAGCCTGGGCAACAGAGTGAGACTCTGTCTCAAAAAAAAAAAAAAAAAAGATAACTAGGGTATAGGCCCATCCCAACCTGATCATTTTTCTCTTTTTTGAGACAGAGTCTCGCTCTGTCGCCTAGGCTGGAGTGCAGTGGCACGATCTCGGCTCACTGCAAGCTCCGCCTCCTGGGTTCACGCCATTCTCCTGCCTCAGCCTACCCAGCAGCTGGGACTACAGGCGCCCGCCACCACGCCCGGCTAATTTTTTTGTATTTTTAATAGAGACAGGGTTTCACTGTGTTAGCCAGGATGGTCTGGATCTCCTGACCTCGTGATTCGCCCACCTTGGCCTCCCAAAGTGCTGGGGTTACAGGCATGAGCCACCGTGCCTGGCCGATCATTTTTCTCTTAATAGCAGGCTCTTTCTGTCCAAGAAAGAGTTAGTCTTCTGTTAGTAAAAGCTTAGGCAAAAAGCAAGAAGCTGTCATTATGTCTCCTGTACTAAATAGACCTTGTTTGCCTCTTACAAGCCAAGGCGAATACCTGGGCTGCATGGTAATAAGTATCTGTCTTTTTTTTTTTTTTTTTTTTGAGACAGAGTTTCACTCTTGTTGCCCAGGCTGGAGTGCAATGGCATGATCTCGGCTCACCGCAACCTCCGCCTCCCAAGTTCAAGCAGTTCTCCTGCCTCAGCCTCCTGAATAGCTGGGATTACAGGCATGTGCCACCAAGCCCGGCTAGTTTTGTCTTTTTAGTAGAGACAGGGTTTCTCCATGTTGGTGAGGCTGGTCTCGAACTCTCAACCTCAGGTGATCGCCTGTCTTGGCCTCCCAAAGTGCTAGGATTACAGGCGTGAGCCACTGCACCCAGCCATAAGTATCTCTATAGTGAAGACATGAGAGTCAGCTTTGTGCCTGGTGACCAGCTGTGATCTAGATCTCTCAGTCACTTCACTTGGCTCTGAACCCTTCATGGAACAACCTTCTGGTTTTCATTTTGCTTCCTGATTCATTTTGTACACTGACCAGCCAGCAAGAACCTTTTGTGCCATTTGGCACATTTCTCTTTGTAAATTATTATTATTTTTGAGATGGAGTCTCACTCTGTCACCAGGCTGGAGTACAGTGGTATGATCTCGGCTTACTGCAACCTCCTCCTCCCAGGTTCAAGCGATTCTCCTGCCTCAGCCTCCTGAATAGCTGGGATTACAGGCATGTGCCACCACGCCCAGCTAGTTTTGTATTTTTAGTAGAGACAAGGTTTCTCCATGTTGGTCAGGCTGGTCTCGAACTCCCAACCCCAGGTGATCGCCTGTCTTGGCCTCCCAAAGTGCTAGGATTACAGGCGTGAGCCACTGCACCCAGCCATAAGTATCTCTTTATAGTGAAGACATGAGAGTCAGCTTTGTGCCTGGTGACCAGCTGTGATCTAGATCTCTCAGCCACTTCACTTGGCTCTGAACCCTTCATGGAACAACCTTCTGGTTTTCATTTTGCTTCCTGATTCATTTTGTACACTGACCAGCCAGCAAGAACCTTTTGTGCCATTTGGCACATTTCTCATTGTAAATTATTATTATTTTTGAGATGGAGTCTCACTCTGTCATCAGGCTGGAGTACAGTGGTATGATCTCGGCTTACTGCAACCTCCGCCTCCCAGGTTCAAGCGATTCCCCTGCCTCAGCCTCCTGAGTACCTGGGATTACAGGAGTGCACCACTATGCCCAGCTAATTTTTGTATTTTTTTTAGTAGAGACGGGGTTTCACCATGTTGGCCAGATGGTCTCGATCTCCTGATCTCTTGATCCGCCTCCCTCAGCCTCCCAAAGTGCTGGGATTATAGGCATGAGCCACCACGCCCGGCCTCTCAGGGTAAATTATTAAATGGGCAGTCTGAATCATCTGGTAGTCCTTGGTGAATCTGGTTAGCATATTGTCCCTCCTGTACCTGATCAACTCTTGGTACAGTGATAAAACCGAGCTGCTGATATACTTTTATTTTTTATTTTGTTTATTTTTTTGAGACAGAGTCTCACTCTGTCACCAGGCTGGAGTGCAGTGGTGCGATCTTAGCTCACTGCAACCTCCGCCTCCCAGGTTCAAGCGATTCTCCTGCCTTAGCCTCCCGAGTAGCTGAGATTACAGACGCTTACTACCACACCTGGCTAATTTTTTTGTATTTTTAGTAGAGACGAGGTTTCACCATATTGGCCAGGCTGGTCTCGAACTCCTGACTTCGTGATCTACCCACCTTGGCCCCCCAAAGTGCTGGGATTACAGGCGTGAGCCACTGTGCCTGGACTTCATTGTAATTTTCTTTTTTTCCCCTTTTTTTTTTTTTTTTTGAGATAGAGTCTCGCTCTGTCACAAGGCTGGAATGTGGTGGCATGATCTCAGTTCACCACAACCTCCACCTCCCAGGTTCAAGTGATTCTCCTGCCTCATCCTCCCAAGTAGCTGGGACTACAGGTGTGCGCCCACCACCACGCCCAGCTAATTTTTGTATTTTTAGTAGAGACAGGGTTTCACCATGTTGGCCAGGATGGTCTCGGTATCTTGACCTTGTGATTCACCCGCGTCGCCTCCCAAAGTGCTGGTCCAGGGATTACAGGTGTGAGCCACCGCACCCAGCCCCTCATTGTGATATTGATTTGCCTTTTCTTATTGATTAATGATGTTAAACATCCCAAATATGCTTGTTGGCCATCTTTTATATCTTATTTGAAAAAATGTCTAAGATTATCTCTTTTTTTCCTCCTTTTTTTGGTTTTCTATTATTTTTATTATCTCATTTTAAATTTTTTCACCTGTCAGATAAGATTCTCTTTTATTAGAATAAGATACTACATTAGTCAGGCCTGGTGGCACATGCCTGTGGTCCCAGCTACTTGGGAGGCTGAGGTGGATGGATTGCTTGAGTCTGGGAGGCAGACATTGCAGTAAGGTGAGAATAAGATACTACATTTGATCATCAAAATTATGCTTAGTTTCACTTTTTTTTTTTTGGTCTTTTACCTTGCAGCTCCAGCTCAAAGGATTAGCTTCATTTTTAAACATTTTTGGCCAGGTGCAGTGGCTCACGCCTGTAATCCCAGCACTTTGGGAGGCCAAGGCGGGTGGATCACCTGAGGTCAGGAGTTTGAGACCAGCCTGGCCAACATGGTGAAACCTCGTCTTTCCTAAAAATACAAAAATTAGCCAGGCATGGTGACACACACCTGTAGTCCCAGCTACTCAGGAGGCTGAGGCATGAAAATCGCTTGAACCTGGGTGGTGGTGGTTGCAGTGAGCCAAGATCATGCCACTGCACTACAGCCTGGCTGACAAGAGTGAGATTCTGTCTTTAAAAAAAAAAAAAAAATTGACCATCTTAACCATTTCTAAGTGTATAGTAGTGTTAAGCACATTCACGATGTTGTGCAGCAAATCTCCAGAACATTTTCATCTTGCAAACTAAGCCTCCATACCCATTAAACTTAGCTTGACTTTTGATATGTAATTTTTTATATGTTTTCTGTTTCCTTTCTGTTTTATTAACATGAAGTTTCTGGACCAGCAGAGCTGAAGGAACCCAAACTTGGACTGAAGTGACTCTACTAAGGTAATGCCTCCTTTTGACATCCTATCTGGGCCAGTGGCAGACCCCTCTCCCTGACAGTGCTGGGACCAGGGCTCCAGGCAGCCAGGGGAAGATGAAGACAGGCACTAATTTCCCCCTTGAAAGGTTGGCCCTGGGCACTTACACACACATTGGTGCCATCCTCACCCAAATGTTTCTATGCATGACCAATTGGAATCACTATGGAACATGGAAAAGCTTTTCCCACAAAAGAAGTGGTCATCTTTGAAACCCTGAGCACTCTCATATACTGGAACTCAGGTATGATTTTCTGGAGGGCAGTTTGATGGTGTGTATCAAAAATCTGAGCCATGGGAGTTTGAGACCACCTGAACAGCATAGCAAGGCCCTGTCTCTACCAAAAACAAAACAAAACAAAACCAAAACCTGAGCCATGGACCTACTCTGACCCAGTGGTATACCAGGATTTTATTTTGAAGGAAAATAAAAACATGATGTGTTCAATGATGAGTGTGTGTGTAGGATGTTTATTGCCACGTTGTGTATAATAGAATGCAACTAGCTACAATCTATATAAACAGTTGAAGATAGGTTAAAAAGTCAAGATCCATCTATGTATGAAAATGAAGCTAAACATAAATTGTGATTTTTCCTTAGGTATTATAACAAAGGGTTATATTTTATCTTTATTTTTTCTGCATTAAAAAATTTACTCAATATATATAATTTTTAGAAAGAAAAAAATAGTTGATCTATATGAGACATAAAGTGTGTGTGTGTGTGTGTGTGTGTGTGTGTGTGTGTGTGTGTGTGTGTATTAGTCTGTTCTCACACTGCTATGAAGAAATACCCAAGACGGGGTAATTTATAAAGGAAAGAGGTTTTATTGACTCACAGTTCCGCAAGGGTGGACAGGCCTCAGGAAACTTACAATCATGACAGAAGGGGAAGCAAACACATCCTTCTTCACATGGCAGCAGCAGGGAGATGTGCAGAGCAAAGAGGAAGGTAAAGCCCCTTATAAAACCATCAGATCTCGTGAGAACTCACTATCACGAGAACAGCATGGAGGTGACTGCCCCCATGATTCAATTACTTTCCACCAGGCCCCTCCCACGGTAAGTGCGGATTATAGGAACCACAAGATGAAATTTGGGTGGAGACATAGCCAAACCATATCTATATATCTATCTATCTATATATTTTTTTTTTGAGATAGAGTTTCACTCTTACTATCCAGGCTGGAGTGCAATGGCGCAATCTCGGCAGTGCCTGGTGGCACATGCCTATAGTTCCAGATACTTGGGATGCTGACGTGAAAGAATCCCTTCAGCCTGGGAGGTCAAGGCTTCAGGGAGACGTGTTTGCACCAATGCACTCCTGCCTGGGTGACAGAGTGAGAACCTGTTTCAAAATAAAATAGGCTGTGGCTGGGTGCGGTGGCTCACACCTGTAATCCCAGCACTTTGGGAAGCCGAGGTGGGTGGATCACCTGAGGTCAGGAGTTCAAGACCAGCCAGACCAACATGGTGAAACCCTGTCTCTGCCAAAAATACAAAATTAGCTGGCTGTGGTGGCACATTCCTGTAATCCCAGCTACTTGGGAGGCTGAAGCTGGAGAATCTCTTGAACCTGGGAGGTAGAGGTTGCAGTGAGCCAAGATAGCGCCATTGCACTCCAGCCTGGGTGACACAGTGATAAATAAATAAATAAATAAATAGGCCAGGCGTGGTGGCTCAGGCCTGTAATCCCAGCACTTTGGGAGGCCAAGAGGGAAGGGTCACCTGAGGCCAGAACTTCAAGACCAGCCTGGCCAATGTGGTGAAACCCTGCCTCTACTAAAAATATAAAAATTAGCCCCGCCTGGTGGCGGGTGCCTGTAATTCCAGCTGCTTGGGAGGCTGAGGCATGAGAATCACTTGAACCCGGGAGGTGGAGGTTGCAGTGAGCCAAGATTGCGCCACTGCCCTCTAGCCTGGGCGACAGAGTGAGACTCTGTCTCAAAAAAATAAAAATAAATAAATAAGCTGGGCATGGTGGCTCATGCCTGTAATCCCAGCACTTTGGGAGGCCAAGGCAAAGGGATCACCCGAGGTCAGGAGTTCAAGACCAGCCTGGCCAATATGGTGAAACGCCATCTGTACTAAAAATACAAAAATTACCCGGGTGTGGTGGTGCCTGCCTGTAACCCCAGCTGCCCAGGAGGCTGAGGCGGGAGAACCGCTTGAACTCAGGAGGCGAAGGTTACAGTGAACCAAGATCACTGACACTGCACTCCAGCCTGGGTGACAGAGTGAGACTCCATCTCAAAAAAATAAATTAATTAATTAAATTAAAATCTCTGGAAGTGGGTTACCATCAGGTGTTTTTCATCTTTTATGATTATTTCAGGTCAGCTCTATGGCTCTTCCACATGATTCAAACGAAACTTCCTATTTGCTACCTCCAAACAATGAGGACTGGGACGGGCAAACCATTCCTGACTTTGTTTATGGGCAGAAGGATCTCATGGCAGAAGGGATTCAGTGGCCAAGGAATGCACCTGGCATCCTGGATGCTCTGCCACAATCTCCCTTTGATGCTGCACTCTGCTCTGCCTGGAAGCAGCGGGTGGAGCTGGGGCTGTTTCGCTACCGCCTACGGGAGCTACAGACCCAAATCCTCCCTGGTGCTGTGGGTTTCGTGGCTCAGCTGAATGTGGAGCGTGGTGTGCAGAGGAGGCGCCCGCAGACCATCAAGAGCGTGAGGCAAGCATTTGACCCTGAACAGTTCAACTTCAACAAGATCCGGCCCGGAGAAGTCCTCTTCCGTTTGCACCGGGAGCCTGATCTCCCTGGGACTCTGCTGCAAGAAGACATCCTCGTGGTGATCAACGTCAGCCCCCTGGAGTGGGGCCACGTGCTGCTGGTGCCTGAGCCTGCCCGCGAGCTCCCCCAGCGCCTGCTGCCGGGTGCACTGAGGGCGGGGATTGAGGCTGTGCTGCTGAGCTTACACCCGGGCTTCCGTGTCGGCTTCAACAGCCTGGGAGGCTTGGCCTCAGTGAACCACCTCCACCTGCATGGCTATTACCTGGCTCACAGACTGCCCGTGGAGCAGGCGCCAAGCGAGCCCCTGGACCCTGGAGGCCATTTGCATCTGCTCCAGGACCTCCCAGCTCCCGGCTTCCTCTTTTATACTCGTGGGCCAGGGCCTGACTTGGAGTCCCTGATAAGCAGGGTATGTCGGGTCACTGATTATCTGACTGACCATGAGATTGCACATAACTTGTTTGTGACCCGGGGAGCTCCGCCAGGAAAGACATCACCTTCCTCAGCCCTCACAGGGGTCCGAGTAATTCTGTGGGCCCGGAAGTCCAGCTTTGGGATAAAGGACGGTGAGGCTTTCAGTGTTGCCCTCTGTGAGCTAGCTGGGCATCTCCCTGTCAAAACATCCCAGGACTTCAGCAGCCTGACAGAAGCAGCTGCTGTGGCCCTCATTCAGGACTGTCGGCTGCCCCCATCCCAGGCAGAAGAGGTACAGGCAGCACTGGTGGCCCTGATGTCCCAGGAAGAGCAATAATACTTCTGGATGTATTTATGTTCTTTTTTTCTTTTCTTTTGAGATAGGGTCTCACTCTGTCACCCAGGCTAGAGTGTAGTGGTATGATCCTGGCTCACTGTAGCCTTGACCTCTGGGGCTGAAGTGATCCTCCCACCTCAGCCTCTTGAGTAGCTGAGACTACAGGCATGCACCACCACACACCTTTTTTTTTTTTTTTAAACAATTAGGTGATTTTGTATTTTTTTTATATAGACAGGGTTTCACCATGTTGCCCAGGCTGGTCTTGAACTCTTGGGCTGAAGCAATCCTCCCACCTTGGCCTCCCAAAGTGCTGAGATGACAGGAGTGAGCCCCTGGATTCTTTTCTTTTTCTTTCTTTCTTTTTTTTTTGTTTTTTTGAGACAGAGTCTCGCTCTGTCACCTAGGTTGGGGTGCACTGGCACAATCTTGGCTCACTGCAACCTCCACCTCCAGGGTTCGAGTGATTCCCCTGGCTCAGCCTCCCGAGTAGCTGGGACTACAGGCTCCTGCCACCATGCCCGGCTAATTTTTTTGTATTTTTAAAAGAGAAGGGGTTTCACCATGTTGGCTAGGCTGGTCTTGAACTCCTGACCTTAGGTGATCCACCCGCCTCGGCCTCCCAAAGTGCTGGGATTACAGGCGTGAGCCACCACGCCCAGCCAGGATGTATTCATTTTCTACCTGATGAGTCCCTTCCCAGAGCACTGTCCATCATGGTCATTTGGACATTTATTTTCATGGCTGCCTTCTCACCCGTCTCAGCCTAAGAAGAAGGATGAAGAAAGAGCTGATAATGATCTCTTAAAGGGGAGAAAGATAAGTCTCTTTAAAGGGGAGCTGATAATGGTCTCTTTAAAGGGGAGAAAGCCTGGAATAATTCTACTGAGTAAGACTTCATGGATGTATCTGCTACCTTTCCCTGTTCTTGTTCAAGCCCCAGCGGTGTTAAAAAGTAGTGTGTGTGACAGTTACACACTCCTGACTTTACATTTGGACTTTGTCTTCCTTTGATACCAAATGTTAGCAAGGTGATAGTGCATGTGCCTCCAGTATTGAGCTGCCACTTCTGTTCTCAGCCTCTCTGTTTATTCCCCTTTGCTCACCACTTATTTTTATTTCTTTGTCCCTTCTTTCCATTTTGCCCTGCTCCACCCAAATGCCCCACTCCTTCACTTTCCCGGCCACCTTGAGCTTTCCTCTAGCCCCCAACACCGAGTTGAATGCTCTTCACTGACATCATCTGATGTAAAAACACAGTGTCGTCACAACTTTCCAGGTGCACTTTTTTTTTTTTTTGTAAGGCTGGGGTGCAGTGGTGCAATCCCAGCTCACTGCAGACCCAAACTCTTGGGCTCAAGCCACCCTCCCACCTCAGCCCCCTGAGTAGCTGGGACGATAGGTGTGCACCATCACACCTGGCTAATTTTTAAATTTTTTGTAGACAGGGTCTTGCTATGTTGCCCAGGTTTCTGTCAAACCCCTGGCCTTAAGAAATCCTCCCACCTCGGCCTCCCAGAGTGCTAAGATGCCACCACACCTTGCTGCAGGTTTTTGTTTTCGTTTTTGTTTTTTTGACACAGGGTCACTGTCACCCAGGCTGGAGTACAGTGGTATGAACACAGCTAACTGCAGCCTCAACCTCCTGGGCTCAAACAATATTCCCATCTCAGCCTCCCTAGTAGCTGGGACCACAGGCATGTGCCACCACACCCGGCTATTTTTTTTGTAGAGACAGGGTCTTGCCAAGTTGCCCAGGCTGGTCTGGAACTCCTAGCCTCAAGATCCTCCCACCTCAGCCTCCCAAAGTGCTGAGATTACAGGCATGAGCCACCGCACCTGGCCTGAGTCTTTTTTTTTTTTTTTTTCTTCTTGAGTCGGAGTTTCGCTCTGTTGCCCAGGCTGGAGTGCAGTGGCGCGATCTCGGCTCACTGCAACCTCCACCTCCCGGGTTCAAGCAATTCGGCCTGAGTCTTCTTAATACCCCCATTCAAAACAGGGGATGGAGACTGACAGTTTGTACTTTGTTCAAGGTCAGACAACTGGAATCGGGACTGCAGCACAGACAGGTACCAGAAGATGAGCTGGGACAATGTGTGCTTGTGACCGCCTCTCCAGTCAGTGGTTCCCATGGTGGGTAGCGCTGTCCTTAACAGTTTGCCCTCCCTGAGCCTCAGCCATCCCTCCTGGGGTCTTTCCCAAGTACTTTAGAAGCTCCTCTTGATGTAGACACAAAATCCAGAGCTAAGTCGTTGTTCCTCCATCTGCATCTGAGTCAATGTGGGAAACTTTTTTTATTTCATTGCTTTGTTCTGTCCTGTTACTCCAGAGATTTCACACTGGTTCCAGAGGAACTAGTCAGTAGACACTATTCTAAGAGAGTATGTGGGTGTGAAATCTCATTTTCCTTTTAGCCCCCTTGACTGTTATACAGCAGAAGTAAAAGAAGTCTTGGGTTGGCTGGGCACGGTGGCTCACACCTTTAATCCTAGCACTTTGGGAAGCTGAGGCAGGCAAATCACTTGAAGTCAGGAGTTCGAGACCAGCCTGGCCAACATGGTGAAACCCCATCTCTACTAAAAATACAAAAATTAGCCGGGCCTTGTGGCGGGCACCTGTAATCCCATCTACTTGGTAGGCTGAGGCAGGAGAATCACTTGAACCCAGGAGGTGGTGGTTGCAGTGAGCTGAGATTGCGCGACTGTACTCCAGCCTGGGTGATAGTGCAAGACTCATTCTCAAAAAAAATAAAGTCTTGGGTCTAGCTCTCAACAGAGATTATCACCGCCACCACTCCGTCCTCAAACACCCTGAAGGAATGAGAGTCCCTGTTCACAGCGTAAGGGTGAAAGGGGGCTCACACAGGTGGGTTCTGGATGCTGGCTGAGTGGGCTCACCCAGGAGGGGTTTTGATTTCTCTGCCTCCCAAAATGTGGGTCCTAGCTCTGGCTTAGGCCTTCAGGTCGTTGGCTCCCTATACCCAGGCCTGTATAAAGCCTTAGTTTCCAGTTTTCATTAGAGGTTTTACATCCCAAATGATGTTACAAAGTCTCCCTGTGATAAAGCAGAATATGCATCCATAACCCATTTTATAAGAAAAACAGTTTAGGCCGGGCGTGGTGGCTCAAGCCTGTAATCCCAGCAGTTTGGAAGGCAGGTGGATCACAAGGTCAGGAGTTCAAGACCAGCCTGGCCAACATAGTGAAACCCCGTCTCTACTAAAAATACAAAAATTAGCTGGGTGTGGTGGCACACATCTATAATCCCAGCTGCTCAGGAGGCTGAGGCAGGAGAATCGCTTGGACCCGGGAGGCAGAGGTGGCAGTGAGCCGAGATTGCGCCACTGCACTCCAGCCTGGGCGGCAGAGAGAGACTTTGTCTCAAAAAAAAAAAAAAAAAAAAAGAAAAGAAAAAGCAGTTTAACATTCTTTCAGAAAATGTTGACCACCCTCATATTTTTGGTAAACTGCAGTAATTTTTCCTTAGTACTTTTTGCAAGCTTTTGCATGCATAAGCTCCAGTATCACACTTAATTTTGCTTGCTTGCTCTCTGAAGGGAGTTCGGGTGACCATTACAGCAAAGTGGATTGTGCGTCCAAAGTGATAAGCCAAATATCAGGATCTTCCCAGTTTCTCCCTAGGACTGATGTTTAAAGGAAAGGCTTCCCTGACTCAAATATGTTTCTCCATATAAAAAGGGGAAAGTAAAATGGGTTTTCTTTCTGGTGGTATTTCTCAGCCATTTATATGCTTTGTGAATCTTCAAGAAGGGGATTTGGACTGCAGCTTTTTCTACTGAGTAGGAAACATGTAGGGGGCCCTTTGTACTCTGAGCCCTGGGCCTTGAGTATGGTAGGAAGTGCTGACCCAGCCCAGGACCTCCCCACGTTTTTGCTTAACTCTTCATGCAGAGGCCGGGCACGGTGGCACACTCCTGTAATCCCAGCACTTTGGGAGGCCGAGGCGGGCAGATCACCGGAGGTCAGGAATTCAAGACCAGCCTGACCAACATGGTGAAACCCAGTCTCTACAAAAATACAAAAATTAACCGGGCATGGTGGCATGCGCCTGTAATCCTAGCCACTCAGGAGGCTGAGGCAGAAGAATCGCTTCAACCCAGGAGGCAGAGTTTGCAATGAGCCAAGATCGTGCCATTGCACTCCAGCCTAGGTGACAGGGTGAGACTCTGTCTCTAAAAAAAAAAAAAAAAAAAAAGATAATCAGAACTCTTCATGCAGGGCCTCGTGTACTAAGAGGGTTTAGACTTGATCTAATGGGAAACCTTGAAGAATACTTAATGTGGAGTAAGAGCTTTACATTTGAGTAACAGCTTTGCATTTGAGGAAGAATACTTATGCTGTAATGGGGAGGATGGAGGGAGTGAAGAATAGAATCAGGGAATCCAATTAACAGACTGCTGAGGCCAGGCGCGGTAGCTCACGCCTGTAATCCCAGCACTTTGGGAGACCAAGGCAGGTGGATCACCTGAAGTCAAGGGTTTGAGAACAGCCTGACCAACATGGTGAAACCCCGTCTCTACTAAAAATACAAAAATTAGCCCGGCATGGTGGCAGACACCTGTAACCCCAGCTACTCAGGAGGCTGAGGCAAGAGAAACACTTGAACCTGGGAAGCAGAGGATGCAGTGAGCTGAGATTGAGCCATTGCACTCCAGCCTGGGCAAGAGAGTGAGACTGTCTCAAAAAAAAAAAAAAAAAAAAAGATTGCTGAATTGTGGTGATTCTGGCAAGAAATGCTGGTCCAGGTCCTAGAACAGTCCCTAGAACACTAAATTGTTTGTTGATGCAATGAGCGTCCTGGAAGTCAAGGGACTATAGAACATTTCCAGGAGGACCATTTCTTTCTTTCCTTTTTCTTTTCTTTTGAGACAGAGTCTCACTCTGTCATCCAGGCTGGAGTGCAGTGGCACAGTCTCGGCTCACTGTAACCTCTGTGTCCCAGGTTCAAGCAATTCTCCTGCCTAGGCCTCCTGAATAGCTGAGACTACAGGCACACACCACCACGCCCAGCTAATTTTTGTATTTTTAGCAGAGACGGGGTTTCACCATATTGGCCAGGCTGGTCTCAAACTCCTGACCTCGTGATCCACCTGCCTCAGCCTCCCAAAGTGCTGGGATTACAGCTGTGAGTCACCGGCCTTTTCTTTTCTTTTTTTTTTTTTTTTAAGAGATGGAGTCTCGCTGTATTGCCCAGCCTGGTCTCAAACTCCTGGCCTCCAGTGATCCTCCTGCCTCAGCTTTCCTAAGTGCTGGGATTACAGATGTAGGCTACCACACCTAGCCAGGAGGAGAGTTTCATATGAGAGTATCATATGCTGAAGAAAGATCAAGAAGTCTGTGAATCAGGCAGCCCATTTCTCCATCAGCTAGGAAGGACATTGGTGTTGAGGTTGACATACCTATCAAGGATAATAACTACCTTGGCTTCCAGTGTTTTGATGAAACCTCAGATGCATGACCTCTGGTTTCACATTGCTGTATCCCTGTATAGAGGGTTGTAGCCCTCTATACATTTGCTGTGGCTGAACCAGGAAAGAAGGCATATGCAGATTTCTAGAGAAATTATAATTCCATCAAAGATTTTTTTTGTTTGCTTGTTTTTTATGAGACAGAGTCTCCCTCTTGTCGCCCAGGCTGGAGGGCAGTGGCACGATCTCCGTTCGCTGCAAGCTCCTGGTTCACACCATTCTCCTGCCTCAGCCTCCCAAGTAGCTGGGACTATAGGTGCCTGCCACCACGCCCGGCTAATTTTTTTTTTTTTTTTTTTTAGTAGAGAGGGGTTTCACCGTGTTAGCCAGGATGGTCTTGATCTCCTGACCTGGTGATCCGCCCACCTCGGCCTCCCAAAGTGCTGGGATTACAGGTGTAAGCCATCACACCCGGCCAGATATTTGTTTTTTTAAATATGAGTTCTCACTCTGTCACCCAAGCTGGAGTGCAGTGGCATAATCATAGCTCACTGCATCCTCTTAACTCCCACACGCAAGAGATCCTCCCACCTCAGTCTTCCTAGTAGCTGGGACTACAGGGCCTGCCACCTAGCCTGGCTGATTCTATGAATGATTTTGAAGAGATGAGGAAGGCTGGTATCTTTCAAAGTGCAAAGTGATTTTGGAATATAAAGTTTCTTTGGGTTGAATTACACAGAAGTTTATCACTAACCTATGTTCCTGAACTATGAAACATGAATATGTGGGCAAAGAAATAGTTTATAGACAATTAACAACAACAAAAACAGTCTATAAATTAGAGAATGTCCATGCCTTTTTAGGCCAGGAGCAGTGGTTCACGCCTGTAATCCCACCACTTTGGGAAGCCAAGGTGGGCAGGTCACTTGAGGCCAGGAGTTCAAGATCAGCCTGACCAACATGGCAAAACCCCGTCTCTACAAAAAATACAAAAATTAGCTGGGCATGGTGGTGCGCACCTGTAGCCTCAGCTACTTGGGAGGCTGAAGTGGGAGGATTGCTTGAGCCTGGGAGGTTAAATAAAGTTGCAGTGAGCTGCGATCACACCACTGCACTCCAGCCTGGGCTACAAAGCAAGACCCTGTCTCAAAAAAAAAAAAAAAAAAAGAAAAGTCCATGTCTTTTTAAAAGGATGGAAAAATTTTAAGTGTTCTCTAGATTTAGCCACACAGTATAATTTTAGGGTGGCAAGTTGAGCTGAGTTGGGTGGAGGTGGTGAGCAGAAATCAAAGTGGGTGGATGTCAGGAAGAGAAGGTGACAGTGAAGGAGCACTGTGGTAAGGCGGTTTGGTTATTCCTTAGGGGAGCTGTCTCAGTCCACCAGAGGGAAAGCCTTGAAAGGCACGTGGCCTTACCATGGCTGTCACTCTTGAATGCATAGGCTTTGCTAACTAAGTTACTAAAGAATTGAGCCTGGCGTGGTGGCGCTCCTGTAGTCACAGCTACTGGGAGGCTGAGGCAGGAGGATTGCTTGAGCCCAGGAGGTCCAGGCTGCAGTGAGCTATGATGGTGCATTCCACTGCACTCCAGCCTGGGCGACACGGCAAGACCCCGTCTCAAAAAAAAAAAAAAAAAAAAAAAAAAAAGAATTGAGGAAAGGCAAACAGCTATTTGTCCTGATCATATGCTTGGCCAAATTCCTTGGCCCGGGGTTTAGGGAAAGATGGGAGTGCGGTGAGAACTGGCTTCGAAGCGGGAGGGCTGCAAGTCCCATGATGCACCGGAGGAATCTGGCCTCGAGGCCAGCCAGCTCCAAAGGGCAAACGCTGTCGCCCCCCCCCAAGGTGGCCTCGGCCGGCGCCCAAGTGGGTGTAGCTGCGGGAAAGCCCCGCCCCCACAACGCTTCTCCAATGGGAACTGCCCTCGTGTCCATGGCAACGGCGGCGGCCTCGGGCCTGCTTAAGGAAACGCTGCCCCTGCAGCCGCCGCCACGGCCGCCGGGGGCTAGGAGTGAACCCCTGCGGGGGAGCAGGTTCCCCCTCGCGATCGTGGGGACAGCCAGTCCTGTGAAACGAGGAGGCGGTTCCGGACGCCCAGAAACGCCCAGGGAGAACTGGAGCCGGGGGAAAAGGGGACATGAGCGGCCAGCTGAGTCCAGCCCCAGGCCGCTAGGGGCGGACCCAGCAGCCCCTCAGCTCTCCTCGGAACCACGGGTGGGCAGTCTCCACCGTCACAGCCCAAAGGGTCTTAGCCATCGGGTGCCTGTCCCTAGTGTGTACACGTGCAGAAAATGAGTCGTGGGAGAGGGAAAGGGCCAGCGTAGGGGGCTTTTAGTCTTCAGCTGTATTTTATTTTATTTTATTTATTTATTTATTTATTTAGAGACAGACTCTTGCTCTGTCGCCCAGGCTGGAGTGCAGTGGTGTGCTCTCTGCTCACTGCAACCTCCACCTCCCAGGTTCAAGTGATTCTCCTGCCTCAGCCTCCTGAGTAGCTGGGATTACAGGCAACGCACCACCACGCCCAGTTAATTTTTGTATTTTTAGGAGAGGCGGGGTTTCACCGTGCTAGCCAGGCTGGTCTCCAACTCCAGACCTCAAGTGATCTGCCTGCCTCAGCCTCCAAACGTGCTGGGATTACAGGCATGAGCCACCACGCCTGGCCGATTCAGCTGTCTCTTAAAGCGAAGGTCCCCCCAGCACTCACAGTCATCCTCTTTCCCAATCAGGAACAAAAGGGTCATGGTCATGGCCCGTACCATCTGTGTCCAACTCCTGAAGGCACCCCTGTGCGTTGTATGATCCAGTGTGATCCTGGATGATTGCGGCTTGTCATCAGGGAATCCACATCTCACTGGTATCTTCCACCACCATGCACCTCCACCTACCTGGACACATCCCATTCCTCAGTGAAACTGTTTTGTCCTAAAGGGACAGCAACATTCCCTTATAACAGCATGAAGGTCGTTCTGGTGGATTCCTTCAGGCCCTCTAGGGCCTGAGGGAGGTCTGAGGTCTGATATACACTTCATTCCCACCCCCCAACTCCTCAGAATCTGAGAGAATGGAGCCGAGTACCCGTAGGACCAGCGAATCAGAGGAAGACTATGTTGAGGAAAAGGAATCTGAGAAGTGTGTTAAAGAGGGAGCTACCATCCCCTCTAACTCTTCACAGCAGGCCCTCCTAAAAGCTGACTATAAGGCATTAAAAAATGGGGTTCCCTCACCCATTATGGCCACAAAAATTCTGAAGAAAGTCATAGTCCCAGTTGACACAGGCGACTTAGAAGCTAGGAGGAGGAAGAGAAGGCGGAAACGCAGGTAACTATTCCCTAGATCCCCTCAACTGCCCAGCTCCAGGGGGTCACCCATTGGCCTCCCTTCAACATTTGGAGGAGTTGGGATCTCAGATCTTCCCTTTAGCCTACAAAAGAGGACAGGAAATGCTGGAGCATCATTAACCCTTTGATACAACAGAAACAAAATTCAGAACCATTTAGGCTGGCTCATTTTGGAATCCCAGCCTGTTTATGTCATCCTGGTCTGTCTTTTAAGTGGCTTCTAGAGAAAAGGAATTGTGTTGTGAATTTGTTGGATGTCTCTTCATCTGAGTACCTGTCCTTCCCTCCCACTCTGCCTGATTTATGCTATTCCTCTATTCCAGATCCCTGGCCATCAACCTGACCAACTGCAAGTATGAGAGTGGTAAGCACCCAGCCTGTCGCTCACACTGTGGTGCATAACAGGGTGCCTACAGCTGCTGTTCTTCCCCTGGAATGGACCCCCGATCAGGCTTCCAGCCCCTGGGGCCTGGCAGGCTTGCCTATAACCAGTACTGAGCTTCCTAGGTGTCCTCTGCCTCAGACACTGGAAGCTGAGATGTTGCTGTTCCAGGTAGTCTCAGTGTTAGGGAGGGTATCTTCACAGTAAACAAGAAAAAAAAAAAAAAAAGAAAGTCCAAGAGCCACTACTGCCCCACCCTTCCCAGATTTTATTTATTTATTTTTGAGACAGAGTCTCGCTTTGTCATCCAGGCTGGAGTGCAGTATTGCAATCATAGCTTAATGCAGCCTTGAACTCCCGAGCTCAAGCCGTCTTCCTACCTGAGCTTCCCAGTAGCTGGGACTACATACAGCCTGCACCACTATGCTCAGCTAATTCTTTTTTTTTTTGAGACCGAGTTTTGCTCTTGTTGCCCAGGCTGGAATGCAATGGCGTGATCTTGGCTCACTGCAACCTCCACCTCCCAGGTTCAAGTGATTCTCCTGCCTCAGCCTCCCAAATAGCTGAGATTACAGGCATGTGCCACCACATCTGGCTAATTTTGTACTTTTAGTAGACGGGGTTTCTCCATGTTGGCCAGGCTGGTCTTGAACTCCTGACCTCAGGTGATCCACCCACCTCAGCCTCCCAAAGTGCTGGGATTACAGGCGTGAGCCACCGTGCCCAGCCTGCCCAGCTAATTCTTAAATGTTTTGTAGAGACAGAGTCTTGCTATGTTGCCCAGGCTGGTCTTGAACTCCTGGGCTCAAGTGATCCTCCCACTTCAGCTTCTCAAAGGCCTAGGATAACAGGCAGAATCCACCATGCCAGACCCTTCCCAGATTTTACCAGAGACGAGACAAGCTTAAAACAGTTTTTTCAAGGAAGATTTGAAGAGACTTCAACGATTAAGAAAAAAAAAAAATCTCCAGCTAGGTCCTTCCCCTAATATTCCCTCTGGCATCTTTATAAGGAGCCACACAAGTATGGAGTGTGAAGTGCCAGTGTGAACCCTACCTATAGGCAGCTCTCCAAGCCATAAACATCCCTGATTGAGAGATAAGACTGACAGGAGCAGCCAGGCGCAGTGGCTCATGCCTGTAATCCCAACACTTTGGGAGGCCAAGGCAGGCGAATCTCCTGAGGTCAGGAGTTCGAGACCAGACTGGCCAACATGGTAAAACCCGGTCTCTACTAAAAATACAAAAATTACCCAGGTGTGGTGGTGGGCGCCTGTAGTCCCAGCTATTGGGGAGGCTGAGGCACGAGAATCGCTTGAACCTGGGAGGTGGAGGTTGCAGTGAGCCGAGACCGTGCCACTGCACTCCAGCACAACAAGGGCGAAACTCCGTCTCAGAAAAACAAACAAACAAACAAACAAAAAACCAGGTTCTAGTTTTCTCTGCTAGGTATTTTGGAAGGGCCCTGACGGCCCCTAAGAACTTGAGATTGTCATGTGGTAACTAAAGTACAGGGCTGAGGCAAGAACTACCTCCCTCTTCAACCTGCCCTCGTGTCAGGTGTATACCTTACCTGACCCAGCTACACAGTTCCAGGGCTTGTTGCTCCTGTCCATGCTGGCACTACTGATCTCCCTGTCTCTGCAGTGCGTCGGGCAGCCCACATGTGTGGCCTGAAGGAGGTGGGGGAGGATGAAGAGTGGACTCTGTACTGGACAGACTGCGCTGTCTCGCTGGAACGAGTCACGGACATGAAGAGGTTTCAGGTACGCATCTCCTGACCTGAGAGCCGACAGGGGCTAGGGCCCCAGAATGACTATTCCCACCTCCTTGCCCAGGCACCCAAGACTCTTACTCTTTGTGGCTGTCCCCTTGTGCAGACAGGAAAGACCACCCCCAGGGTCTTCTTTTCCAATGGAAAGATCTCTTCTTGGAGATCTTGGGTTTCTGGAATTACCCGAAGGAAGTGTCTGATGGGCACATCCTATCTCATTATTTGCACTTTGCTTGGTGGCATCTGTGTGTAGCTGGCCCTCTCCAGGGTGGGTGAGCCCATCTTAGGGAGAATACTCGGAGGCAGCTTCAGAGCTAACAGCAGGGCCAGTTGAATGATCCAGGCTTCTAAGCAACTTAGCTTAGCATTCCACATCCATTAGGAGACTGCGGGGTCCTGCCTGGTGGCAAGAAATTCAGGAATGATCCACCGGGGTCCACAAGAATAGAACTGCCTTGTGACATTTTTATTATCCTCTAATTGGGCATTTGTGGTGATCAGCTATAAAATAATTTAAAAGAGTCTGCAGGCTTATTCTTTGGGGAAGCCAGGCAGGAAGTTGGGGAAATTAAAACCTGTCCCACAACTAGTCTTGGGAGAGGTGCCCAAGAGAGAAAGCAAGTGCTAGAAGTTCTCAAGAAGCTCCAGAGGAGGTTGGGTGTGGTGGCTCACACCTGTAATCCCATCACTTTGGGAGGCCAAGGCGGGTGGATCACTTCGGGTCAGGAGTTCGCTTGAACCCAGGAGGCAGAGGTTGCAGTGAGCAGAGATCATGCCACTACACTCCAGCCTGGGTGACAGAGTGAGACCCTGTTTTAAAAAAAAAAAAAAAATGCTGGGCACAGTGGCTCACACCTGTAGTCCCAACACTTTGGGAGGCCGAGGCGGGCGGATCACAATGTCAGGAGTTCAAGACCAGCCTGACCAACAGGGTAAAACCCCATCTGTACTAAAAATACAAAAATTAACCAGGCGTGGTGGCACACACTTGTAATTCCAGCTACTTAGGAGGCTGAGGCAGGAGAATCACTTGAACCAGGGAGGCGGAGGTTGCAGTGAGCCAAGATCGCATCATTGCACTCCAGCCTGGGTGATAGAGCGAGACTCCCTCTAAAAAAAAAAAAAAAAGAAGCTCCAAAGGAGGGGCATTTGTAAAATGAGGACTGCAGACTGAGCACAGTGGCTCATGCCTGAAATCCCTTTGGGAAGCCAAGGCGGGCAGATTGCTTGAACTCAGGACTTTGAGACCAGCCTGGGCAACGGCAAAACCCCATCTCTACCAAAAATACAAAAAGAAAAAAAAATTAGCCAGGCGTGGTGGTGCATGCCTTTAGTCCCAGCTACTTGGGAGGCTGAGGCAGGAGGATCCCTTGAGCCCGGGAGGTAGAGGCTGCAGTGAGCTGAGATCATACCACTGCACTCCAGCCTGGGCGACAGAGGGAGACCCTGTCTCAGGGAAGGGGGAAAAAAAAAGGATGAGGATAACAATAAATTAGCAGCATTTATTGAGGGCTTACGGCACAACAGACTCCGTGTTAAGTGCTTTTATATTATTACCCCATTAAATCCTCAAGAACAGCCCTGAGCAGCAGATACCCCTTGGTTAGGACATGGAGGGTCAGAAATACTAAGTTCATACAGTGACTGCAGCCAGTGATTGGGAAACCCAGTGGAGAGCACTTAGCATACTCTTTGTGGCTGTCCGCCTGTGCAGACAGGAAAGACCATCTCCACGGTATTCTTTTCCAATGGAAAGATTCTCTTCCTGGGTCTCTGGAATTACCTGAAGGAAGTGTCTGGTGGGCACATCCTATCTCATTATTTGTTCTTTACTTGGTGGCATCCCAGATGCTGCCACCCATCCGGCAGCACAGAGCAGCCAGGGGTTTCTGGCAGGCACCAGGGCGATGCCATGCCCTCTGTGGGTGTCATGGTATCACATTCCTTGGGGCTGGTTCTTAGTTTCATTTTATCTTTTGTGTCTTTTGGGGAATGCTTTCGTCTCATTGTCTGCTTTGTGCTATCATGCATTAGTTATTGTTAGAGGACTAGGCCTGGTGAGGGATGTTAGAAGGTGAACTGTGGAAGCCACAGTCTTGGCTAGGTACATCCTTTCTCACCACCCCTCATTTGCTGAGCTCAGTGTGGATGTGTGTGTTCGGTAGGAGTCACAGAGGGTTTTCTCACCTGCCTTAAGGAATCTTCCTATTTTTGCGCTTGGGGTCCTTGGTGCAGTGCTTACCTCCACTGTGACTTCTCCCTTAACCTTCCCAATCCTGCTCCACTGCTTCCTGGGATGCCCAGGTGCTAGGAAATGCCACTTACTCTGGGAGCTCATACTAACTGGCTGTGTTTCAGAAAATCAACCACTTCCCTGGCATGACAGAAATCTGCCGCAAAGATCTGCTGGCTCGGAACCTCAACCGCATGTACAAACTCTATCCCTCTGAGTACAACATCTTCCCCCGCACCTGGTGCCTCCCCGCAGAGTGAGTGGGTCTGGCTTCCCATGCTGAGATACCAGGGGGAGGAAAAGGGTTGCTCTCAGAGTTCCCTCCAGGCTTGGTCTTGTGACCTAGGGATGTCTCAGAGGGATGGAAGTGGAACGAGAAAGTTTCAGCTGGTCAAAGAAAAGAGGGTCTGAGACTGAGTGCTCCAGGAATAGCATGGACTAGATAGCAGGAAGAGCTCCATGGGGCCCCAGGAAAGCCATGATGCACAGAAACCTTTTGACCAGGCCCTCTCTGCACATAGCTACGGGGACTTCCAGTCCTATGGTCGTCAGCGAAAAGCCCGCACGTATATCTGCAAGCCAGACAGTGGCTGTCAGGGACGTGGCATCTTCATTACCCGAAATCCCCGGGAGATCAAGCCAGGAGAGCATATGATCTGCCAGCAATACATCTCCAAGGTGAAGGATGCCTCAGGACCATCAGCCTTCCCCAATCCCCAGCACTGGGCTGCCTCATCTCTCCCAAAACCAGGGAGGAAGCTGGTCTTAGGCTTCTACCCTTCCCACTAGCCCCATTTTCCTGGAGGCAGTATCCAGCCATGGTTCAGAACCAGCCGCCTGGGGTTGAATCTCAGCTTTCCACTTCCCAGATATGTGACCTTGGGCAAGTTTCTTACCCTCTCTCTGTGCCTCTATCTCCCTCTTTCTTTCCTTTCTTCCTTCCTTTTCTTCCTTTCCTTCCTTCTTTCTCCCTTTCCTTCCTTCTTTCTCCCTTTCCTTCCTTCCCTCCTTCCTTTCCTTTCCTTTCCTTTCCTTCCTTTCTCTTTCTCTCCCTCTCTCTTTTGATGGAGTCTCGCTGCGTTGCCCAGGCTGGAGTGCTGTGGAGTGATCTCGGCTCACTGCAACCTCCGCCTCCCAGGTTCAAGCAGTTCTCTGCCTCAGCCTCCTGAGTAGCTGAGATCACACGCGCCCGCCACCACGCCCAGTTAATTTTTGTATTTTTAGTAGAGGTGGGGTTTCACCATCTTGGCCAGGCTGGTCTTGAACTCCTGACCTCGTGATCCACCCTCCTTGGCCTCTCAAAGCGTTGGGATTACAGGCATGAGCCACCATGCCTGGCCTCTACTCATTTATTAAGTGGGAGTAATAACAGTAACTACTTTACATGGTTATTGTGGAAATTCAATGAGCTGTGTATGTGAAGCACTTACAACAGCACATAGTAGGCACTTCAAAAGTGTTATTATTCCCTCATGGGTTTGCATGCTCCCAGCCCTTCCTCATTGATGGCTTCAAGTTTGATATGCGAATCTACGTCCTGATCACATCCTGTGACCCTCTCCGGATCTTCATATATGAGGAGGGCCTAGCCCGTTTTGCCACCACGCCCTATGTGGAGCCCAGCCATAACAACCTGGTAAGCGGACTGGGAAGCACTCTTCTTTTCCACTGCCATGAGTGCTGAGGTTCTCTAGAGAAACATGGTAGACAGGTTTGTCATTGTTACCAAAGAACAAGGAATGAAGCCAGCAAGAGCTGCTGCATCTAGCTGGGAGGCAAGTGGTTGGTAGGTGGTGAATGAGAAAAGCACCCGGAGGAGCCCAGCACACCCTCTTCCCCAAGATCATCCAGAATAGCAGTCCTCTGGTGGAGAGAGACAGGAGACAAGAGATCCTTGGGAGGGGTGAGGAGCAACAAGGTAATGAAGGGCTGGAGAGGACGGCCGCATGCAGACAGTCTGAGACCACAGGGCCACTCTCTCCACAGGACAATGTCTGCATGCACCTGACCAACTATGCTATCAACAAACACAATGAGAATTTTGTCCGGGATGGCGTTGTGGGCAGTAAGAGGTACTCCCTACTCTGTTTTTTCCTGTTTCCTCTGCCCCTTAGCCCCATAGTCCCAGTAGCCCATGAAACCGAGCTGGCTCTTGGGAGGCTAATTGCCCAGGGAAACTCAGCCTTTATAGACCCTGTCCTGTGCCTGCACTTTGGAGCTCTAAGTGCAGCCCCAAACCCCACCCTGATAACTAGTCCCTGCTCCAAACTGCTAGCAGCCCTTCAAAGCCCGGGCATGCAATTAGCGTTAGTGTGAGGGAGCCTCCTGCCTACAGCCTGGCCCCAGTGGCCTAGAAACTGGCCTTCCTCTGAGCACTGGGCCTCGCAGGAAGCTGTCAACACTCAACATCTGGCTGCAAGAGCACAGCTACAATCCTGGAGAGCTGTGGGGGGACATCGAGGACATCATCATCAAAACCATCATCTCAGCCCATTCTGTTCTACGCCACAACTACCGAACCTGTTTTCCCCAGTATCTGAATGGAGGTACATGTGCCTGTTTTGAGATCCTTGGTTTTGACATCTTGCTGGACCACAAGTTGAAGCCCTGGCTGCTAGAGGTGAGGATTATCTCCTAGGCTTTGCAAAACCAAGGTCCAGAGGCCTCCTTGAATAGGACACCTGGGACAGGTGTATACTCAGGTGGTGGAACACAGAATGGGAGAGTGAAAGCCCTGGGGTGGGCGGGAATCAGCAGAAGGCATAAGATCTCTACCCTTTTGACCTGCTGAGTCAAATCTTGGTGGTTTTTGGCCTCTACCATAGGAATGCAGGTTTGGGATCCCCAGTGCCCTAATGTAAGTCTTTAGGGACACACTATCTGAGAGGCAGGCAAGCTGATTTGCTCTCACTGGTCTGTGAATTGGAGATCTCTATGGCAGAGTTTTGTGGCCTTGGAAGCCAGAGCATCCAGCCTCCCTGGCTGAGGCCATGGGAGAGGAATATCTTAGACCCTCTAGTTATGCCTGCAAGAGGCCACCACCTGCTCAGGTGGTCTGGGAAAGGGGTGTATAATGACTCCTCCTGGCAGGTAAACCACTCTCCAAGCTTCACCACGGACTCACGCCTTGATCAAGAGGTAAAGGATGCACTTCTCTGTGATGCTATGACCCTTGTCAACCTCCGGGGCTGTGACAAAAGAAAGGTGATGGAAGAGGATAAGCGGCGAGTCAAGGAACGGCTCTTCCAGTGCTACCAACAGCCAAGAGAATCTAGGTGTGCTAGGTGTCTGGCATGTGTTTAGTTCTTCATTATTCCTGAGAGTAAAAGTCCTCCTTTAGATGAAGAATGTGGCCTGCGGCTGATTTGCTATCAAAAACAACTTTTTGCATAGATAATATGTTCGTATTTGCATTAAAAAAAATCACAGGGCCAGGCTTGGTGGCTCATATCTGTAATCCCAGCACTTTGGGAGGCCGAGGCAGGAGGATTGCTTGAGCCCTGGAGTTCAAGACCAGACTGGGCAACATGTGAGACTCTGTCCCTAAAACACAAAAAAGAAACAAAAGAATAATAATTAAAAAATAAAAAATTAGCTGGGCATGGTGGTGTGCCTGTATTCCCAGCTACTCAGGAGGCTGAGGTGGGAAGATTACTTGGGCCCAGGAGGTCCAGGCTGCAGTGACCCATGTTTGCACCACTGCACTCCAGCCTGGGCAACAGAGTGAGACCCTGTCTCAAAAAAAAAAAAAAAAAAATCATATATCATAGATAAGTTCAAAATTTTAAAAATACAGAGGATAGTCTTTCTCCTCCCCTTCTCCTCCAGGTACTCAGTTTTCCTCTCTGGAGCCAATCAACATTCCTACTATCATGTGTATATAGTAAGCATTTAATATATATGTATTTATACAAAATATTTTTCTCCCTGCCTACTCAGACAGAGGCATAACTTTCACACTGTCTGCACCCTGGTTAGGAATGTATTTTAGAGCCATTCTCATGTTAGCACATAAGGAGCTTTCTGTGGTTTGATTAGCTGGTTTGTTTTTCTAACAAATCTCCTTTAGAAACCAGTTCCTGAGAAACTTTGTAATAAAGAAACACAGAAAACAGTTTAGTCATTCAATAATAGAGAATCGTTTACATCCGTGTTGGTCACCCATTGTTGTTTTCTTTGTAAAATGAGTTACAAACATGGTAACTGGTTACCGATACTAAAATTGTAATTTGTTAATGATACATACAAATGAATTTCAGTAGATGTACAGTTATCACTATGATCACATTGCTCTTCCCACTTGCATTCCAATATGCAGGGGCAATGTGTGTTTGATTCCCCATGAGAGCCACAGGGCCTGGGACACCGTAAGCACTCAGATGTCTGCGTGATGAATGGAAGTGAAGTAGAACTGTAATATACTGGCTATTCCTACAAGACTGGACTGTGTACCTGAGGGTCATGAAATGTGTCTTTCAATAAGGAAAAATGATTGAACAGTACTGGACTAAATAAACAAGATACAATCATACACTAGAGTACTAGGCAGCCATTTAAAAATGTTGTGGCCAGGTGTGGTGGCTCACGCCTGTAATCCCAGCACTTTGGGAGGCCGAGGCGGGTGGATCCCTTGAGCTCACAAGTTTGAGACTAGCCTGGGCAACATGCAAAACCCTGTCTCTACAAAAAATACAAAAATTAGCCAGGCGTGGTGGTGCATGCCTATGGTCCCAGCTACTCAGGAGGCTGAGGTGAGAGGATGGCTTGAGCCTGGGAGGCTGAGGTGATAGCGAACTGAGACTGCATCACTGCACTCCAGCCTGGGCGATAGAGTGAGACCTTGTTTCAAAAAATTAAATTAAAAAATAAAATAAAAATATTGTTGTATTATTTCATTTTCATTTGAAGAAAGCAAGCAAGCGCTCAGGCACAGTGACTCAGACCTGTAATCTCAGCCCTTTAGGAGGCCGAGGCGGGCAGATCAGGAGGTCAAGAGATCGAGACCATCCTGGCCAACATGGTGAAACCCCATCTCTACTAAAAATACAAAAATTAGCTGGGCGTGGTGGTGCATGCCTGTAGTACCAGCTACTCAGAAGGCTGAGGCAGGAGAATCACTTGAACCCGGGAGGCGGAGGTTGCAGTGAGCTGAGACTGTGCCACTGCACTCCAGCCTGGGTGACAGAGCAGGACTCTGTCTCAAAAAAAAAAAAAAAAAAAAAGGGAGGAAGGAAGGAAGGACGCACGCATGCACGCACAAGCTAGTGAGTGGCAGAGCCAGGATTCAAAGTCAAGAGGTCCTGCCTTAGATCCATGCTCATAATCAACATGCTAATTGCAGAGTAAGATTATGGGAGGCTTTATCTTCTTTATGCTCTTCTAAATTTTCTGTAATGAACACATATTACTTTTTTCTTTTTTTTTTTTTTGAGACGAGTCTCACTCTGTCATCTAGGCTGGAGTGCAGTGCCGCGATCTTGGCTCACTGCAACTTCCACCTCCTGGGTTCAAAAAATTTTCCTGCCTCAGCCTCCCAAGCAGCTGGGACTACAGGCACACGCCACCATGCCCAGATAATTTTTGTATTTTTAGTAGAAACAGGGTTTTGCTATGTTGGCCAGGCTGGTCTCGAATTCCCAACCTCAAGTGATCCACCCGCCTTGGCCTCCCAAAGTGCTTGCATTACAGGCATAAGCCACCATGCCCGGCCACTTTTTTTTTTTTTTTCAAATGGAAAGCTTATATCAAAACATATGTTACTTTTACAATCACAAACCTAAAAGACTATGATAATGGACTGCTAGCTTATGAGTAGACCCCTCTCCACTTAAGATGAAAATCAGGCCGAGTACGGTGGCTCACGCTTATAATCCCAGCACTTTGGGAGGCCGAGGTGGGTGGATCACTTGAGGTCCAGCCTTGCCAACATGGTGAAACCCTGTCTCTACTAAAAATACAAAAATTGGCCAGGTATGGTGGTGTATGCCTGTAATCCCAGCTACTTGGGAGGCTGAGGCAGGAGAACTGCTTAAACCTGGGAGGCAGAGGTTACAGTGAGCGGAGATTGCGCCAGTGCACTCCAGCCTGGGCAACAGTGCAAGACCCTGTCTCAAAAAAGAAAAGAAAAGAAAATCAGATTTCTGGAAGTCAAGGCTATTTTCATGGCTACCCACATGTGGTGCTGGCCAAAGATGGGCTTGGCAACTTTCCCTACTTGGGCAGGGGCCCGGGAGGTCAAGAAGCCAGCAGGAGGGTCTCCAAACCTTAGTCAGTCTTCCTTTTCCTACTGAACATTCCCACAGCCCTCCTCTGACTCACTGAGCTTGCTTTCCACAGGAAAGAAAAAACTGAGTCATCCCATGTGGCAATGCTGGACCAGGAACGATATGAGGATTCTCACCTGGGAAAATACCGGCGGATCTACCCTGGGCCTGACACAGAGAAGTATGCCCGCTTCTTCAAGCACAATGGCTCCCTCTTCCAGGAGACTGCTGCTTCCAAGGCCAGAGAGGAGTGTGCCAGGTACTTTGACCGACATTCTCCTCTGCACACCTAGGTGGGGACAAGTCCTGAAGCTGCACTGCTTCCCAGCAGGGAAAGAGGAAGCCAGACACAAGCAAAGAGGAATGGAGCTATAAATCCTATCAGACTCTTAGTGACTCTTTTCAGTTTAGTAGGTTTCCTATCTTCCCCTCTCATTGCTCTCCCATCAGTCCTAAGAACAGATTGTAATTTCCTACTCTTTCCTCATCCCCATTTTTCCTCACCCCTCTTCTCCCCAACACCATTTCTCTAGTGTCTGAAGCTGCTGTGTCTTATCAGGCAGCAACTAGAGGAGATCCGCCTTAAGCAGGAACAGCAGGAGACCTGGGGTACTAAGAGGCGAAAGGCCAAGGACCAGAACCAGGGTGAATCAGCTGGGGAGAAAAGCCGACCCAGGGCAGGGCTCCAGAGCCTTTCCACCCGCTTGGCTTACAGGAACCGCAACTGGGAGAAAGAGGTGCCAGGGGTTTTGTAGCTCTTGTCTTTCTGCAAGAAAATGGGTTGGGACAACTAAAGAGGGGAATGAATCTCTGCTGTCCTCTCCTCCCCATGCACAAGAGAGAGAAGAATTCCTAATCAGTAAATTGAATCTGATCCTTTGGAAGATGAAGTGAGAGAATGGACAGCAAAAGGAACCTTCCTGGGTCAGGGAAGGGATAAGGGTAGAGTGGGCAGGAGGCCTGCAGCCATCCTGGGCGATGGTTTGGGACTTATCCTTGGAGATCCTGCATTTCTCTCTCATGTACCTTGTAGCTGCTGCCGGGACAGCTGGACACCATGAGGCCTCAAGAAATTGTGGAAGAGGAGGAGCTGGAGCGGATGAAGGCCCTGCTACAAAGGGAGACTCTCATCCGAAGCCTGGGTATTGTAGAGCAGCTCACCCGTCTGCAGCACCCTGGCCCCCAGGGCCAGAAAAAACTTCATGAGAGTCAGGTGAGGGTCCCTGTGAAGTCTCCCAGAGGAAAAGGGAACAAGGGCTGTCATCCCAGGTCATGGTGGTGGTCTCAACAAAGGAGGCTTGTGTGATGGTATCTGTCAGTGGAGCCTGGGAAAGCAGAGTGCGCTAGCTGGACCTTGGGAGAGGGTCTGTTGATTCCTTTTGTGTCTGTTCCCAAGCTCCTCTGTTTTAGGTATGACATCCAGCAAAGTGCAGCTCCAAACCTTCTCATTTACTAGAAACTTGCTCTCTATATTCCTGTCCCAAAATAACCCCACACTCATGACTGACAAATAACAAGGCCACCACCCTCAGTGGCTTCTGTATAATTTTCTCCCCAGTACTGCCAGTGCCCTGGCCCTAATGGGAGATAAGTACAGAGATTTGGGCCAACAAAAGAGCTGCCGCTTTCACTATTCCCTGGGCTAGCAGCAAACCTGTTGGGTCTTCTGTTTTTATTGAACCCCAGAGGAGTATCTGGTTAAACAGTGGCCACGGCCTAGAAGAGATTTTTTTTCAGTTACCTCCTTCTTCCAACGCTCCATCCAAACTTACATAAAAATGTGGTAAGGGGCTGCTCTTCTCCTCTAGCCTAGATTTTGTTAGGACAGGCTGGGCAGTCAAGAACTGAAATCTATGAGTCTGGTCCTATTGGCGCTCCTAAGAGGGGCTGCCACAGAGCAGGGCGCTCCTCATTTCCTGCATCCAGTTCTGCCCCATGAATCAATCCCCAGGATCTTAGGGGCACTGCCAAGCATGAATGCTGCAGTCCCACATGTTCCCCGGTGCCATCTGCAGCCCCAAAACTTCAACTGGACAGGAGAGCCGGCAGCCATCAACTCCTGTTCATTGTCAATGAAGAAAGCTGGGAGGCGCTATTTTTCCAATGCCAGAATCAGGCTCACTAGCCGTAAGTATGCAAAACTAGCTTTGGTCATTTTGACCTATGTAAATCCCACTAGCAAGCACAGAGCTTGGATGCCCCTAACATATAATATGGCACTTCCACCAGTGTAAGAACGGGGAAGTTAGGGTACCCATTTATTTTCTCCTTTTTTTTTTTTGAGACAAGGTCACGCTCTGTCACCAAGGCTGAAGTACAATGGCTTGATCTCACTTCACTGCAACCTCCACTCACGGGCTCAAGTACTTCTCCTGCCTCAGCCTCCTGAGTAGCTGGGACTATAGGCACACACCACCATGCTCAGCTAACTTTTGTATTTTTTGTTTTTGCCATGTAGCCCAGGCTGGTCTTGAACTCCTGATCCACCCGACTCAGCCTCCCAAAGTGCTAGGATTACAGGTGTGAGCCACTGCACCAGGCCTATTTAATCCTTTCTGTACACTAGATCCTGGTGATAGAAATGGCAGAAATACAGTCCTAGCACTCAAGAGGTAATAGGAACATGGACAAGAAGACATACCATACCAATTACAATACAGTTGGGAAAGACAGTGGAGGGAAGCATGAGATGCTCTTCCTCTGTGTTGGTAATTGGGCCACAGTTGGGAAAGAGGTGAGCAAATCTCTTCTGTGAATACCAACTCAGGGACATCCATGTTTCCACTGCAGAAGGACAAGCCAGCAGAAGGCTAGAAGCCATAAACCGAGTCCTGGCAGGATCAGTGCCACCCACTTTAACCCCGAAGCAGGGCTATTTTCTGCAACCAGAAAGAGTGGCATCTGACTCATGGACTGAATGCACCTTGCCCTCCATGGTAAACTCTGAACACAGAGCAGCCAAGGTTCCCCTCTGCCCTGCGTCTGCACCCGTGCTGCAGCGTTCCAGAGCACTCCTCAACATCAATCAGTTCAGGTAAAAGCAGGAGGGAAGCACTCTACCTCTCCTGGAGAACTTCCCCAGGTTTCCAAAGGGCATTCAATCTTTGCTAAATGAAAGACTGCCACCAAGTTCCACTTTGAAAAGCCCTGCCCAGGAACCCCATTTGTATAAGGCAAAATACAGACACCAAGAATTCCTCAATACCCTAAGATTAACTGGGGATCGGAAAAGACTAGAAGAGGCGCCAAGGCCAGCCATGTACTCATTTCTGCTCATCAAGCCTTAGCCTGGGTTTATCGCTAGGTGATGGGTCTGAACCCTAGGTGCGGCCCGGGGCTGGAGGCCATCCAGGAGACAAAGAGCCCCTTTCCCAGAGGAGCCGAGTGCCCAAGGCACTGGGCTGTCGCCGTCAGAAGACTGCCGAGCGGAAGCCCTGCCCACCGAGGTGGCGGAGACAGGCAGGCCTGGGCAGCCGCTGGGGCGGAGGGACGGCTCTTGGAAACTGAATCCGTACTTTAATTAAAGTTTATGCAGTTTTCCAGGAGCGTCCTCTACCTCATTTCGGCCCTCACGTTTCACGGAAGCCCTCTCCACAGCAACAGCCAGAAACGGTGGGCCACTGAGCAGCGTGGGCCCAGATCTTACCCCCACCAAGTGAAGCTGGAAATACTTGCTACTACCCAGCTTCCGGCCCGCCCCTTCCACTTCCGGTCTTACCCGGCTACTTCCGCTGCTGTTTTCTAGCCGACTGCAGAAGGCTCGTTTGCGTCGACATGGCGGTTACGCTGAGTGTCTTACTGGGCGGGCGCGTTTGCGCTGCCGTCGCTCGCTGTGGGTTCGCGACCCGGGGGGTGGCGGGCCCAGGCCCTATTGGCCGGGAGCCGGACCCAGATTCCGACTGGGAGCCGGAGGAACGGGAGCTGCAGGAGGTGGAGAGGTATCGGCTTCTCCCCGGGCCCTCAGCTTGAAGCAGGGCCTCGCGCCCCGGCGCCCCAGGCCGCGCCCCCTTGGCGCCGGGTGTCCTGCCGCTGCTTGCGCAGCGGCCGTTGTTTCTTCTTACCCGTTGTTAGGGGCGCAGCGTCAGGTGTTCAGCTCCCCTGGGACCACTGGTCCCTTCATTAGTGACGTATTTCATCGTCAGTTTAGAGAGTTCGGCATGCTTACAGGCAGTTATTGTTCTAGGTGTTAGTTTTCTGGGTGTACAGAGCAGCTCTAAGCCGGCAACATGGCCCGGTTGCCCTTGCGATCAAAGAGAAGAGGGCTGGGCGCTCCATGATTTAGCCTGAGACTCTTCAAACATTGATTCGGCTTCCACGCATGGCTTCTGCCATTGGTTCTTTCCCCCCAGCACCCTGAAACGACAGAAAAAAGCAATCCAATTCCAGAAAACTCGGAGGCAAATGGAGGCGCCTGGTGCCCCGCCCAGGACCCTGACGTGGGAAGCCATGGAGCAGATCCGGTAAGACTCAGGATACGTTGTTTGTATCTGCTGTGACGAGAAGTGAAGGATACTGGAGCCCAGAACACGGGTTTGGCTTTTTTGATACTGCTTTTATATTTTCGTTTACTTTTTGTCATTGAAATTTATTATCAGAAAAGTAGAGTAATATAACGAACTTCCCTAAACCTTTCATTATCTAGATTTAATAGTGTTTTGTTTTGTTTTTTAAAGAGACGCGATTTCGCCGTCCCCTGGAACTCCAGACCTCAAGTGATTCGCCCGCCTCGGCCTCTCAGAGTGCTGGGATTACAGGCATGAGCCACTGCGCTCCGCCTGGTTTTAATGGTTTTTAACGTTATGACGTGGTTGGTTCATTTTTGCTGAAATTTTTAGATAGTAAATTGCAGACATCACAACGTTTGTCACAATGTAGATCATGACGTTCCCAACCTAAGGTATAGGGATGCTGGTGCTTCCATAGTTAGGTGCATTTTTCTGAAGAGAGGATCTATAATTTAGGAAAGCTTAAAAGAGATTTTAAGTTTTTTTGTTTTGAGTAGGTAAAGTATCACATATGGCTCAACATCCTAACAGTATAACATGGTATACACATTGAGAATTATTTTTCCCCCCCCCCATTTTTTGGGGAACTTTTTTTTTTTTTTTTTTTTGGTAAATGGGGGTCTCACTCTGTCGCCAAGGCTGGAGTACAATGATGTGATCACAGGTCACTGCAGCCCCTACCTCCTGGGCCGAAGCCATCCTCCCACTTCGGCCTCCCAAGTAGCTGGGACTACAGGTTCATGCCACCATGCCTGGTTAATTTTGTTTATTTTTTGTAGAGACAGCCTCATCATGTTGCCCATGCTAATCTCCAATTCCTGGGCTCAAGCGATCATCCCACCTCAGCCTCCTAAAGTGTTGGGATTACAGGCATGAGCCACTGTGTGCAGCCGTACTATTTTTAATAGTTTTTCTCTACCAAAAACCAGGCTCCGTGCCCTGAGTGAGCCACTGTGCCTGGCCCTCAATTCTTTTTTATAGATGGTGTTATTGTATTTGTTTGAGGCAGTATATGACAGTGGTTTTTAATTTTTATTTAAACAATTTTTTCTCCTATTTATTTATTTGACAGAGATGGGGGTCTCACTATGATGACCACGCTGGTCTCAAACTTCTGGCCTCAACTGATCTTCCCATCTCGGCCTCCCAAAGTGCTGGGATTAGAGGCGTGAGCCACCACGCCTGGCCAGAATGCATTATTTAACCTGTCTTTTATTGTGGGCATTTAGTTGGGTTGTTTCCATTTCTGTTGCTCACTAATAGTGCCCCAGTGAATAACTATGTATATGTATCATTCTACATACCTGCCAGGAATATTTGTTATATACATTCCCAGAAGTAAGGTTGCCAGGTCAAAAGACATGCATTTGCATTTTGATAAATATTGCTAAGTAGCCCTACATGCATTATGTACTATTTTTCATTTCCATCAGAACTACTCTGGAATTGAAATTTAAAATAAAGGGGGTTCTGTAGAGCTGGTCAAGATTTTGTGAGCCTGTAGCACCTTCTGGGTCCTCAGTCAGGTCTATGTCCTCTTTTTTTGTTTGCTTGTTTGTTTTTTGTTTGAGGCAGCCTCACTCTGTCGCCCAGGCCAGAGTGCAGTGGTGAAATCTCAGCTCACTGCAGCCTCTGCCTCCGGGTTCAAGAGATTCTTGGGCCTCAGCCTCCCGAGTATCTGGGATTACAGGCGTGCACCACTACACCTGGCTAATTGTTGTGTTTTTAGTAGAGACAGAGTTTCACCATGTTGGCCAGGCTGGTCTCAAACTCCTGACCTCAGGTGATCCACCCACTTCGGCCTCCCAAAGTGCTGGGATTACAGGCATGAGCCACCATGCCGGCCTCTTATCTCCTGTCTTCAGCAATAGCTTTTTCAAACCTTCTACCTTCCTGCTTATCTCCCTTTTTTGTCGTCAATAAATGTCCTTTTCAGAGAAAAAAAAAAACAGTCCATTAAGTAAGAACTTTCAGCTTCCTGGTCTACCTCTTTGCCCACTACTCTCAAACTTATACTCTACTCCCATCTCAGAGGAAATGGGAGCCCTTCACTTGTCTGGGACCAATTCTCTGTATGCTTTAGGTCATATTTCTCCCTCCCTGCGTAAGATTACTCAGGGACCTCTGTCCTCAACCTAAAGCTCTCTCTCATTCTTTTGTTCCCAGCTGGTTCCCAGGGTGCCTACCCTTTGTTTGTTTGTTTGTGTCACTGCAATAAAACTGCCCTCCTTAAATCCATCAGTGACTTCGTCAGTGCTAGGCTCAAATGACACTTTTTAGTCTTTAGCTTCCTTAATAATTCAACAGCATTTGCCATTGTAAAAACTGCCTTTTAAATTAAAAAAAAAATTTTTTTTTTTTAAATGAAGACAGGATTTTGGCATGTTGCTCAACCTGGTCTCCAATTCCTGAGCTCAAGCGATCTGCCTGCCTTGGCCTCCCAAAGTGTTAGGATTACAGGTGTGAGCTACTGCACCCAGCTGAAACTGCTTTCTTTCCCCCCACCCCCCCATTTATTTATTTATTATTTATTTATTGACACTGATTCTCTCTTCTTTTTTTATTTATTTTATTTTATTTTTTTTGAGTCGGAGTCTCACTCTGTTGCCAGGCTGGAGTGCAGTGGCACGATCTTGGCTCACTGCAACCTCTGCCTCCTGGGTTCAAGTGATTCTCGTGCCTCAGCCTTGCGAGTAGATGGAATTACAGGTGCACACCACTACGCTGGGCTAGTTTTTTGTTTTTGTTTTTTTTTTTTTGTATTTTTAGTAGAGGTTGGGTTTCAGCATGTTGGCCAGGCTGGTCTTGAACTCCTGACCTCAAGTGATCTGCCTGCCTCGGCCTCCCAAAGTGCTGGGATTACAGGTGGGCGTGAGCCACCATACCCAGCCTTTTTTTATTTTTATTTTACTTAAAGTAAAATTTAAGTTCTGGGGTACATGTGCAGAATGTGCAGGTTTGTTACATAGGTGTACATGTGCCGTGAACTGCTTTCTTAAAATTCTCTTCTCCCTTGACTCCAGGGTATCATGCCCTTCTGATTTTTTTTTTTTTCTTTGTTTCTAGGGCTGCTTTTCTCAGTTTCCTTCCTGGGCTCCTCTTCTACCTCCTATATCTTAAATATTGTTATTTCTTAGAGTTGTGTCCTTGTCATTTTAGCTCACTCTGCATATTTCCCTGCCTGATGCTAGCCACTCAGTCACCCCTGCTATTGGTTTATGACTTCCAAATCTGTCATCTCCAGTTCATATTTTTTTCCTGAACTCTAAAGGCATATATTCAACTGTGTACCAGACATCTCTGTTTTGGATATCACAGTTTCCTCAAACTCAGCACGTACAAAATAGAATTCATCGTTGTTCCCTGACAACTTCATTCTGTTCCTGTTTTTCCTGTAACCTACTAATTACCCAAACTAAAATCCTGAATCTTGGCCTTGATGCTTCTTCCCCCAATATTTAGTCCCTTAGTACCAAGTTGTACTATTTGACTTTTCCTAAAATATTTCTCAGCCACTTTCCTCCTATGCTCCATTGACTGTCTCACTTGAGGCTGTCTGGATTACTGTAAAAGCCTCTTGACCAATCTTTCTGCCTATACTTTTGTCACTGAAAAACTACCACTAGGTTGAACTCCTTTTTTTCTTTTTTTAATAGAGATGGGATCTCACTGTTTCCCAGGCTGGTCTCAAACTCCTGGGCTCAAGCAATCCTCCTGCCTCAGCCTCTCAAAGTGCTGGGAGTGAGCCATTGTGCCAGGCTGTAGGTTGATCTTCAAAATGAAAATGTATCTGTGGCATTCCACTGCTTAAAATTTTTCCTTGACTTGCTGTTGCCTTGGGATAAACTGCAGACCCCTAAGTGTGATCTATCTCTTACCCTCACTGTCAGTTCCCAACAAAGGTGATGTGCCGCTTTGCATTTCACGAGCTATTCACTTTATCATCAATACCTTTCATCTCTCCTTCTCTCCTCCCTTCTGCCAGCTCATTACTCCTTTCATCCTTTCAGACCAACTCTAGCTTGGACTTCATGAAGCAATTCCTGGGCCTGGCTGTAAGTGTTCTTATTCCCTATATCTGGGTCTCCCACCTGGGGTGCTGTCCTTGCATCCTGTGCTATAACATACTTTACCGTAATGTCATTCATTGTGTCTGTCCCCACTTCCAAACTATGTAAAGGGAAGGTCAGTCCTCCTGCATCCCCAGGATCTAATGTGGTATTAGATGTCAGTGAGAGGAGCTGAGTTGATGTGAAATGAAGTGACCTGACTGACAGTGGTCAGGTGTTGCTGTTGACACACAGGAATGGAACACAGCCATTTAGCTAGCACAAGATAGGGACTACATTTGCGGTTTTTCAAGCTCTCTTTGTTTTTTTGAGAGAATCTCACTCTGTTGCCCAGGCTGGAGTGCAGTGGTGCAATCTCGGCTCACCGCAATCTTCACCTCCCAGGTTCAAGCGATTCTTGTGCCTCAGCCTCCCAAGTAGCTGGGATTACAGGCATGAGCCACCACACCCAGCTAATTTTTGTATTTTTAGTAGAGATTGGGTTTCACCATGTTGGCCAGGCTGGTCTCGAACTCCTGGGCTCAAGCGATCCACCTATCTTGGCCTCTCAAAGTTCTGGGATTACAGGTGTGAGCCACCATGCCAGGCCTCAACCCCTCTTCTTTATCATAGGTATTGCGAGTTAGACGTTCTGATAGGAGACTTCTTCACAGCTTGCAAACCTGCTCCTTCTTCCCATAGGTATTTACGTGAGGAATTTCCAGAGTCCTGGTCAGTTCCCAGGTTGGCTGAAGGCTTTGATGTCAGCACTGATGTGATCCGAAGAGTTTTAAAAAGCAAGTTTGTACCCACATTGGAGCGGAAGCTGAAGCAGGATCAAAAAGTCCTTAAGAAAGCTGGGCTTGCCCACTCGCTCCAGCAGCTCCGGGGCTCTGGAAATACCTCAAAGCTGCTCCCTGCAGGCCACTCTGTATCAGGCCCTTTGCTTATGCCAGGGCATGAAGCCTCATCCAAAGACCCGAATCACAGCACAGCTTTGAAAGTGATAGAGTCAGACACTCACAGGACAAATACACCAAGGAGATGGAAGGGAAGAAATAAAGAAATCCAGGACCTGGAGGAGAGCTTTGTACCTGTTGCTGCACCCCTAGGTCATCCAAGAGAGCTGCAGAAGTACTCCAGTGATTCTGAGAGCACCAGAAGAACTGGCAGTTGTGCGTTGCCAAGTGAGCAGAAGCTGGAGGAGTTGAAGGCAGAGGAGCCAGGTAACTTCAGCAGCAAAGTAGTGCAGAGGGGCCGAGAGTTCTTTGACAGCAACGGGAACTTCCTGTACAGAATTTGAGTTGGGGCTTGGCTTGTGGAGATGCCTCGTGAAACACAGCTGGGCAACTATTAATATATATGGAACAGCCTGGATTTCTGCTTATGGATAAACCACCTTGGAATAGGAAGAAGTGTTGAGCCTGGACTGTGGGAGGAAAGAGCTGCGTGGATAGATTCAAACTTCCTGTAGTAGTGCTCCCAATCTGACCTCTGTAGACCTTCAGTACTCACTCTTCTTGCTTGGGTTCTCTGTATGTTGAAAACCAGCCCATGTTGCATGTGTTGTTACAATTTTCTGTGATACTTGCAATTTATGTTTGAGAGGAAGTGAAAAGTTTGCCTTCTGACCTCATTTCCTTCTTGATCAGTGAACGCTAACATTTTGGGGACAACTTAGTCAATTGGTTTTCCTTACAACAAAATAAAGTAAAATGTAGCAGTCTGCTTTTTTGGTGCTCTCTGGGGTGGGATGGTTTACCTGTGAACCTTGGAGAGTGAGGGAAGGACGAAGGCAGAAAGGAAGGATCTCTGATCAGTAAACATTGGGAGAGAGATGGAACCAGAGGAATTTCCCAGCAAAGGGCTCTGTGCAGAGCATCCTGCTTAGTGATGGATTCTGACAACCAAAAACTGGACGCCTTTCTCTTAGTTGCTGGGGTTCTGGCAGAGATTGGGAAATGAGGGGTTGGCAGAAAATACAAAGCAGGCAAAGGCTTTAGGGCGCTTATAATCTCTAGCCACCTTTTAAAGTTTATATTAAGAGCTGAGCATGGCAGAATGTGCCTACAGTCCCAGTTACTTGGGAGGCCGAGGTGGGAGAATCGCTTGAGCCTCGGAGGTTGAGGCTGCAGTGAGCTATGTGCACCATCCAGCCTGGGGTAACAGTGAGACCCCCATCTCTAAATAAAATTAATCTTCAATTATGTCTCATTATACAGTTTACTTAACCAGATTTCTACAATGGTGCCATGATGTAGGCAATCCCAGATTAAGAGGTCCCTTTTACAAATAAGGAAATAGACTTTAAGATGGCTGCCAATAAGTGGCAGTGCTGGGACTTAACTCTGGTCTCATCATTAATCCAGGGCTTCTGGAATTCCAGGAATATGGCACTGTCTGCCATAATTTTAATTTACTGATTGTTTTAGAAATACAGCTATAACCAGAAATTCGGGGACAGCTTAGTCAATTGGTTTTCCTTACAAGCAAAATAAAGTAAAATGTAGCAGTCTGCTCATTAGTGCTCTGGTGGGATGGTTTACCTGTGAACCTGAGAGAACCATGTCCTGCTTTCACAATTTACCAGTAAAAATGGCTACTCAGAATTTAAATATATGTAGGACATTAATGAAAACACCTACATTCCAACTCAGTCATTGCCATTCTGTAGAATCTTAGTGCTATTTCAAATGTCTAATTACAGCAATTAAAATACTGGTTACTGTTGCTTTTATCAATTATTACTGATAACTTGAGCATCTGTTCTCAGTATAAATGACAAAGCCCTATCACATGCCAAGCAAAATTCCACGATCCAGATGCAGGTAATACAACAGTGGGCAGATAGGACCTTTGCTCTCACTGCCCTGTCACTATCATGTAGTTCATAGTAGAAGCTTATCAATATTTTTATGGTTTTGTTATGGTATTTATTTTTAATTGTTAAAGATGTGTTACATGCTGTTTGATTGTTTAGATTTGCATTTCTGACTCATGCAAATCATCTGATCATGCCATACCCTTTTCACAATGGGCTATAGAAACCTAAAGGCTGTTCTTAAAACTTTGTTTTTTAATTTATTTTTGAGACAGACTCTCGCTCTGTCGCCCAGGCTGGAGTACAGTGGCACAATCTCAGCTCACTGCAACCTCCTCCCCAGGTTCAACTGATTCTCCTGCTTCAGCCTCCCGAGTAGCTGGGATTACAGGTGTCTGCCACCATGCCCAGCTAATTTTTGTGTTTTTAGTAGAGATGGGGTTTCACCATGTTGGCCAGGCTGTTCTCAAACTCCTGACCTCAAGTGATCTGCCTGCCTCGGCCTCCTAAAGTGCTAGGATTACAGGTGTGAGCCACCATGCCTGGCCTTTATTTTTATTTATTTTGAGACAGGGTCTCGCTCTTGTCATCCACACTGGAGTGCAGTGGCTCAATCTTGGCTCTCTGCAACCTGTGCCTCCCAGGTTCAAGCGATTCTCATTCCTCAGCCTCCCGAGTAGCTGTGACTACAGGCATGCACCACCACACCCAGCTAATTTTTTATTTTTAGTAGAGAGAAGATTTCACTATCTTGGCCAGGCTGGTCTCAAACTCCTGTGCTCAGGTGATCTGCCTGCTTCGGCCTCCCCAAATGCTTAGATTACAGCGTGAGCCACCACGTGAGGCAGGTGGATCACCTGAGGTCAGGAGTTTGAGACCAGCCTGGCCAACATGGCAAAACCCCATCTCTACTAAAAATACAAAAATTATCTGGGTGTGGTGGCAGATGCCTGTAATCCCAGCTACTGGGAAGGCTGAGGCAGGACAATTGCTTGAACCCGGGAGGCAGAGGTTGCAGTGAGCCAAGATTGTGCCACTGCACTTCACCGTGGGTGACTCCAGCTCAAACACCTCCAATGCTCTATCTCAAATACCATGGCTACCCTTCTTCCTGGTTTACTTCATCTCTCACACAAGTAATATATACTCATTAAAGAAAAAGACAAAAGTCATCCTTAATCCCACCACTGAAGAGTTAACTATCCTACCAACATTTTCCTAAGCATATGCACAACTTTAAGACAAGCACGAAAGAATAATACTGTGCCGGGCGCGGTGGCTCACGCCTGTAGTCCCAGCAGTTTGGGAGGCCGAGGCGGGTGGATCACTTGAGGCCAGGATTTCGAGACTAGCCTGGCCAACATGTTGAAACCCCGTCTCTACTAAAAATACAAGAATTAGCGACTCCCAGCCGCCGCCCGGGCCCGCGCGCTCCTCCGCCCGGCTCTGCTCGGCTCCGCTTGGCTCCGCTCGGCTCCGCTCGACCCCACACCGCCGGTCGACACGATCCGCTGCGGCCTGGCCTGCGAGCGCTGCCGCTGGATCCTGACCCTGCTCCTACTCAGCGCCATCGCCTTCGACATCATCGCCGTGGCCGGCCGCGGCTGGCTGCGGTCGAGCGACCACGTCCAGACGTCCTCGCTGTGGTGGAGATGTCACGAGGGCGGCGGCGGCAGCGCGTCCTAAGAGGACGGCTGCCAGAGCCTCATGGAGTACGCGTGGAGTAGAGCAGCGGCTGCCATGCTCTTCCGGGGCTTCAGCATCCTGGTGATCTGTTTCATCCTCTCCTTCTTCTTCGTCCTGTGTATACCCCAGATACTTGTCTTCCTAAGAGTGATTGGAGGTCTCCTTGCCTTGGCTGCTGTGTTCCAGATCATCTCCCTGGTAATTTACCCCGTGAAGTACACTCAACCTTCAACCTTCATGCCAACCCCCGCTGTCACTTACATCTATAACTGGGCCTACGGCTTTGGGTGGGCAGCCACGATTATCTTCATTGGCTGTGCTTTCTTCTGCTGCTGCCTTCCCAGCTAGAAAGATGACCTCCTGGGCAATACCAAGCCCAGGTACCTCTACACATCTGCCTAACTTGGGAATGAGTGTGGGAGAAAATCGCCACTGCCAACCAAAAAATAAATAAAGTGGAAAAAAACATTCTACTGGATTGCAAAATTTATTATACAGCTTCTGTAATCAAGACTGTGTGGTGCTGGCAGAGGGACAGACCCAAATATTAATAGAATAGAACAGAAAATCCAGAAATAGACCCGCATAAATAGGACCAAGTGATTTTTGACAAAGGTGCAAAAGCAATTCAATGGAGGAAAGCTAGCCTTTTCAGCAAGTGGAAACAACTGGACACCGAAAGGCCAAAAAATAATCCTTGACCTAAATCTCACATCTTATATAAAAATAACTCGAACGGGATGATAAACTTGAATGTAAAACTATAAATATTTTAGAGAAGTACAAAAAACCAAACACCACATGTTCTCACTCATAGGGGGGAATTGAACAATGAGAACACATGGACACAGGAAGGGGAACATCACACTCCGGGGACTGTTGTGGGGTGGGGTGGGGGGAGGGGGGAGGGGGGAGGGATAGCATTAGGAGATATACCTAATGCTAAATGACCAGTTAATGGGTGCAGCGCACCAACATGGCACATGGATACGTATGTAACAAACCTGCACATTGTGCACATGTACCCTAAAACTTAAAGTATAATAATAATAAAATAAAAAATAAAAATTAAAAAAAAGAAGAAGAAACTGTTTCTCTAGGCTACTTTGAACCTATTTTTTGGCAGTGTTCATATTCTCAAACTAGTCAAAAATGCTAAAATAATTTGGGAGAAAATATTTTTAAAGTAGTGTTATAGTTTCATGTTCATCTTTTATTATGTTTTGTGAAGTTGTGTCTTTTCACTAGTTACCTATACTATGCCAATATTTCCTTGTATCTACCCATAACATTTATGCTACATTTGTAAGAGAATATGAACATGAAACTTAACACTTTGTAAGGTAAAAATGAGATGGTTTCCAAGATTTAATAATCGGATCAAGTTCTTGTTATTTCCAAATAGAATGGACTGGGTCTGTTAAGGGCTAAGTAGAAGAGGAAGGTAATGGTAAAAATTGTCAGTGACTGGCCCGGTGTGGTGGCTCACGCTTGTAATCTCAGCACTTTGGGAGGAGGAGGCAGGCCAATCACCTGAGGTCACGAGTTCAAGACCAGCCTGGCAAACATGGTGAAACCCCGTCTCTACTGAAAATACAAAAATTAGCCAGGCATGGTGGCACATGCCTGTAGTCCCAGCTACTGGGGAGGCTGAGGCAGGAGAATCGCTTGAACCAGAGAGGTGGAGGTTCCAGTGAACCGAGATTGTGCCATTGCACTCCAGCCTGGGCAACAGAGCAAGACTCTGTCTCAAAACAAACAAAAATTGTCAATGACCAAACATTCTAAAAGAAATACCAAAATAAAGCTTTTTTTCAAGCCTTCAAACTATTTAAGGAAGCAAAATAGTTTCCTAAATGCTTATTGTTTGTGAGAATTTCTCATTAATATCCTGAATAATTCTTTTTTTTGTTTTGTTTTGAGACTGAGTCTCACTCTGTCTCCCAGGCTGGAGTGTGGTGGCGTGATCTCGGCTCACTGCAAGCTCTGCCTCTCGGGTTCATGCTATCCTCCCGCCTCAGCCTCCTGAGTAGCTGGGACTACAGGCGTCTGCCACCACGCCCGGCTAATTTTTTGTATTTTTAGTAGAGACAGGGTTTTACCGTGTTAGCCAGGATGGTCTCGATCTCCTGACCTCATGATCCGCCCACCTCAGCCTCCCAAAGTGCTGGGATTACAGGCGTGAGTCACCGTGCCCAGCCTTGAATAATTCATTTTTGCTAAGCTTCATGTTGACTCTATATATCATCTAAGAAAGTATTGTTTTGTGGTCCAAACCTGTTGCCATGGTTAGTAAGGCTTTCTTAGGTGTGAAATATTTAGATGAAATTTTATCTTTTAAAGTTCTGTATAGGGTTAGGGTGTTGGAAAATGCTATATTAATAAATCTGTAGTGTTTTGTGTTTATAGGTTCAGAACCAGAGTAACTGGACTGAAAGATGGACTGATAGATTAGATATATCAGTCTAATTTATCATGACTGATAGATCTGGTTAAGTTGTGTACTAAAGGATTAGGAGAGCCATTCCTGTCACAAAAGTGCCACTAAAACAGCCTAAGGAGAAAAATGGCTTGCTTTTCTAAACTTCAGGTTCATCTGGGCTCTAATCATATAGACAGGCTTCTGATAGATTGCAACTGTAAGTAGAAACCTACATATAGTTAAAATCCTGGTCTTTCTTGGTAAACAGATTTAAAATGTCTGATGTAAAACATGCCACAGGAGAATTCAGGGATTTGAGTTTCCCTGAATAGCATATATATGATGCATCAAATGGGTTATTACTATTTTTTACCATTTCTACTTACATAATGAAAAACAATCCATTTTAAATATCACATTATTATTTTGTAAGTTGTGGAAAAGGGCAATTGAAGTTTTCATTATGAAGTTTTCCCAATAAGCCAGGAATTCTAAACTTGAAAAAAAAAATAGAATTAGCCAGGTGTGGTTGCACAGGCCTGTAATCCCAGCCACCTGGGAGGCTGAGGCAGGAGAATCACCTGAACTGGAGAGGCAGAGGTTTCAGTGAGCCCAGACCACACCACTGCACTCCAGCCTGGGTGACAGAGACTCTGTCTCAAAAAATAAAAATAATAATGAAAATAATATTGGGATTATACTGTACACTCAGGTATACATTCTTTCTTACATGTATTATGAATATATTTTGACAATATCTTTACATCACTTAAAGTAACCACCTCATTTTGTTTTATGGAATACAATATTATTTTGTTGTATGAAGTCAAATATTAGATTGAACCATTTATCTGACCATTTTTTACCTATAAAAATAGCAGTTGCCTGTAGTCCCAGCTACTTAGGAGGCTGAGGCAGGAGGATCCCTTGAGCACAGGAGTTCAAGGCTGCAGTGAGCTATATAATTATTCTTTTGTTGTGGGACATTTAGGTCATTTCTAAATTTTCACCAGTGTTGTGATAAACCTCTTTTAGTGAATCTTTTTTGTCTTGTTCATTGACATATAATTTTATCATTTCCTTAGAATTCCCAGAATTAGAATTGGTGGGTCAGAGAATAGATACTTTTTTTTTTTTGAGACAGAGTCTTGCTCGGTCGCCCAGGCTGGAGTGCAGTGGCATGATCGCAGCTCACTGCAACCTCTGCCTCCTGGGTTCAAGCGATTATCCTGTCTCAGCCTCCCAAGTAGCTGAGATTACAGGCATCTGCCACCACGCCCAGCTAATTTTTTGTATTTTTAGTAGAGATGGGGCTTCACCATGTTGGCCAGGCTGGTCTTGGACTCCTCACCTCAAGTGATCTGCCCATCTTGGCCTCCCAAAGTGCTGGTATGACAGGCGAGAGCCACTGCACCCTGCCAGGAGGTGACATTTGAACAGAGCCTTGAAGATGCTGTGTAGAAAGTCTGACAGGTGGCCAGGCGTAGTGGCTCATGCCTGTCATCCCAGCACTTTGGGAGGCCAAGGTAAGAGGATGGCTTGAAGCCAGAAGTTTGAGGCCAGCCTGGGCAGCATAGTGAGACCCCATCTCTTAAAAAAAAAAAATTAGGCCGGGCACGGTGACTCACACCTGTAATCCCAGCACTTTGGGAGGCTGAGGCAGGCAGATCACAAGGTCAGGAGATGGAGACCATCCTGGCTAACACGGTGAAACCCTGTCTCTACTAAAAATACAAAAAATTAGCCAGGCATGGTAGCGGGCGCCTGTGGTCCCAGCTACTCGGGAGGCTGAGGCAGGGGAATGGCACGAACCCGGGAGGCGGAGCTTGCAGTGAGCGGAGATCGCGCCACTGCACTCCAGCCTGGGTGACAGCGAGACTCCGTCTCAAAAAAAAAAAAAATTAGCCCAGCGTGGTGGCCCTTGCCTGTGGTCCCAGCTGCTTGGGAGGCTGAGGTGGGAGGATCACTTGAGGCCAGGGGGTTGAGGCTGCAATGAGCCATGACTGTGCTACTACACTCCAACCGGAGTGACAGAGCAAGACCCTGCCTCAAAAGAAAAAAAAAAGTTCGATAGGGCATGTGGAACAAGAGACAGGACCTGAGGGAAGAGCATGAACGAAGGTATTGAAGAGTAGACGGACACTGTGTATTGGGAACTGAGTGGTGTGGACTGCACAGTGGTGGGAGGAAGGGCAGAGGAGAGTTTCAAAAAATAGCTGGGACCAGACTGGGAAAAGCCTTGAATGCCTTCCCAAGGAGTTAGGAATTTATTCCATACCTGGTGCCCGTGAAGGAAGCAGATTGCTTCAAGGTTAAGCTCAGGCTTTGGAGACAGACTCTCCAGGTTTGGATTCAGGCCCTGCCACTTATTTGCCATAGGGCTGAGTTCACCCAGCCTCAATTTCCTCATCTGTAAAATACGAGTGATAATCACAGGATTGTTGTGGGGTTTCAGTGAGAGAATGCGTGTAAAATGCTTAGTACAATTACTGCCACTTATTTCTCAATAACTGCTGGCTTTGGTCATTAATAAAAGAGAGAAACAACATTATCAGATCTGTATTTAGAAGGAGTTCTGGCAGACAGGGACAGATTTGGGCCAAAATCTCAAGCCAGTATTTTTCAAGGGTACACTAAACCTTGGTACATATCTAATTATAATACATTTTTTAAAGGGTTAAATGAGCATAATTGAAACTGCAGAGCTCTTTTTTTTGTTTCTTTGAGACACAGTCTAACTCTGTTGCCCAGGCTGGAGTACAATGGCACGGTCTTGGCTCACTGCAACCTCCGCCTCCCAAGTTCAAGCAATTATTCTGCCTCAGCCTCCCAAGTAGCTAGGACTACAGGCATGTGCCACTACACCTGGCTAATTTTGTATTTTTAGTAGAGATGGGGTTTCACCATGTTGGCCAGGCTGGTTTTGAACTCCTGACCTCGTGATCCACCCACCTTGGCGTCCCAAAGTGCTAGGATTACAGGCATGAGCCACCATGCCCAGCCAGTTCTTTTTTTAGGAAAGTCATTGTAGTACACATGGCTAGCCACACATGGGTTGACATGGCAGACGTGCTGGCACCCAGAGAAGGAGAGAGCAAAAGTTGTCCATCTTGCAGACCGACAGGAGGGAGCCAGGACACAGCTGGGCTTGCTCGTGCCCAGAGAGAAAGAGTTAAGCTGCTTAACCTGAAGGCAAGGGAAAGTCGGCTGTGCAGCTGTGTGTGGGGGCAGCTGGCTCAAGCAGCCGAGACAGGGCTAACAGTTAAGAGTAAGCTGCTAATAAGAGAGCTAGTGTAAGAAATCTGTTAATGAGAGCTGCTGCTGAATAAAACTATCTTTCACCTGCCTACAGTCCCCCGGAATATTCTTTCTGCTTACCCACCCACTCCCCTCAGACTTCAGCATGGGCAGGACCTGGACCCTGGGATCTGACACACATCTCTACTAAAAATACAAAAATTAGCCGGTATGGTGGCACATGCCTTTAATTCCAGCTACCAGGGTGGCTGAGGCACAATGATCGCCTGAACCCAGGAGTCAGAGGTTGTGGTGAGCTAAGACTGCATCACTGCACTCCAGCCTGGGCAACAGAGCCTGACCCTGTGTCAAAACAAAAAAAAGTTAAAGACCATTTGTCCAGTATAAACTCTTTCAAAATATATACTCAAGCATAGAAAAGTCTAGAAATGTCATCAATGGTAATTTCAGGAAAGAATTTTAAGGTGATGTTTTTTGGTTATCTGCATTTTTTTCTTTTATTTTTTTGAGATAGGGTCTTGCTCTGTCACCCAGGCTGGAGTGCGGTGATGCGATCAGGGCTCACTGCAGCCTCGACCTCCCAGGCTTAAGCCATCCTCTGACCTCAGTCTCCTGAGTAGCTGGGACTACAGGCACAAGCCACCATACCTGGCTAATTTTTGCATTCTTGTATTTTTTGCAAAGATGGGGTTTTGCCATGTTGCCCAAGGTGTTCTCAAGTGATCCGCCCACCTTGGCCTCCCAGAGTGCTGGGATTACATGTGTGCCAGGCCTACGTTTTCTTTTTTTTTTTTGAGACAGTGTCTCGCTGTCGCCCAGGCTGGAGTGCAGTGGCACGATCTCGGCTCACTGCAGGCTCCGCCCCTCGGGTTCACGCCATTCTTCTGCCTCGGCCTCCCGAGTAGCTGGGACTACAGGCGCCTGCCATCTCGCCCGGCTAATTTTTTGTATTTATGGTAGAGACGGGGTTTCACTGTGTTAGCCAGGATGGTCTCGATCTCCTGACCTCGTGATCCGCCCGCGTCGGCCTCCCAAAGTGCTGGGATTACAGGCGTGAGCCACCGCGCCCGGCTTACGTTTTCTTTTCTGTAATGACCATGACCATGGATTTCATGTACCAACATTTTTCTAACAATAATATTTACAAAGCATACTATGAAAAATGTTCAGAGAAAAAGAAGAATACGCAACTGTAAAAATCATATATAACTAGTTTTCTTTTTGTTTGTTTGTTTCTTTTCAAGGCCAAAAAAGAAACAAAGTAGATTGTCCAGGAA
>NW_026652308.1:3192575-3196409 GCF_009828535.3 Hylobates moloch | reverse complement strand
GAGAGAGAGTTGGGCCTCTTAGGAGAGAAATTTACACAATGCATAAGAAAGCTCACTGTGAGCCGGGGTGAGGAGGGGAGCCTTGGAGAATCATGAATGCAATATCTATGTCTATATTCCCAGACCAACAGCAAAGTCTGAAACTCATTAGGTATTTAAGAAATAGCTGCTGAGTTATTGCCTAGGTGTGCTCAGCTGAAGAAGCAGGGTTGGACTAACAGTCAAGCTTCCTAACTCCTACCCCAATACTTTTCCAAACACATCACTTATTTTTCCATAGCTGATAGAAAGTAAAGTGCTTAAGTTGTACATAATGTTAACTCACTTTCCCTACAGGCCAATCATGATTGACTATCAGTAGCTTCTGTGACAATCTTAGGAAACTAATGACTAGAAAGTTGAACCTTTCAGAGTTCCCATTCTCATGGCATATGCTATTTCTATTTTGAAATAAAAATCCTTCCAAATGAAACTTTACCCATCAAAATCACAGAGAAGTGAAAAATAGATACAAGAAGAAAGCAAAACGTTAACTTCAATATTGATTTGTCTATTTTGCTTTAAAATTATCATAACCACCAAGCCATTCTATTTTTAGGAAGATACATTCTTTTTGAAGTGTTAGGAACTATGATAACTATTTATTCTTAACTATAAGTCCTAAATGACCAGTATGTGTATTAGTAGATAACTGGACACAGAGCAAGGTCAGAAGGGTGACTGAGCGTGGCAGAAAGGGCAGTATCTCCAGCAACTGCAGATGGATAAATGACAATGAGTCCAGATAATGGATTCTGATACAACCATTCAAATAATGCTTATGAGCACTTGATAACAAGGAAGAGCTTAAGGTACAGTATTTTAGAGAGGAAAAAGGCAAGTTGGAAAAAAATATATGGAAAGCATGCTTCAATCATGCATAGAGATGCTTCTACTTTAAACTTTTTTTTTTTTTTTTTTTTTTGAGACAGGGTCTCACTCTGTCACCCAGGCTGGAGTGCAGTGGCATGGTGATCTCCACTCACTGCAGCCTCAACTTCCTGGGCTCAAGCAAGCCTCTCACCTCAACCTCCTAAGTAGCTGGGACTACAGGCATGTGCCACCATGCCCAGCTAATTTTTTGTATTCTTAGTAGAGATGGGGTTTTGCCATGTTGCCCAGTCTGGTCTCAAATTCCTGAATTTAAGTAATCCGGTTGCCTCGGCCTCCTAAAGTGCTGGGATTACAGGCGTGAGCCACCGCCTTTACTTTATACTTTCTTGTTGAAGTAGACTGTACTACTGATTCCCCACCCACACCCTCTTTTTGGATATCTGGCCCCTCCTAGAGTCTCTGGAAAGGGCAGCACTACAAATCCAGGGACAACTAGGAAACTCCCACCCCCACTGCTAGGCAGATCAGATTCTCTATCCTGCCAATTGGAAATGACACAGAGAGTGTTCAATAAATTTTTTGCAGAGGAGCATCTGTATGGAAAAGCCCAGTAACACTGGAACCAGGGGTACTGCCAGGGCAAGCCAAAGCCTCAGAGGCTGGAGGAGCCTGGAGCACGTGCCGAATGTCCATCTGCAAAGCAAAGCACAAGCATGGAGCAGAAGTCCAGAGTGAAGGCATGCAGGAGAGAAAAATCACCTCCCAGCATAGTCCTTCCATGGTGTGGTCATATATTGAGTTCTGTACTTAGATGTCTATGAGATTGCCTATTGTATTCTTAATACAAATCCCTCTTAAGCCAGCCTAGAATAGGTTAAGATAAATGTAATGACTTGACTTGGCTGGAGTGCAGTGGCATGATCATGGCTCACGGCAGCCTCAACTTCCTGGGCTCAGGTGATCCTCCCACTTCAGCCTCCTGAGTAGCTGGGACTACAGGCATGAGCCACCACGCCTAGCTAATTTTTTGTATTTTTTCTCATAAAAATATTATGTTTTTCAGAAGAAATATTATATATAATACATTGAAAATCACTGATTGCTTTTTCTTCATCTTTTTTTTCTGTGAATGTGTAGGTGTTTGAGTCTCTTGTATTTCTTCTTTTACACAGGATATGGGCTGTTTGAAAACTATTTTGTTATCTTCATCATCATCGTTCATTTCAGCCACTTCAGATTTTCGTCTCTCCAAAAATGTTGATGTACAAACCGGTGTGGGGCCCTGGCTATCCACAGTCTTCTCAGGAGTGTCAAGAGTGCCTAAAACCTTTTGCTTCTTCTTACGTAAAACCTGGCCTTTTGTTTTTGTTTGTTTGTTTGTTTGTTTGTTTTCAGATAGACTTTCGATCTTGTTGCCCAGGCTGGAGTGCAATGGCGTGATCTCGGCTCACTGAAACCTCTGCCTCCCAGGTTCAAGCGATTCTCCTGCCTCAGCCTCCCGAGTAGCTGGGATTACAGGTGCCCGACACCATGCCTGGCTAATTTTTGTATTTTTTAGTAGAGACAGGGTTTCAGCATGTTGGCCAGGCTGGTCTCGAACTCCTGACCTCAGGTGATCCACCCACATCGGCCTCCCAGAGTGCTGGGATTGCAGGCGTGAGCCACCGCGCCCGGCAAACCTGGCGTTTTGTAGATGTCCGATTATTTGTTTTTGAAATACTTTCTGTTTTCTGTGAAATCAAAGAAGGAAAATCATAGTCAATTCCTTTTTAAGCTAATTTCTTCCTGAGTAATCTTTCTTTTTAAATCTCCCCTCCACCCGCAGCTTTTGTGTAAGTGCCGATTCTGATTATTACCGTTTCACTGATGGATATGATGGCTGCTTAAACGGACTATCCCAGTCTTCAAAGAGTTCTTTCTGTACTTTTTCAGGTAGCATAAAATGACACTCCGAGAGTCTTTCACCAAACAGGTAGTTGTTCATTGTTTCAGCAACTATCTTGGCAACATCCTCAGACTCACACTCCACACATGCATAGCCTTTGCTATTTCCAGTCCTTTTCTTTCTGGATAGTCTGAAGCTTGTAACAGTGCCACACTGGGAGGAATATGAAAGGATCTGGGTTTTGTTCAGTAGGTTAGGTAGGTGGCACACATAGACCACTCCAGGAGTAAGTTGTTCTTGTTTTTTTCGCCGGGTTATGCGCAGAACCTGTGCCACCTCCTTCTGAAACCCGCATCTTCCTGTGGGTTCAGCGACAGGATTGGCCCAGCCAGGCCGGAAAAGGCCGCCATGCCAAAAGCGGCCGACACCAACTCCACGCGGCGCTCCCGGAAACGCCCAATTTTTTGTATTTTTAATACAAACAGGGTTTCGCCATGTTGCCCAGGCTGGTCTAGAACTCCTGGACTCGAGCGATCTGCCTGCCCTGACTCCCAAATTGCTGTGATTATAGGCGTGAGCCACAGCACCCAGCCTTGACTTTGAAATATATGTTGTACATCCAGTCAGCAGTGAACTCTGGGGGGAACACTAAAGATGAGGAGAATGAGAGAAGAGATACCTCCAATTAAAGGAGTTAAGAAGAGATGCTTCAACTTATGTTTTAAAAAGTCACTGCAGGCTGGGCACAGTGACTTATGCCTATAGTCACATCACTTTTGGAGGATGAAGTGGGTGAAGCGCTTGAGCCTAGAAGTTTGAGACCAGCCTGGGCAACATGGAAAAGCCCCATCTGTACAAAAAATATAATAAATTAGCAGGGCACAGTGGTGCCTGTGGTTGCAGCTCCTGGGGAGGCTGAGGTGGGAGGTTGAGGCTGCAGTGAGCTGAGATCCACCACTCCACTCCAGCCTGGGCAACAGAGTGAGACCATGTCCGAAAAAAAAAAAAAGTCAGTAGGGTTTTCTGGATGAAACCTCTATTTCCATAAAAAAAAAAAAAAAAAAAAAAAAAAAAAA
>NW_026652308.1:3191252-3192475 GCF_009828535.3 Hylobates moloch | reverse complement strand
AAACCTCTATTTCCATAAAAAAAAAAAAAAAAAAAAAAAAAAATGAAAGAAAAAGAAAAAAAAGGTGGAGACAGTATGTATTATTGTTTCAAAATCATAACCAGATGCTTAGAGTAAATAATTATATCTATTGTTTCAAAAACCAATCTAAGGATTATTAAAAGTTAGTTTTATTGGATTTTTTTTAAGCTGTGCTGATTCACTCAGGTCTGTCACTTCCAAGTTCATGTTTTACTACTTTGTAACCCTATTTGGAAGGAAAACTGCAACTAAGACTATGATCTATCCTGAGATGAAAAGTTTCACATATATACACCACACATACCCCCCACCACAGTATGATGACACATTGCCAACCTTAGGTAAAAGGGTACCACTGACAGCAAATGCGTTTTTTTCTTTATTTCATCTAATTTTTTTTCTTTATTTTTTCTAAAAGCAGCAAATGCATTTAACATTTTATTGAGATTCTCAACAGCTGCCATTTGGTTTATATAGCAAATTGTTTCTAAAGTAACTTTTTTCTATTTTTGATATTTTAATGAAAATTATGTTCTTCAGTTTTAAAGCCCTGTCCCTCTCCCAAAGAAAGATTAATAACTACCTACTAAGTAATGAGTATTCGGGAAAATAACAAAAGCAAAAACAGCTTTTAAACACTTGTGAAACAGGGGTAAGGGTCCAAAGTCAAGACCTTCTGGGCCCATTGGAGGTGCTAGGCTTGCCTGGTGACACCATCAGCACTTCCCCATCCACAACATCCTCAACAGCTGGGAGTCCTGCACGGACCCTGGTGCTGGGTGGGGGGGGGCTTCCTGTTCCACAAGCTCCACTCTCTTTTTCCTCTCCACCATTGCTGTTGGGCCTCCCCTCCAACTCTGCCTAACAAAGGCAGCAGGATCTTTAATACTGTTCAGCTTTGTAAATGGAGACAGGATACTCAAGAAAGTTGAGAGATTCCCTGGTCCAGTCTAGGGGAGGAAAAAATATGCAATGTAGCATGGATGGTTTCACTTTCTTGTCCATTTAGCCACATGCTCATACTTATTAAATGGATGTATCAGATGCTTCAAAAGTCCTGACATGTAGTAGCACAAAATTTGCTTGTAAAAAATAAGTTGCAGGCCAGACACAGGGTGGCTCATGCCTGTAATCCCAACACTTTGGGAGGCCAAGACGGGTGGATCACATGAGGTCGGGAGTTCGAGACCAGCCTGGCCAAC
>NW_026652308.1:3110059-3191142 GCF_009828535.3 Hylobates moloch | reverse complement strand
AAAAAAAAAAAAAAAAAAAAGTTAAGTTGCAAAATGATGAAAATTCCTGCAGCAGTTCAGGCTCCTGATGACAAAGCTGGTTCTGATAAGTAGTTATGTTGACATATACAGCAGCTTCGCCTGTAAGTCCTGTGTTCTGAGGGTTTCATTTAGACCACAGGAAGTTGGAATCCAAGTTTAAAAGGCTCTCTGCTGACAAAATATGCTATATCCATCAATGGACTTCTACTCAGTAATGAAAGGAACAAACTACCAAAACATGTCATGTCATGGATCAACCTCAAAAACATTAGCTAAGTAAAAAAGCCAGACATGAGACCACATATTGTATAATTCTGTTGATTTGAAATGTCCAGAAAAGGCAAATTTATAGAGACAGAAATAGGCCGATTCACCTCAAGAGGCAGGGATTCAAGCTCTCTAGACTGCATGTGATACATACATGAGAAAAAATAAGGAAAATTAAAAAAACTTAAATATAAATAAATGAAAATAATACTTCTCTCTGATTGTAAAGAAAATCACGTTCTTAGAGGCCGGGCATGGTGGCTCATGCCTATAATCCCAGCACTTTGGAAGGTCGAAGTGGGTGGATCATGAGGTCAGGAGTTTGAGACCAGCCTATCCATTATGGTGAAACCCCGTCTCTACTAAAAATACAAAAATTAGCCGGGTGTGGTGGTGCATGCCTATAATCCTAGCTACTCAGGAGGCTGAGGCAGGAGAATTGCTTGAACCCAGGAGGCGGAGGTTGCAGTGAGCTGAGATCGCGCCACTGCACCCCAGCCTGGGTGACAGAGCAAGACTCCATCTCAAAAAAAAAAAAGAAAATCACATTCTTTTGTAATAATTTGGAAGACAAAATATGAAGAAAAGTCTTTAATTTTGCCACTCAAAACATTCTGGTTTGTTGGTTTTTATACTTCTTTATGCATATAAACATTTTTAAAAGTAGTATCATAACATATAGTCTTTTGTCACTGTTTTGGGCAGTAAATTTCTATGGCAGTAAATATATCCTTGGCATCGCCATTTTTAATAGCTGGATGTATATTAAGTTAATCATTGCCACCCTAGAAGTAAATTTTCTTATATATACATTTTAATGGACTCGAGCAAGCATTTTTGGACTGAATTTATAGAGGTAGAATTTCTTTTTTTTTTTTTTTTGAGACGGAGTCTTGCTCTGTCCCCCAGGTTGGAGTGCAGTGGCACAATCTCGGCTCACTGCAAGCTCTGCCTCCCGGGTTCACGCCATTCTCCTGCCTCAGCCTCCTGAGTAGCTGGGACTACAGGCGCCCGCCAACACGCCCGGCTAATTTTTTGTATTTTTAGTAGAGACGGGGTTTCACCGTGTTAGCCAGGATGGTCTCGATCTCCTGACCTCGTGATCCGCCCGCCTCGGCCTCCCAAAGTGCTGGGATTACAGGCTTGAGCCACCGCGCCCGGCCTAGAGGTACAATTTCTGGAGGAAAATAACATAAAACAATTTTAGTGTTTTTAACAGAAATTTTCAAATTATACTGCAGGAAAATTGGTTCAGTTTATACTCCCAGCAACAGAGACAGAGCTCCAGTTTCCCCCTTCCATTTGTCCTCTTTGCTAGTCTTTAAGCAGAAAATCTCATTGTTTTCATTACATTTCATTACATTTCTTTAGTTTCTAGTGCTTTTGAATCTTTTTTTACATGCTTTTATTGGCCATTTTTATTCTTGTGGGAAGTGCCTGTTTCTCCATTTTCTATTTTCTGGCCAACCTCCAAAGTCATATTTCACTTAATTTTTATCCTGCTGATTGAAAGCATTTTAACTTGGTGATTTTAATGTAAACAGGAGTAGGACAGACTGTAATTATCTAAGTCTTGCCCTGTCACCCAGGCTGGAGTGCAGTGGCATGATCATAGCTACCGCAGCCTCGAACTCCTGGGCTCAAGCAATTTTCCTACATCAGCCTCCCAAGTAGCTAGGACTACAGGTGTGTGCCACCATGCCCAGCTAATTTTTAAAAATTTTTTGTAGAGATGTGAATTTGCTATGCTGCCCAGGCAAGTCTTGAACTCCTGACTTCAAGTAATCCTCCCACCTTAGCTTGCCAATGTGCTGGGATTATGGCATGAACTAGTGCTCCCAGCCAAGAGCTCACTTTTGTTTGCTAGTGGTGTTCTTGGTATCTTTTCATATTTGAGGCTTTGGTGCTAGTGCTGAAGTATTACACTCACCATCCGAGGTTTACAGGACTTTTGTTTTAATATTGAACAGATGGAACTGTTCAGTTCTGCATCTTTGCAGGTATACAAAATGTGCCTACCGGGAGTCTGCTTTATATTCATTGAAAGCCAGAAGTAATACAGTAAAATTTTGCCTGGCTTGAGGATTTGTAAGAATGGCATATTCTGGTTTAATTCTATTAACTTGTAAGTATGAAGGTGAAAAAAATTCAAAACTTAAATTTCTTGTTGAATGCAATTTGAAAATATAGCCAATGATTCCACTTTTCTTCTCTAGTAAGGTTGGACATTCTGATCTACTTGGTGTTTTATTATGGAACTCCTAGTGTGTCTGAGTCTTACATTGTGAAGTTACTTTTTTAAAACTTGAGATATAAGAGGATGTAAATTGTTTTGTATGAGATCAGGCTGGATGAGAACTGACACTTGTAAATATATGTTTTAGACTAAATCTCTGATTGCCACTTATTTTCTTATTGAACTCATAAAAATAAAACACATTGGATGGAGGGTGGGAGTAGGAAGGAGATTTATGTGTCTTAATTACATGTCATTGTTTCATATCAAGACAGAACATATAGTATCCCTGGCTTTGGACCTAGAGAAGGAAACACATTTTTCTACCTGCCGTATGCCAGAGGTTCTTGAACACCTGGAGGGATTACTGCAGCATAGATTGCTGAGCCCTACGCCAGAGTTTCTGATGCACCAGGTCCAGGGTGGGGCCTGATAATTTGCACTTATAAAAAGTTCTCAGGTGCTGCTGGTGCTGCTAGTCCAGAGACTACATTACTGAGAACCACTCTTGTCTATTAACTGTAAATTGTAGAACTCTAGAAAAAAGCTTCATTTGGTCTGGGATAAGAAGCACACAGGTTATGGAGAAAATCATGAAAGATTCAACCCTTGATCCCAGCCTAGTGTGGAATTCAGGTAACAAGCGAAACACAGTGACATAACACAATTCTTGGTTTTCATGATTGCAAGTCATAGCTAAGCATCAAGTGAGAAATTAAGTTTCATTTGCAAGGCTTAGGCCAGGTGATTCTAGAAAAATGGGCCTTGTATTTGTTTTAAACCAGTAAAGAGCTTTAAGTGCTTATTAAATTGAAAGCTTTGTGTTCTTATTTTGTATTTTATTTTATTTTATTTCTTTTGAGATGGAGTCTTGCTCTGTTGCCCAGGCTGGAATGCAGTGGTGTGAGCTTGGCTCACTGCAACCTCTGTCTCCTGGGTTGAAGTGATTCTCCTGTCTCAGCTTTCCAAATAGCTGGGATTACAGGCACCCACCACCACGCCTGGCTAGCTTTTTTATTTTTAGTAGAGACGGGATTTCTTCATGTTGGCCAGGCTGTTCTCGAACTCCTGACCTCAGGTGATCCACCTGCCTCGGCCTCCCAAAGTGCTGGGATTACAGGCGTAAGCCACCACACCCAGCCCAAAAGCTTTGTATTTTTCAAGATATTTGACATGTTTCTTGTTTTAAAAAAAATCTTAATAATGTAGGAGAATAAAAGAAACATTTTTCCAAAAAAAGAGAAATCATTGTGATTATTTTATCTTATTGGAACATTGGATACTATAGTCTGCTTCATTAATCATCAAGTATGCTATGATTTTCCATTTTTATAGGATCTGTATCTCAGTTAAGGTAATACTGGTAATTATTGTACTCCATTTGAAGATGAAAAATATAGGCCAAAATTATAGACCTTGCATAGAAGCTGGATAATGGAGACAGCTCTGGAGGAACACATAGATACACACACAGAGACACACATATGTATAAAGAATACACACGTATATTTTTTAAAGTTTATTTTTTACAGTTTTAAAGATTTTAAAGCAAAAGCCAGCCCCTCCCCTCTCCCAGAGTGGGCAGCCCCTCCCCTCTCTCTGAGTGGGCGGGGACAGCAGTTGCATGGGCAGCTTTCCTTATGATGCCACAGGTCCCTCTGGACACGCTGCTAGCTGGCCACGCCTCCTTTCCCTTTCATCTTTCTCATTGACCAATGGGCTTGGAGCATTAAGGCCACGCCCCCTATTCTGCATTCTAGTGGGGCCCTGGTTATGCCTCTTCTGGCTCAGTTGCACAGCTGCCTGGAAGGTGACTGGAGGCATTCAGCAGTGCTCACTGGGATTTCGCTGATGTGGCCCCAACCCTGCCTCCCTCCGCACCCCTCGATGTCAGAAAAAACACAACAGGGCAAATTGGCCGCAGCCAGGAAAAAGGTAAAACACACAAGGTCATGGCCCCCAATGCAGCCACATATCCCCTCCGATGACAAGACCCTTGCCGGAGTCCATACCATCCCTGAGGCACACTGGACTGGGCCCCCCAACCCCAGCCCTCCTCCCTAGCCCTCCAGGCCTTTGTTTCCCCACCTGTAAAATGGGGCAGTATAGCCCTCACATGAAATGGTACTCCTAAGGCACCTGTGAGCCAGAGCCCTGCTCTGATGGCTGTGGGAGAAAGGGGATGATTTTTCTAACCTGCCTCCATCCTTCCCGGTGCCATGGGAGGCAGACACCAAGTTCTGGGGTCTCCAGTTGCAGTGGGTGGCTGCTGATTGCTTCTCTCTGTCCAGAATGAGAAAAAGAGTGCACCACAGTTGGAGCAGCAAGTAAAGGAGCTGTAGGAGAAGCTGGGCAAGCTGAAGGGGACAGTAACCTCTGACCCATCCAAGAAGGTCTGGGAGGCGGGCACCAGCCTCTGGGGAGGGGAGGTGCCAGGCCAGAGACAGCTGCAGCCTGGGGGCAGGTGACCCCAGCACCCTCCAGGGCAGTCCTATGACTGTTTCTTGCTTCCTGCCCTCTGACTTTTAGAGGTGGGTAGCCCTGGGCTCCTCCCAGGTCTGGACATCATCATCCCAGCTAGAGGCATGGAGCCCCCCAATCACAGAGGAAGAGACAGTGGTATAAGAGGCTCCTTATACTGGGTGCAGTGGCTCATGCTTGTAATCCCAGCACTTTGGGAGGCTGAGGCAGGAGAATCACTTGAGGTCAGGAGTTTGAGACCAGCCTGGCCAAAATGGCGAAACCTCATCTCTACTAAAATTACAAAAAAAAAAAAAAATTAGCCGGGCATGGTGGTGCATGCCTGTAATCCCAGCTACTCAGGAGGCTGAGACACGAGAATCACTTGAGCCCAGGAGATGGAGGTTGCAGTGAGCTGAGATCCCACCACTGCACTCCAGCCTGGGACACAGAGTGACACTGTCTCAAAACAAAACAATACCAAAAAACCAAAATGACTCCTTAGATTCAAACTGGGTTCCGGCCTCGGTTCCACTGGTCATCATTCAACTACTTTGCATCTCTAAGTCTCTGTTTCTTTAACTTCAAAAGGAAGTGAGCATTTTCTTTGCAGAGGTGCTGAGGGTTAAATGAAATAATACATGGAAACATTAGGCATGTAGCACACTTAGCAGATGGTGTTGGCTCCCTCTGCTTTTCCACCAGTCTGTGACCTACAGTTTAAGTGGTTGGAAGGACGTGAGATTTGAGGCTGGAGAAGGAGGCATGGGGCTCTAGGCAAGGGAGGCAGTCTCTTAGGCCTGGAGCAAGGGGCCAGTGGTCTGGGCAGGCCACAGAGCCCCACAGTGCCCTCGCTACCCTATTAATGGGCCAGGAATCTGGAAGCCAGCCACCACATGCCCTCACGCCCAGAGTCTTCCAGCAGGTGGAGCTGAAGAGCCAAGAGGCTCAGAGTCTGCAGCAGCAGCGAGGCCAGTACCTGGGTCACCTGAAGCCGTACGTGGCCACTTAGCAGCAGCAGGTGGCAGCCTATCAGCAGCTGACCTCTGAGAAGGAGGTGCTGCACAGCAGTTACTGCTGCAGACCTGGCTCATGGACCAGCTGCAGCAGCAGGAAGCTCAGGGCAAAGCGGTGGCTAAGATGGCCCGCCAAAAGTTGCAGGAGACCCAGGGGAGGGAGTTGCTGAGGACAGGGCCCCAAGAGGGACAACCTGGTAACCTCTGTGCCTTCTCACCCTCTTTGCTGGTGCCTTAGGAGCACCTGGAAGCTACCAGCCAGCAGAACCAGCAAATACAGGCCCAGTTGAGCCTCATGGCTCTCCCTGGGGAAGGTACAGGAGACCACTCAGAGGAAGAGCAGAGAGACCTAGGTGGAAAGCGGGACTGTTAGCAGCATAGGATTCAGGAGTTGGAAGAGACCTTTAAGACAGCTGGTCATTATGCCGACCAGGTGTCCACACTAAGTTCGTCATCAATATGGTGACCTCCTGGAGGAGGGAGCCACCAGGTTGCCTAATGATGGGTGAACTGTCCCAGGTCAGAAAGGGAGCAGGTGAGAATTCCTGCACCAATTGGTAGTGGGACTGTGCCTGGGCAATATAGCAAGATCTTGGTTCTTAAAAGTAAAAATAAAGAACAGCTCATTCCCCTCTGGGGAGGGGCTGGTTCAGGGTTACACAGTGAGGGTGGGGGCAGAGGTGGGCCCACTGTACCTCCCTTGTTGGGTTGTCTGAGGACCCCTCTGGCCACCCCTGACACGAGATGGAGGAGGACATCTGGACAGTGAGGAGGAGGCGGTGCCTCGGCCCATGTTGAACATCCCAGGGGACCTGGAGAGCCGGGAGGCCATGATGAGCCTGACTTTCCCTGCCCCCACTTTGCCACCTTCCTCTGTGGTCCCTCCCAGACCCCCTTATGTTCTTGGTTTCCCGCCTTCTGATTTCTGTGGACTTTCACTCCTTCCGGGAGCCAGTGATCAGACACCATTTCACCTGTGACCAACAGGTGCACTCTCTGAGGCCCCAAGGGAAGGGGCTGCACTCCACCTCCCTGCCCCGGTTGTTCTGTGTATGCCCCTACAAGAATACTCACCTCTTGCCTTCAGGTGGCATTTTTCAACTCCGCTGGAGCCAGTGCCCAGGAGGAGCAAAGGGTGTGCTGCCAGTGCCTGGCTCCCCGTGGCCTTGTCCCAGAAGAAGCCAGAGGCAGCGGCCCCAACCCCAGAGACTGGGGGTCAGTCTGTGTGTGGGGAGACCCACCGGGCCCTGCAGGGGGCCATGGAGAAGCTGCAGGTGAGTAGGTCCTGGCATAGGCCAAGAAGGGTAGGGGTGGGGCAAGGCAGGTGGCTCCTGAGATGTGACCCCATTATTTTGGCTCCAGAGCAGCTTTATGGACCTCCTGAAGAGAAGGTGGACCTCAGGGAGCGGGTGGAGAAACTAAAGCTTCAATTTTTCCACCTCTCGGGAAAGACAGACACCATGAGTGAGCGGGAGGCCAGGGCATGGCAGGGGGAGCTGCAGGGCTGTCGAAGGGGCTCCAGCATCTGAGCCGTGTCCTCCCACAGGAAAGTACATCACCCCATATGGGAGCCGGGGGGCAGTGCCAAAGATGCGGCACTGGGAGAGGAGGACATCATCAGGCTGGCCCAGGACCAGGAGGAGATGAAGGTAGGGTGTGCAACATCTCTGTGGGGGCGGGGGTGGGGGTGAACGTGGGCGCCGGCACCAACATGGCAGCTGAGCACCCCTCCCTCCAGGTGAACCTGCTGGAGCTGCAGGGGCAGGTGTTGCGGCTTGTGGGAGACCACAATGAGGGGCACGGCAAATTCCTGGCCACTGCCCAGAACCCTGCTGATGAGCCTGCTCTAGGAGCCCCAGCCCCACAAGAGCTTGGGTGTGCTGACAAGCAGGGTGGCAAGTAGAGTCCTCAGGCAGGGTGAGCTAGCACTGCGCTCAGATCCCCTCCTCCCTCTCTCTGAAGATCTTTGTGAGGTGAGCCTCACTGACAGCGTGGAGCCTGCACCAGGAGAGGCCAGGGAGGGTTCTCCCCACAACAACTCCACTGCACAGCAGATCGTGCAGCTGCTTCTTGTAACGCAGGACTCCCCAGGAGCACCCAGGCTTGGGCAGCAATCTCTGCATGCCATTCTTTTCGGGCTGCCGAGAACAGGGAGATAAACACCACCATCATCTAAGAGCTGGTCAAGAAATTAAAAAAAAAAAGTTAAGTTGTTAATCTCCTACACAATTCATTTACTTCATTTGAATGTTAGAGCCACTCATGTTTATTTGTGTTTCTAATTTATAGTTTCAATTTTATTTGTAAAAGGTTAAAGGAGAGTGGGTCTTTCCCTCATGTTCACTCTGGCATCCTTTAGCATGTTTCTTTTTCAATTTGATAATTATTGGACGTTAGCATGCATATTAAGTTTGCCCTTATGTGGTGGGTGTTCAAACACACAAGGACCCACTATTTGCACAAAACTATTCTTCCTGGTTTGGAATAGCCTGCCATGCTTTTTTAATGTTAGTGCAGCATGTATATTCATTACGGAATTCAGATAAAATTTGCTTATGTTCTGCTGTTATGTTTGATCGAATCCTAATCACAGTGAGCTCTTCATTAGCTCAATATGTGGTTTGCCCTCAAGTGCGCGGCGCAGTTTATTACTTTGTAATATGCCACTGTGAGTACTGACATTTACAGCTGTTTAAAGGCGGAGCACTGGAAACAGCCTTTCCCCCTTTTTCTGTGTATTGGGGATGGGAGTAATAACATTTTGGGGAGCTTTTTAAATCTCCCAGAAGAGGAGAGTGGCCTGCTCTGGCAGGTGTGTGCAGGATAGAGTGTGTGTTTTATTTGTTTTGGTGCCAAGAATGAGCACTGTACTATGGTAGTTCCCTTAGGATTTGTCTGTGTTCTGGGCTCGTGAAGATATTGTATCATGAGCTGTGGCAGTTGTACTCTTTTTTGATGACCTAAAATGGGGTTATTTCTGAGGAACGAAAGGCTCCCATCGTTGATTGTGGATGTGGAAAACCTTTCCTAGCTTAGAGCATTTATACCTATCACATATTTTAAAGTCAGAGTTCATGTTCCCTGTTTTAATCACATGACTACGTGTCCCAGTACACAAAAGGGCACTGGTTGGCATTCTTCTTAATGTATTTAGTAAAGATCATAAGAAATCCTTTAAGAGTTTAGATGTCCCTGAAACAGGCATACAGGCTCTAGTCAAGAATGAATTCAAGTGAAGGAAAGCTGTGTGACCCCTGGCATTCCTCTATGTTCACGGAGCTTATTTGAGGCTAGAAGATTAATTTTACCATCTAGACCTCTCTGGCTAATACCTAGTCTTCAACCACATTGGCTACTTTGACATAGGAATTTACTTCTTTTCCTCCAATGGAAAACACTTTAAAAAATAATAGCCTTATTATAAATGAATATATGTGAGAGCACTTAGTTGAAACAAAAAGGAGTTTTAGTAGACAGTATTATACTGCATTTGAAAATCAAGGAGAAGTTTATACAACTTAAAATGTTTACAAACTGCAGCACAATCTACTGTTTGTGAATGTCAAAGTCTTATCAGGAAAAGTGTCTATACAATCACAGAGTCCTATTTCCTCACAAAGTTCTTTACGAAGAGTGAAATATGTTTTCATACCTTTCAATTTCAGTTAGAGGCATGTTTTGTGCAATATTTATGTGAATGTGCCTATATATTATGAATGAATTATTTCAGTCATATGTTGCCTAAATCATAACTTGATGATGCTTGGGAAAGAAACAGCAGTTAAAACCTCATGAAGTTCTAATGTCTGTGTTCCAAAATACGTCACATTATTAGGATGTAGGGAGAGATGTGTGTGCGCTCCCTGGGGTGGGCATTTCTAGTTACTGGACCATCTCCATTTGGCATCCTCATGATACTTTTATAAATATGACATTAATAGGAAAGCAATATTATTTTACAGATAAAATAACGGATTTGCCTGGATTTACGGGAAAAAAATGCAAATATTGGGTCCTTGTGACTTCAACTGACTCTTCCAAATTGTATGAATTTATTAATGTATTATATAAACCTAGTTTCAGAATGATAAACTGTTAGACCAAATAATGTGGCTAATTAACAGTGGTACGATTTCTAGCCCGAGGGTTTAAAATGGACTTAAGGTCCTGTTCTTGCCTTTTATTTTCTGAACTTGCCGCTTTTGCATTCTTTGAGTTCAGTTTAAAGACAGTTACTTTAAGTCCATTTTAAACCATCGGGCTAGAAATCCTACCACTGTTAATTAGCCACATTATTTGGTCTAACAGTTTTTCTTTATCATTCTGAAACTGGGTTTACCTAATACATTGATAAATTATTTCAAAGGTATTTTTATAGTTCAAATCACTTCACTTTTACACTGATAAATGTAAATGACTAGGAATGACCTTCGGATAGTGTTTAGCATCTGTAACCAATCTGACAATAATGTGTTCATCAGGTACCTATGGATTAAATCACATACTGGCATATTTAAGCTGAACGTCAGTCTGGAAACAAATTTACTATATTAACTGAAATATCACTTTTTGTGTAGGTATTTTTGTCATATATTTAAGAAAAAGCTAACAAGGATGGAAATCATATTACAATAACTTAAGTCTTTCTTCAAAGTGCATGCAGTCTTTTGCAATACCTCATTCAGCCAGATATTTGTTCTCTTTCTCATTCAGTGTAAGGCAGCTTTCAACTTGCTTAGCAGGCAACATTAGGTTAGAGTTCATCAGAAACATAGAATTTTAAAATGTGAGTTCAACCGAATAAATTTGAATTTCTGTAGGAGGTAAAGAATCAAAATACTTGTTTATTTAAAGATTGCAGTATATGATAATCATTTTGAAGTATTTGATTAATACCAATAGGTTTTCCAGAAATGAAAAAAAAATTTTAAACCAAAGCCAATTTCTAGAAAATTTGAAAATGTAAATCAGCCCTATCCAGAATATAGTTTTTCTAAAACTTTCTCTTAGTCATTTTACAATAGTATAACTATTAAAAAATGTAACTGCCATTTTAATGTTTTGAAATAAATTAAAACATTTTAAAATATGAATACTGTAGCTTAAAAGAAAGAAACTAGGGGAAGGAAAAGTAAAGAAAGAAATGCCAATTTCAGTCCAAAAGTTTATTTGCCAAGTTTTCTTATAATGACTTTTACCAATTTATGAATTCTTTTAAACAGAATCTATAATGGAAATACTGAAAGACTTTTGCCTAAAGTGGCATTACTGAATACTGCTGTGATGCTACTCTAATGTAATAAGTTATTGTTGCAAAGTGCTGTTTTTGCCTTAAATTTTTATTTTGTGTGTCTTGAAAACTATAGTATTAAAAGTATTGGGATTGTGCAAATGCTGGGCACGCTTGGCATGAAATAATGTTTTTATTTTTACAAAATTGTAATATGACTATGCAAGCATTTAATCAATTAATTAACTTATTTATTTTGAGATGGAATTTCACTCTGTTGCCCAGGCCAGAGTGCAGTGGCTCGATCTCGGCTCACTGCAACCTCCACCTCCTGGTTTCAAGCCATTCTCCTGCCTCAGCCTCTCGAGTAGCTGGGACTACAGGTGCACGCCACCATGCCCAGCTAATTTTTGTATTTTTAGTAGAGATGGGGTTTCACTATGTTGGCCAGGCTGGTCTCGAACTCCTGACCTCGTGATCTGCCCACCTCAGCCTCCCAAAGTGCTGGGATTACAGGCATGAGCCACCGCACCCAGCCGCAAAGTTTATCAAAAGAACACCAACTGAAAAAATAGTTATAAGATTTTAAAAAGTTAGGAGATTAAAAAGTTATGAGGTTAAAAAAGTTATGAGATTAAAAAGTTATGGGATAAAGTTATGGGATAAAAAAGTTATGGGATAAAAAATGTTATGGCCGGCGTCTCATGCCTGTAATCTCAGCACTTTGGGAAGCCAAAGTGGGTGGATCACCTGAGGTAGGGAGTTTGAGACCAGCCTGACCAACATGGAGAAACCTGTCTCTACTAAAAATACAAAATTAGCCAGGCATGGTGGCAAATGCCTGTAATCCCAGCTACTCGGGAGGCTGAGGCAGGAGAATCTCTTGAACCCGGGAGATGGAGGTTGCGGTGAGCTGAGATTGTGCCATTGCACTCCAGCCTGGGCAACAAGAACGAAACTCCATCTCAAAAAAAATAAAAATAAAAATAAAAAAGTTATGGAAATAAGTTGTGGGAAAAAAGTTACAGAAAAATATTCCAAAAAAAGTTTTGTGAAAAAAAGTTATGTGATAAAAATTAAATAAATAAAAGCAGGCCACTGTCAGCAAAGCCTGGAGAAGTGTCTAATGGGGGAGGCAGGTGCAGATGAGATGAAGATCATCATCATCCAAAAGCAGGGAACTAGGCTCAGGGCAGTAGCTCACACCTGTAAGCCCAGTACTTTGGGAGGCTGAGGCGGGCAGATCACCTGAGGTCAGGAGTTCAAGACCAGCCTGGCCAACATGGTGAAACCCTGTCTCTACTAAAAATACAAAAAATTAGCCAGGCATGGTGGCGGGTGCCTGTAATCCCAGCTACTCGGGAGGCTGAGGCAGGAGAATCGCTTGAACTCGGAAGGCGGAGGTTGCAGTGAGCCCAGATGGCACCACTGCACTCCAGCCTGGGCGACAGAGCAAGACTCCATCTCAAAAAAAAAAAAAAAAGTTACGGAAAAAACTTAATAAAAAAAAGTTATGGGATAAAAATAAAAACAAAAGCAGGCCCCTGTCAGCAAAGCCTGGAGAAGTGGGGCCGGAGGCTCCACCCCCACCATGTCCCTACCACCCCTTCCCAGTCACCCCTTTACCATTAGAGTAGCAAGACAAGACCCCTGTCTAATGGGGAGAGACAAACAGACCCTTTGCCACCTTGGCCAGGGCTGAGTCCTTTAATTTCTGGATGATGATGATTGTTATTTAAGAGGCAGAGGCTGATGGAGTTGGTTTGCTTGGAGGAGGCCTGATGGCCTCCTTACTCTCACCAAAGCAATTTTTCCCTCAGGCTCCCGTCTTCTTACTCAGAGAGGCAGCTGAGGCGGGACAGTGGGGCTAACTGTAGACCAGGCGAGGGCACGGGCTGCTGAGAGTGGCCCCCCTCCCCCCATGTACATATTGTATCTGTGTAACGTTTTATATATTCTGGGGGGTAGGGCCACCCCTGTATCGTACCTAGTGGAGATTGGAGCTGGCACATGGCGGGGAGGTTCTAATAGTTATTTGCAGCTGGGGAATTTATTTGATAGCATAGGACAGAGGAAGGAGGCGGGGATGGGGTCGTGGCTTCCTGGCAATGCGACTCCTGTTTATTTTGCTTTTTATTTTGGAATAAATGGATTTAGCCATACTGCTAGCCTGGCATGTTCCTGTTTCCCTCACTGGGTCCTGGAGTTTGTGCCACTGAACAAGGAGTCCCAGAGTGTCCGAGCATGTCCAGCTGGGCTGTTGGGGACCTCCCAGGCCTGTTACCTGTATGCTGCCTGGTGATGCCTGGGGGAGTCCACGGGGACTGTCATCGTGCCTATGGGGCACAGTCCGGCCCTGACGGCCAACAGGCTCAGCAGCCTGATCTAGCAGTGGCCGGGAAGGCAGGATGCCAGCACCCAAGAGCACTGACTTCCATGCACCCCAGGCATCTTCCTTTCCACTCCTCTGCCTTCCTTGCCTGTCTGCACCTAGTGGCCTGTTCTGTCTGTCCCTCCATGGTGCCAGCTGCCCCTCAGGCTCCCTCCAGGCTGAGTTCATAGCACTGCTCCCTAGTGGCTAGAGCAGGCTTCACAGGATGAGAGCCAACTAAGCTCCAGGGGCTTTCCAGGAAAAGTGTTCCCTGGAAAGGATGTGGCCTTTTCACCGCTCCCAGTACCCTAGTAATGGCTTGGCCTTTCCCCTCCCCTAGCTCCACAGACAACACAGCGAGCAGAGGACACATTCCCCGTCATCCAGAAATGGGTTTGCTTGTCAACCAAGGGAAAGCAGGACTGGTAGAGACTGTCAGGCCACACGGCACCCCCCATTTTTGGGCGGGGGGTGGGAGGGATGGTGGGGCTGGCTGTCCACAGGCCGGGCATGACAGGGAGGCCCACTGGAGGTGGCGCACTTTGGAGGGGAGATGTCGGGGAACAGATATGTGTCTCAGTAAAGAGATCTGCTCTTTTACAATTTCTGCACCAATTTGCCATACTTGGAGGTGACACATAGCAGCTTATTTTTTACTTTTTCAAGAAAGGATATCATGGAAAGAAATCGAGCTGCCTTTCTATGAATAGAGCTCAATTGCCTTCCAGCCATAGGCTGCAGGCTTCAAATGTTTTTCAGAAATAAGAAATGGGTTGAGCTGCACCATCCATAGCCTTACCCTGAGCATTCCCAGCATGACCCCTAGCACATAGGAAGTGCCTTGGTTAATTATGAAACCAGTGAAAATGAGATGAAAAGTCCTATTCTCATGCAGACCTGTTGGGTTATGCAGAGACAAGTCGCAGGGACACAGCCCTAACCACAGTCTGCCCTCTGGAAAACGTGTGGGTTCACATGGAAACGACACAAGTCTAGTTCTCCTCCAAAAGTCATGCAGCAAAACAAAAATGTCTGCAAAACTGGGAAGAGCTTTTTACCATGACTTTAATTTTGAGGGTGCTCTTTAGCAGAGGCTGTTGATGAAGGAATAATTCTATCAACCAGGACCACTGAGCAGGAATGAATCTATAACTCCTTTTTTTAAGGACAGAAAGGACCTTAAGTTCCTTCTGTTTCCAGAGGAGGGTCCTGAAGCCCAGAGATGACAAAAGATTTGGCCTCTTTAAAGGATCCATCCAGCCCCCTCCATGAAATGGAAATGAGCCAATGTTGGTTTAAGTATTCTAAACTTTTGGAAAATGGTAAAACTGAAGGACATTGAACAAAAATACTAGGTTTTTTTCTATCTTGTTCAGTGAGTGTCAACACACTACATGTTTTTCATAATGGTTAGTTTTTATGATAAAAATACATTCTCATTGTATAAAATTTGGGAAATTCCAAAACCTATGGAGAAGAACATTTAAATTATCCATAACCCCACAATTTATTCATTTGCTTATTCCAGCAACAAATAAAAGTGCATGCCTTACTAAGAGCAGGGCGTGTTCCAAGACTGACTATCCAGAAATGATAGCCTTGAATTGATTCCCTTCCAACCCTTTTCTCAATGCACTACTACTACTAATTTTAAAATCAGGTTATTTAGTTTTGGAATCTCTTTTTCACTTAATATATCACAAACTTTTCCCAGGTTATCAAATAATATTCCAAGCTATGATTTTAAAGCTGCATCACATCACATCACATCAGTTTACATTATTAAACCATTGTACTTGGGACATAAGAGATGATCAATTTTTCAACATTATAATGTTGCATGTAATATTCTTTGGTCACATACCTGATTATCTTTGGAAAATTTCCCTAGAATTCAGATTGTTAGATCAAAAGTCTTAATATTTTTAAGGTTCTAGAAACACAATGCTCAATCGCTTTCTTTTTTTTTTTTTTTTTGAGACAGAGTCTTGCTGTGTCGCCCAGGCTGGAGTGTAGTGGTGCGATCTCAGCTCACTGCAAGCTCCGCCTCCCATGTTCATGCCATTCTCCTGCCTCAGCCTCCCAAGTAGCTGGGACTACAGGCGCCCGCCACCACGCCTGGTTAATTTTTTGTATTTTTAGTAGAGACGGGGTTTCACTGTGTTAGCCAGGATGGTCTCGATCTCCTGACCTCGTGATCCACCCACCTCGGCCTCCCAAAGTGCTGGGATTACAGGCATGAGCCACCGTGCCCGGCCCAATTGCTTTCTTGAAAGAGTGTAATAGTTTTACTTCCACCAGCTACAAGAGTGTCTTTCTGTCATACAGCAAGGCCTGCCTCTCGAAACAACTCCAATGGGTTAATAAAAAAGTCATTGTCAACTGAGTCAAAATGGTTTTTCTTTTAATTTGCATTTCTTACTTGACAACGTAAGTCAAACTTTAAAAAAGAAATTCTGTTTCTTCATAAATTACCTGTGCATGCTTTTTGTCATTTTTCTATGGAACTGTTAATACTTCTTCTTAGCATTCTAGTCTTAATATTTTTTAGCAAAGGATTTTTCTGACTGCATTGTGACATCTAGCCTCCTGGCTGGGGCAGCAGGAGGTGGGATGGAGAAAGGGCAGGGTGTCAGAGCCAGGCTTGTTCTCATAATCCTTCCACAGTCACCAAGGTGTGACCTGGGCCAACTCTTTTGGTATCTCTGGGCTTCAGTTTCCTTTTCTGTAAATAGAAAGGTCTTAATTAAGGTCCCTTCCTGTCCTATAAAAGGGAGTTTCAAAGCTTCTTTCAGTGTTATGATTGTGATCAGCTTTGAAGGAGGTAGTGCTAGTGGGTTAACATCAAACTGTAAGCTTGCTTCCCCAGTTCTAACCTTCCAGTGCCACCTACACTGAGAAAATCACTTCGACGCTTAGTTTCCTGATCTGTAAATGGAAAATGTGTTTTACAGATTTGTTGTAAAAGTTATGTGAAATAATAAAAATCAAAGTATATAGATTATAATATACTACAGACGGGCCAGGCATGGTGGCTCTCGGCTGTAATCCCAGCACTTTGGGGGGCTGAGGCAGGCAGATCACTTGAGGTCAGGAGTTCAAGACCAGCCTGGCCAATGTGGCGAAACCCCGCCTTTACTAAAAATACAAAAATTAGCCAGGCGTGGTGGCTCGTGCCTGTAATCCCAGCTACTCCAGAGGCTGAGGTGGGATAATCACTTGAACCCCGGAGACAGAGGTTGCAATGAGCCGAGATCACACCACTGCACCCCATCCTGGGCAACAGAGCCAAACTCCGTTTCAAAACAAAGCAAAACAAACTATATATATATATATATACATTATATATATATATATATATAATTTATATAGCACACACACACACACCACAGACATACACACACACTGTGAAGTTGCATTTTTAAAGAATTTAATTTTCATAAATCTTAGTGCACAAAAAAGTAAAGAAAACATTTTTTACCCTGTTGCATGTACCCTCCCTTTCAAACTAGACTCTAGCCTCCAGTGGTCCAAAGAGAATGAGACGACAGAGAGAATGTAAATAGAAACAAAAGAAGCTAAATCTTAGTGTTTGAGCTTCTAAGTATGGAGCCTCAAGTGATACATGCAATTTTCTGAAGCACTTCTGTACGTGATTTTCTCCTTGTGTGTGCTGTCTTGACAGCTTAATTCACACACATAATACGCACACACATACCTCACACACATAAATCTACCTTATATATATATATATACATACCTTACATAAGTGCTTCACACCCACTATATATCTAATCTCTTTTATAGGCATATGGCAATGAAAGCAGAAAATGTGATTCAAAAAATAGAAACCCCTCTCATTTTCTTTAACTCTTTCCTTTAATTTTTGTTATTTAAAGCTTATAAATTTGACAGACTGTATTTTTAAAACAGACTATTTTTAAAACCTTTAATACTAGTCTCATATATGGTCTATTTCTATTGGTTTATAGTTTGTCAGCAAATTGTATTTTCTACCCATAGGTAAATGTAGCACTGTTCTGACCACCAAGAAGACATAGTTAGGGAACAGACACTACCTTAGGATCAAGAGGAGATAAGACATGTAAACATGTCATTAGCTAAGTGTGTACATAAATCCAGTTCTGTCATTAAAGAGTAAATATGAGAGCAGGGAGATTTTCTGGTGGGTGGGTGATGATTGCTTTTTTCTTCCCCACGCTCTCCTGGCATTTTTCTCCTCTTCCTTGGGACTGGATTATAGAATGCAGGGGCAGGCCAGGAGCGGTGGCTCACGCCTATAATCCCAGCACTTTGGGAGGCCGAGGCTGGCGGATCATGAGGTCATGAGTTTGAGATCAGCCTGGCCAACATCGTGAAACCCGTCTCTACTAAAAATACAAAAAAATTAGCCGGGCCTGGTGTCGGGTGCCTATAATCCCAACTACTCAGGAGGCTGAGGCAGGAGAATCTCTTGAACCCAGGATGTGGAGGCTGCAGTGAGCCAAGATCGTGCCACTGCACTCCAGCCTGGGCGACAGAGCAAGACTCCATCTCAAAAAAAATAAATAAATAAAGAATGCAGGGGCAGTTCAGCTTATACATCATGGGCATAAACAATGGCCACTAATTGAAATGGTAGTTTAAAGTTAGCCAGAAATAGCTCTTCACAAAAGAGTCCAAGTTTTACTCTGTAAAAAGAGTAAAAGCTGAGAAAATATTTCTGAACTAAGTTCAACTTACACAAAGAACATATCCAGAGTTCTAGAATAGATGGATATGCTAGGGGAAGAAATACAGATGCAGGCAGTCCCCTCTCCTCAATCAAAGGGGCAGAGAGTAGAATATGATCTCTGTTCTAAGGCCCTTTTCACTTTCTGCTCGTCCTTACCCACTTGTGATGTGTTGTTGTGGTTGTTGTTTCTCAGCAAATGCTCTTATGTCTGTTACACAACCTTTCTAAGCACTTTACATATATGAACTGATTTGACTCACATAATAATCTTATGAGATAAGAACTATTAGTATCATTCCCATTTGACAGATGCAGAAACCGAAGACCTGAGAGATTCCGTAAGTCTCCCTGGCAAGTGGGATTCAGCCCCAGGAAGTCTGGCTTCTTGGCCTACATTCTTGACTATAAAAGTTGCACTGTCTCCTTAGCTGAAGGGTGAACTTAGGCATTTGAACAGTCAAGGGGATGTGGGTAGAGTGAAAAAAGAAAGGAAAGGCTTTGAAGTTATCCTGTTGTTTGAGAACACGAAAAGAGAAGAGAAAAAGAAGGAGAGAGACTGGAATAGCTGTGAGAAGGCAGTAGAAGAAGTGGAAGAACAGGAAGTGGAAGAAAAAAAGCAAAGAGAAATTGAACTTGTCCCTGCTAGGCCCCAAATCTAACGGCTTGCTCGGGCTGGAGGGGCTAGAAGCGGGTGTCTCTGCTTTCAAGCAGCGCATTTAACTTCACCGGCTTTCCCCAGGCTGTCTCTGCAGCAACTCCCACGAGGGCCTCTTTTCATAGCAATTACGAAAGTGATGGTGGGAGGAAGTACTGCTCACTTATTGAGGTTAAAAAGCCACCCAAGTAAAAGCATTAACCCAGTAGTGAGATTAAATTCCTAGCCCCAAAGGGAAATTGTCAGGAGGTGTCCTTTACCACGTGTGAAATGGAAACAGTTTCCTCTCTTGGGCAAGATAACCAACTGCTGTGGGAGGCGGAAATCAATGCAGTGTTTGGTGAAAACTTGGGTTTCTCTGATGAGTTCTGTGAAACGCTAACGTCTAACAGGGGTTGTTCAGTCTATCCAGTAACATTTTTTTCCCATGACCTTGGATCTTAACGTTGGCTCCGCTCATAAATGACTGTGGAATGGGAATGAGAGAGCAAGCTCTTGACAGCTACAGGGAAATGCCTTTCTAAAGAACTTGGTATAAGAGGGAAAATGAGGTGGTCCAAGAGCTAAACAACAAAATCAATACATATTGTATGGAGCAGAGATGTGCAAAGGCATCATGTCGAACATTCTGACTTATTGAACATGTTGAACAATCTGATTGAGGATAATAACACAGCTAAAGGAATAATAGTCAATTTAAGATAGAGTTTGATTCCATGAAAGAAGAAAAAGGAGAGAGAAGTAAATGCATGTATTCCATATATATATATTGAGAGTCTGCTAAGCACTGTGCTAAGGGCATGAACAAATTCTACTCCTGCCTTTATGGGGTTCCAGAGCAGGCTGACGAGGTCCACCTAAGAACAGCTCAGAAGAAAAAAATGCATCTTCGTCAAAGATATCCAGTATCCTGGCCAAGAGCAGTGCCTGCCCTTTTTGTAGACACTGTTATTCTTTTTTCCATATTCCCATCTCAGGCTCATAGATGAGGGAACCTCCCCCCATCCGACTTGCAGACTATTTTAGGGAACACTTGGATGGACACATACTCTCTCTCTTTCCCTCCTTTCATTCTTCTGTCCCCAGGGTAAGAGTAGCTAATCTGACTTAAGGCAGCATATCACCCATGTGGCCTCACATGTCAGAAGGGGGCAGTTATGGAGTTGGGGCACTGCTTGTGCATGGCACACTTTTTTGCCTTCTTTGATTGACCTGCCCAGTCTCAGGGCCCTTGCACGCCAGCTCCTCAGCAGGCTTCCTCTTGCTTTCCTTCTGCTCCAGCTTCTCACAGTGCATCCAGGCAGGCAAGTCACGTTGGCCCTGCCCTCTCTTCAGTCTGGGTGAGGTATCAAAGGCCAGTACTTTGGCTCGACCCCAAGTTGAAGTCTCTAGCTCTGAGCACTGGAGCTTGGGGGGCACAGCCTACCACTCTCATCTCCAGAAAGTTCCCTGGGTCTGGTCTCCTTCTCATCGAGAAGCTACTTAGGTAAAACGTAAAGATTGGTAAGCCTCACTTCAAGCCATTCTTACTAGATAACATTAAACCTTTATAGTCACCTCCCATCCCCCTTTCTACATCAACATTCACCAGGCAAAATTCTAACTGGGTTATGAGTTCACATGGGCTGGTCAGGCTGGCTCCAGTGGTCCAGGCTGTGTCACAGTTATTGTCATCATAGGTTAATCAGGAGGCATTCTGGTTGTCCACACCTCCACTGGATGACATGACCCGTATCCAAGATACCAACTCTCGGCTTGTTGACAAAAGTGGCTGTCTGAACCTGCAGAGCTACAGAGGGTTAAAGTCACCAAGTTCATGGAATCCCACGAGCCTTGTGCTTGGACAACACGCTTATCTTTCCCTTTAACTCCCCAAATCCAATACCTGCTGTCCTTTGATGTGTAAAACTTCCACAAGAACAACCTTGTAAGATTTCTGAGAAGATGAAAGATAATGCAGGAGAGCCCCTAATAAGATACCTGACAGCCAGTAGACAATAACCATGGAAATTACTGCTGCTGCTATTTATTAATATTTTGGAGATAAGTATATTTACATGTATATCTATACATATATCTATCTATTTTAAAAGGAATAATAGTTATTATATTTATGGATTATAATTATTATATATACTTATATATTATTAGTATTATTAATATATTAATATTATATAATTGTGTTTGTTATATTTATTGCAATTGTTATAATTATTATTTATAATTATATTTAATTATTTAATTATAGATACTTATATTATTTATAATTAAATACATACAATTATTTATCATTAGTACTCCTTTTAAGATAGACAAGATAAATATATATATTTACACATATATGTATTTACACACATATATAAACAATATATATATGTGTGTGTCTCAAATTATTCTTAAAAGGAGTAATAAATAATTACTGTCCATAAGAAGTAGGAGAAATTATTTCCCAATGTACCTAAAGACAGTGAGGTAGCAGTTAGGCCACAATAGTTCTAAGGGCCTGCCATTCCCTACTCTCTTATCACTCTTGCAATTACTTGGTCTGAATGGCTCTGTCTAGCCCAACTCCCTAGCTGACTGTTCATCTTCCAAATTATACCCAGGTGTCATCTGCTTTAAAGTGGCATGCATTCATGATTTGACTCAATATCTAATTCTAGCCCTGTGAAGCACAGGCCCTGATTATAAATCCTGCACGTGCAGGCATTCGTGGTCCCTGTGGGTGCACAAGATCAGGGAACATTCCCAGCTAACTTTTCATTAACTCCTCAGAGGCATTCATTAATGCTCTCAACAGCAGGGCCTTTAAGCCTTTCTGATAAATAACCACAGCAAGAAGTGTACACCCAATGCACACACATGCATATGCACGTATATACACATGCACACACATACACCTATAGGACTGAAACAGAAGCCTTATAAAACACTACTTACTCTTAAAATGTAGAGTAATTCAAAAGTCTATTTTTTTAATGCTGGCTAAGATTCACTAAATTGATTTCAAAACCTACTAAGGGCTCAAGCCCAGCTATTTTAAAGGACACTGTAATGAAGACTACACAGAGATCACCAGACCTCGTGTTACGGTCTCAGCCTAGTTTTTCACCACATTTTCTTCTTGCGAGTCCTGAGAGTGCTGTGTATCTATTGTGAGGCTTTGCTGTTATTTTTGTTGTTGTTTTTGATGTTGCGGCTAACAGATGATGATGAGACATGGTTTAACAATAGCTTTACATTAGGAAAAGTATTTTTATTACCCGAAACAAAGATTTCTGAGAACCTTGGTGTCTTGAGCCTGTGCACAATATGGAGGGAGGATGATGATGATTGTGCTTTTCGTGTATTAAAGAATCATTGTAAAAATACGAATACTGCCCACACACCTGGCACCAAGTAGGGACCCATGGGAGAGGAGTGATGGCACTCCTACCCACCCAACACTCACTCTCCACAGGTCCACTGACCTGTCATGTGGCTGAATGGAGGGTGACCTCAGGCTCTGGGAGGCGGACCCAGGTTACAGACCTGATGACACTGTTTTCCAGCCCTGCAACCTTACGCACATCATCTAATCTCTCTGAGCTTTGGTCCCCTCATCTCTGAAATGGGCATAATACCAAATCCATGGACTCTTTGAGAGGCTTGAGTGAGACTGCATTGTATGCACAAAGGGAAGCCAGCCAGTCCTACATGGCTGGAGCAGGAGGAAGAGAGAGCAAAGGGGAAGGAACTACACATTTTACAACAACCAGCTCTGTGAGAACTCTATCATTAGAACAGCAAGGGGGAAGTCTGCCTCCATGATTCAATCACCTTTCACCCGGCCCCTCCTCCAACACCGGCTCAATCTTTGCTCACTGCAACCTTCGCCTCCTGGGTTCAAGCGATTCTCCTGCCTCAGCCTCCCAAGTAGCTGAGACTACAGGCATGTGCCACTGCACCCTCAGCCTCCCAAAGTGCTAGGATTATAGGCGTGAGTCACTGTGCCTGGCCTGTCTTTTGAATAAAAGCTATTTTAACTGAAGTGAGATGATGTCTCATTGTAGTTTTGATTTGCGTTTCTATGATAATCAGTGATGTCAAGCCCCTTCTCATGTATCTGTTTGCCATTTGTATGTCTTCTTTTGAGAAATCTCTATTCAGATCTTTTGCCCATTTTTCAGTTAGATTATGAGATCTCTGCTGTTGAATTGTTTGAGCTTCTTATATATTATGTTATTAATTCCTTGTCAGATAGGTAGTTTACAAATATTTTCTCCCATTCTACGGGGTGTCTCTTTAGTTTATTGATTGTCTCCTTTGCTGCACAGAAGCTTTTTAATTTGATGTGATCCCATTGGTCCATTTTTGCTTTGGTTGCCTGTGCTTGTGGGGTATTGCTCAAGAAATCTTTGCCCACTCCGATGTCCTGGAGAGTTTCCCTAATGTTTTCTTTCAGTAGTTTCATAGATTGGGGTCTTATAATTAAGTCTATAATCCATTTTGATTTGATGTTTGTATGTGGTGAGAGATAAGGGTTTGGTTTCATTCTTCTGTATATGGTTATCCAACTTTCCCAGCAACATTAATTGAAGAGACTGTCCTTTTCACAATGTATATTCTTGGCGCCTTTGTCAAAAATGAGTTCACTGTAGATGTATGGATTGATTTCTGGGTTCTGTATTCTGTTCCATTGGTCTATGTGTCTGTTTTTATGCCAGTAACCATGTCACTTTGGCTACTTGGCTCTCTGGTATAATTTGAAGTCAGGGAATGTGATTACTCTAGTTTTGTTCTTTTTGTTTAGGATAGCTTTGGCTATGGTGGGTCTTTTTTAGTTCCATATAAATTTTAGGATTTTTTTTTTCTATTTCTGTGAGGAATGTCATCGATATTTTGATACGGATTGCATTGAGTCTGTAGATTGCTTTGCGTAGTATGAACGTTTGAACAATATTGATTCTTCCAATCCATAAACACGGAATATCTTTTCATTTGTGTCCTCTTCAATTTCTTGTATCAGTGTATAGTTTTCATTGTAGAGAACTTTGGCTTCTTTGGTTAATTTCTAAGTATTTTATTTTATTTGTAGCTATTGTAAATGGGATCGCTTTCTTGATTTATTTTTCAGACTGTTTGCTGTTGACATACAGAAATGCCATTGGTTTTTGTATGTTGATTTTGTATCCTGCAACTTTACTGAATTGATTTATCAGTTCTAATAGTTTTGTGTCTGTGTGTGTATGTGTATGTGTGTGTGTGTGTGTGTAGTCTTGAGTTTTCCAAAATAAGATTATACCATCTGCAGATAAGAATAATTTGACTTTTTCCTTTCCAATTTGGATGCCCTTTATTTATTTCCCTTGTCTGATTGGTCTCGCTAGAATTTCCTGAACAATGTTGATTAACAGTGGTGAAAGTGGGCATCTTTGTTATGTTCTTGACCTTAGAGAAGAGGCTCCTGGTTTTCCCCCATTCAGTATGAAACTAGCTGTGGGTGTGTTGTATATGGCTTTTATTATGTTGATGTATGTGCTTTCAGTTTTTAAGGGGCTTTCATCATGAAGGGATGTTGAATTTTATCAAATACTTTTTCAGCATTCATTGAAATTATCATGTAGTTTTTGTTCTTTATTCTGTTGATATGATGTATCACATTGATTGATTTGGGTATGTTGAATTATCCTTGCATCCCTGGGATAAATCCCACTTGGTCGTGATGAATGATCTTTTTAATGCGTTGTTGAATTCAATTTGCTAATATTTTGTTGAGGATTTTTGCATCAATATTCATCAGTGATATTGGCCTGTAGTTTTATTTTTTGGATGTATCTTTCGTTTTGGTATCAGGATAATACTAGCCTTGTAGAATGAGTTTGGAAGTATTCCCTCCACCACTGTTTTTGGAGTAGTTTGGGTAAGGTTGGTATTAGTTGTCTTTAAATGTTTGGTAAAAGCAGTGAAACCATCAGGTCCCAGGCTTTTCTTTGCTGGGAGACTTTTTATTACAGCTTTGATCTCATTATTTGTTGTTGGTCTGTTCAGGTTTTGCATTTCATCATTATTCAATCTTGGTAGGCTGGATGTGTTTAGGAATTTATCCATTTTTTCTAGGTTTTCCAATTTTTTGCATGTAATTGCTTATAATATTGACTGATGATCCTTTGAATTTTTGTGGTATCAGTTGTCATGTTTCCTTTTTCATCTCTGATTTTATATATTTGGGTCTTCTCTCTTTTTTTCTTAGTCTTATTTAGGCTAAAACTTTGTCAAGGTTGTTTATCTTTTCAAAAAACCAACTTTTCATTTCATTGATTTTTTTATTGTTTTCTTCATTTCAATTTCACTTATTTCTGCTCTGATCTTTATTCTTTTCTTCTGCTAATTTTGGGTTTGGATTGCTCTTGCTTTTCTATTTCTTTAAGATGCACTGTTACGTTGTTTATTTGATGTTTTTCTACTTTTTTTTTTTAGACGGAGTTTCGCTCTTGTTGCCCAGGCTGGGGTGCAATGGTGTGATCTCAGCTTACCGCAACCTCCGCCTCCTGGGTTCAAGCGATTCTCCTGCCTCAGCCTCCCGAGTAGCTAGGACTACAGGCATGCGCCACCACGCCCAGCTAATTTTGTATTTTTAGTAGAGACGGGGTTTCTCCATGCTGGTCAGGCTGGTCTCGAACTCCTGACCTCAGATAATCTGCCCACCTCAGCCTCCCAAAGTGCTGGGATTCAGGCATGAGCCATCATGCCCAGCCTGTTTTTCTACTTTTTTAAGGTAAGTGTTTATTGCCATAAACTTCCCTCTTAGTACTGCTTTTGCTGTATCCCATAGGTTTTGGTATGTTATGTTTCCATTATCATTTGTTTCAAGAAATGTTTCCATTTCCTTCTTAATTTCTTCATCGACCCCACTGGTCATTCCAGAGCATATTATTTAATCTCCATGTGTTTGTATATCTCCAAAATTTCTCTTGTTATTAATTTCTAGTTTTATTCCATTGTGGTCAGAGAAGATGCTTGACATTACTTCAGTTTTTTTTTTAATGTGTTAAGACTTGTTGTGTGACCTAAGATATGGTCTATCCTTGAGAATGATCCATGTGCTGAGGAAAAGAATGTGTATTCTGTAGCCAATAGATGAAACAATCTGTAAATATCTATTAGTTCCATTTGGTCAACAGTGCAGATTAAGTCCAATGTTTCTTTGTTGATTTTCTGTCCAGAAGATCTGTCCAATGCTGAAAGTAGACTGTTGAGGTCTCCAGTTATTATTGTATTGGGGTCTATCTCTCTCTTTAGCTGTTTAGTGTTTGCTTTATATATCTGGGTGCTCTAGTGTTGGGTGCATATCTATTAAAAATTATTATATCCTCTTGCTGAATGACCCCTTTATCATTATATAATGACCTTCTTTGTCTTTTCTTATAGTTTTTGTCTTGAAATCTATTTAGTCTGATATAAATATAGCCACTCCTGCTCTTTACCAGTTTCCATTGGCACGGAACATCTTTTTCCATCCCTTTATTCTCAGTTTATGTGTGTCTTTGTAGATGAAGTGTGTTTCTTGTAGGCAACATATCACTGGGTCTTGTTTGTTTGTTTGTTTGTTTTTTCCATTCAGGTACTCTGCATAACAACTGGTTATGATCAGGGCCAGTGACTCCCCACCACTTCCCAGCAGATGAGGCTCAGGCACTGAAGCAGAGAGTCCCTTTGGGCCCTGAGGATGCAGGAAGTACCTGCACCCACCTAAGACCTCCATCATTAGTTCATCCAAACTACTTCCTAATGTCAGAATAAGAAACAAGTCTCTTTTGGGCCCACACAGGGTATATGTCTCATTTTTGCTGATTTTATCACAGACGCAGGGCCACAAAATGTGACTGGGAAAAGACCATCGGACAGTGTCGTAGGATAATGTAAGACTGGCCTAAGGAAAAGGCTAAAGGGGTGCTCATCTTAAGAATGCCAGGCTGGGTGCAGTGGCTCATGCCTGTAATCCCAGCACTTTGGGAGGCTGAGGCATGTGGATCACCTGAAGTCAGGCATTTGAGACCAGCCTGGACAACATAGCAAGACCTCGTCTCTAATTAAAAAAAAAAAAAAAAAAAAAAAAGGCCAGGCACAATGGCTCATGCCTGTAATCCCAGCACTTTGGGAGGCCAAGGTTGGCAGATCACAAGGTCGGGAGTTCGAGACCAGCCTGGCCAATGTGGTGAAACCCTGTCTCTACTAAAAATACAAAAAAATGGCTGGGCGCGGTGGCTCACGCCTGTAATCCCAGCACTTTGGGAGGCCGAGGCGGACCAATCACAAGGTCAGGAGATCGAGACCATCCTGGCTAACATGGTGAAACCCTGTCTTTACTAAAAATACAAAAAAAATTAGCTGAGCATGGTGGCAGGCACCTGTAGTCCCAGCTACTCGGGAGGCTGAGGCAGGAGAATGACGTGAACCGGGGAGGCAGAGCTTGCAGTGAGCCGAGATCGCACCACTGCACTCCAGCCTGGGTGACAGAGTGAGACTCTGTCTAAAAAAAAAAAAAATTAGCTGGGCATAGTAGTGCACACCTGTAATCCCAGCTACTTGTGAGGCTGAGGCAGGAGAATTGCTTGAACCTGGGAGGCAGAGGTTGCAGTGAGCTGAGATCATGCCACTGCACTCCAGCCTGAGCGAGAGAGCGACACTGTGTCTCAAAAAAAAAAAGCCCAGACAGAGACACTGGGGAATGGGATCAGGGAGGTGTTGACTAAAAAGAGGGAGGAGTGAAATTCAGTCCAAGAAAGTGTCAGTGAATAATTGTGAAATCAAGTATCGCATGACGCATGCCCATGTAAAAAGAAAAGCTACAGCAAGAATTTTTTTTTTTTTTAAGAATGGATTTTTTTCATCCCCCAAGGCCAGTATCACTTGCGTTTTGTATTAATGGTTTGCATTAAGTGTGACAGAGGGAGACCCTTTAGCTTTAGGCTTTGGACCTTGTGTTCCTCCTTGGAGGATGTTGGCTTTTCTCTTAGTTCTCTTGTGCTGGCCTGAACTTCTCCAGGACTGGATAACCCAGGCCCTGTTCCAGCCCTTCTTGCCAAGAGGAGGAAGGAGAATGGATTTACAACCTCTGGCCAGTTCCCACGCCCTATTCTGAACTGCGCTATTCAAGGATACTTGTGGGAGGACACAGGGGTGCTCCAGGCTGCACAAAATGACTCAGAGGCAGCCCCAGTGTGGGATGGTCCTTGCCAAGACATAGAGACAAGAGCGGTGCTGGGGTGGCTTGGGACAAGGTATGTTTTAGAGGGGATTTATCTCTGTAATCTTCAATGCCTCCCAAGCTATTACAAGTAAAGACTAATTATAAAGATTGGAAGGAAAAACAAGGCAGGGAAAAAATTTAAATACATACATGCATGTATACATGCATATATATTTGTAGCCCCCTGGCTGTTTGGTTTATAGGAAGAAAATTATCCCTAAAATAATTAGTTGACCATTGGAAAGAAAAAAAATCTTGTAACCTTCAGTAAAAGCAGTGACTCTTGGCAAGCAAAAGTGGCTTTAAGTTCCCTAACCGGCTTGTCAAACCAGACTGCTGCTCCCAAGCTACACCTATTACAAATATTAAAGCCACTAACTATGAGATTTACCGAGCCACATGGCCTGGAGATGGAAACATCCTCAGGGAATGGTCTGGTGCCACAGACTGTTCCCTTAATGGGCTTTTACTATTCCCTTAGTGGGCTTTTACTACTGTGTGTTTGATTCGCTTCATATACACACAAGCAACTTGAATTTTTATTTTTTTCGCCAAGACGGAGTCTTGCTCTGTCACCCAGGCTGGAGTGCAGTGGCGCCATCTCAGCTCACTGCAACCTCAAATTCCTGGCACAAGTGATCTTCCAGCCTCAGCCTTTCAAGTAGCTGGGACTACAGGTGCATGCCCTACACCCAGCTAATATTTTTATTTTTTGTAGAGACAAGTTCTTGCTATGTTGCGCAGGCTGGTCTTGAACTCCTGGCCTCAAGCAATCCACCCACCTCAGCCTCCCAAAGTGTTAGGATTACAGGTGTGAGCCACCACATGCCAAGCCATTAATCTTTTTTTTTTTTTTTTTTTTGAGACAGAGCCTCACTCTGTCCCCCAGGCTGGAGTGCAGTGTCATGATCTCGGCTCACTGCAACCTCCAGCTCGTGGGTTCAAGCAATCCTCATGCCTGGCTAATTTTTTGTTTTTTTTTTAGTAGAGACAGGCTTTCACCATGTTGGGCAGGCTGGTCTCAAATCCCTGACCTCAAGTGATCCACCCACCTCGGCCTCCCAAAGTGTTAGGATTACAGGCATGAGCCACCATGCCCAGCCCATTAATAATTTTAAAAATGCAAATGAAAGCATATACACACACACACACACACACACACACATTTATCCTGTAATATTGGGTATGGGCAAATTTTTTTAAGTGTAATCACAACGGTGTTGGTAAGAAAATAATTCACTTTCACACTGTTGGTTATAGTATAAACTGGAATATATCTTATAGATGTAATCACAAAAATATGCCAATATATGTACAAGAATGTTTATTACAGCAATATTTATAACCAAAATCAGAAAAACAACCAAATTATTTAAATGTTTGTGGACAGAGGCCTAGCTTTAAAACATGTGGAACATCTATACCTTGGAATTCTATTCAGCCATTTAAAAAAAATGAGGTCGATTTCTACATTTATTTATTTATTTATTGGAGACATAGTCTCGCTCTGTCACCCAGGCTGGAGTCCAGTGGCACGATCTCGGCTGACTGTAACCTCCACCTCCTGGGTTCAAGCGACTCTCCTGCCTCAGCCTCCCGAGTAGCAGGGATTACAGATGCACACTACCACTCCCGGCTAATTTTTGTATTTTTAATTTAATAGAGACGGGTTTTTGCCATGTTGGCCAGGCTGGTCTCAAAATCCTGACCTCAGGTGATCCACCCACCTCGGCCTCCCAAAGTGCTGGGATTAGAGACGTGTGCCACTGCACCTGGCCCTTTTTTTTTTTTTTTTAATGTATATGTATATGGTACAGAGGCCAAGAGGATAAGTTCTTCTTGGCCTTCTGAAGTTTCCCTGAAAAATCAACTTGGAAAAGGCAGGTTAATAAGAGAAAAGGCACACGGATTTATTTAACAAGTATACAATTAATGAAGACCCAAAGATACAGGTGGAATTGTCCATTTTTATGCTTAGGTTTAACAAAGTATGGAGAGCCATGTAAAAATATGATTGGGCCAGGCGCGGTGGCTCACGCTTGTAATCCCAATGCTGTGGGAGGCTGAGGGGGGCAGATCACCTGAGGTCAGGAGTTTGAGACCAGCCCAGCCAACATGGTGAAACCCTGTCTCTGCTAAAAATACAAAAAAATTAGCTGGGCCTGGTAGTGGGCACCCATAATCCCAGCTACTAGGGAGGCTGAGGCAAGAGAATCACTTGAACCCAGGAGGCGAAGGTTGCAGTGAGCTGAGATCGTGCCATTGCACTCCAGCCTGGGTGACAGAGCAAGACCCCATCTCAGAAAAAAAAAAAAAAAAAAGACATACAAATGGCCAACAGTTATGAAAATATCCTCCATCTCATTACTCATAATGGAAATCCATAGCAAAACTACAACGAGATATATCTCACCCCAGTTAAAGTAGCTCTATCCATGGCAAAACTCCATCTCTACTAAAAATACAAAAATTAGCTGGGCGTGGTGACACATGCCTGTAATCCCAGCTATTAGGGAGACTGAGGCAGGAGAATCGCTTGAACCTGGAAGGCAGAGGTCGCAATGAGCTGAAATTGCGCCACTGCACTCCAGCCTGGGCATCAGAGCAAGACTCCGTCTCAAAAATAAAAAAAAAATATATATATATATATTAGGACAGAAAGAGTATGGTCTACTGCTAATAGACTGAGTGGGGAAACCCAACCCGGCCTGTCTGTCCAGATTCTTGGCCATTCTCTGCAGCATTCCTTCCTTCTGGGTGGGGGCAGGGACCTCCTGGGAATGGAGGTCTTATGATCTACAGTCAAACAAGGTAAGTCAGATAATTTTTTTTTTCTTGAGACTGGGTCTTGCTCTGTCACCAGGCTGGAGTACAGTGTTGCGATCATGGCATACTGCAGCCTCAGCCTTCTGGGCTTAAGTAATCCTCCCACTTCAGCCTCCCAAGTAGCTGGAACCACAGGGGTGCACCACCACACCAGGCAAATTTTTTAATTTCTATTTTTGTAAAGACAGGGGGGTCTCCCTATATTGCCCAGTCTGGTCTTGAACTCCTGAGCTCAATCGAACCTTCGCCTCTGCCTCCCAAAGTGCTGGGATTACAAGCATGAGCCACTGCACCCACCTAGATAATTTTTTTTTTTTTGAGACAGAGTCTCGCTCTGTCACCCAGGCTAGTGTGCAGTGGCATGATCTCGGCTCATTGCAACCTCCACCTCCTAGATTCAAGCCATTCTCCCACCTCAGCCTCCCGAGTAGCTGGGACTATAGGCACATGCCACCATGCCTGGCTAATTTTTGTATTTTTAGTAGAGATGGGGTTTTACCATGTTGGCCAGGCTGGTCTTGAACTCCTGACCTCATGTTATCTGCCCGCCTCAGCCTCCCAAAGTGCTGGTATTATAGGCCTGAGTCACCATGCCCAGCCCAGTTAGTTTCTTTATGGGCAGTTTGACACAGAAAGGTGGAGGGAAAATTAGAGTAGTTTTTTTGTTTTGTTTTGTTTTTTTGAGATAGAGTCTCACTCTGTCACCCAGGCTGGAGTGCGGTGGCATGATCTTGGCTCACTGCAACCTCTGTCTCCTGGGTTCAAGCGATTCTCCTGCCTCAGCTTCCCAAGTAGCTGGGACTACAGGCACGTGCCACCACACTCAGCTAATTTTTGTATTTTTAGTAGAGATGGGCTTCTTCATGTTGGCCAGGCTGGTCTCGAAGGCCTGACCTCATGTCATCTGCCTGCCTCGGCTTCCCGAAGTGTTGGGATTACAGGTGTGAGCCACTACACCCGGCCTAGAGTAGTATTTTTAAGTTTTATGGCTGACTATAGGGAAAAGGGACTCTGATTTCTATGGCTAACCTCGGGGGAGAACGGTACTGAGAGAAAGGCATGGAAGGGAGTCAGAGGAAAACGTTTGCTTACGAAGCTGCTGCTGAGGTTCTCATTTTAGGCTATTGTTTTCTGAGCCCCAACAGTGGCTAGCTGTACCATAACAATCAAGATGCATTTAAAACTTTTTCTAAAAACTAGCTCTATCCTTTAACTACTGAATTAGCCAGTTACCTCCTTCTTAGAGCTACTCCTTCTCTGGGATTGCCCAGGAACCTGAGGCATATGTAATGCACAAAGGAGTCCTGTGGACATTCATACCCCTTGGAGCGGAGCCCAGGCGTCCCTAGCGCTGGTCTGACGGTTTCTGCCCTTGCTCTTGACCACCACAAGGTGTCACTCTTTGCTGCTCCTGCGCGTTCCCACCAAGGCGGTAACTGCTGGCCAGAAAGGAAGAATTTCCTCTGTCCCAGCACTAGTTAATCCAGAGTCCTTACCAGTTCCCAGGGCTTCATAGTGCCCAGCCCTTTCAGGTCCCCCCAAGCCTCTCCCCGCAAGCCTGCCGCCAGCCCCAGCACTATGTCAGGACTGGCTCAGGGGAACACCCATTCCAGACAATAACAACTTTTTCTTTCTTGCCCAGGTGTTTTCAACCCTTAAACCAGACTGGGCTTGTTCTGTTTTTACTTATTAAAATTTTAACTCCTGTTACTATCATTCTCAAATGGGCTTGTTCTAATTCCTTCCCGGACTACAGAGCTACAAACTTCCCCCAAGAGTGACTTCCAATAGGTTTTTGGGTATCCTTGGTGTGCCTTTCATACATAAAGGTAGGTCAAGGGTCCCCTACCTTCCATGACAATAGAGCCTGATTGTCTCCAGTTGGGGGACCAGCCCTTCCAAACAACTAAATTCCTTTTACTTTCCCTAGAGGAAGAGGAGCTCCGTGGGGAGTCAGCTACCCAGGGGCAGACTTTCTGGCATTCTTTGGAAAAGCAGTGAAAATAAAACTCACAAGTTACATCTTCAGCAGAGTATCTGCTACATATGAATATATTGTGCACATATTTTTATATGGTTGCAAACATAATAAATATAGGTCCATGTCCTGATTTTTCATGTACTGCAATGTATGTTGAGTATATTCCCATGTCGTTGTCAATTCTTTTTTTTTTTTTTTGAGACGGAGTCTCGCTCTGTCGCGCAGGCTGGAGTGCAGTGGCGCAATCTCGGCTCACTGCAAGCTCCGCCTCCCGGGTTCACGCCATTCTCCTGCCTCAGCCTCTCCGAGTAGCTGGGACTACAGGCGCCCGCCACCACGCCTGGCTAATTTTTTTTGTATTTTTAGTAGAGACGGGGTTTCACCGTGGTCTCGATCTCCTGACCTCGTGATCCGCCCGCCTCGGCCTCCCAAAGTGCTGGGATTACAAGCGTGAGCCACCGCGCCTGGCCTGTCGTTGTCAATTCTTCATAATCATTATTTGCAGTGGTTGAATGATCTTTTTTCATGATAGGGTTCTATTGTAATTTTGTAATAATTTACTTATTTGTAGACACTGATCATTTTGTTTTTTGCTGTATTGACTATTCTTGTCATATATTTTTGAGATTACTGAGTCAAAAACATTTGCAAGTCTTTTTATTCATGCTGCAAAAACTTCCTAGAAAGCTTGCATCATTGTGTACTATCAACAGCAAGTACCGTAAGGAATGCACACCTAAATGCACCCTAATCAAAAGTAATGAAAACAAGCCGGGCGCGGTGGCTCACGCTTGTAATCCCAGCACTTTGGGAGGCTGAGGCGGGCGGATCACGAGGTCAGGAGATCGAGACCACGGTGAAACCCCGTCTCTACTAAAAATACAAAAAAATTAGCCGGGCGTGGTGGTGGGCACCTGTAGTCCCAGCTACTCGGAGAGGCTGAGGCAGGAGAATGGCATAAACCCGGGAGGCGGAGCTTGCAGTGAGCCGAGATTGCGCCACTGCACTCCAGCCTGGGTGACAGAGCGAGACTCTGTCTCAAAAAAAAAAGTAATGAAAACAATTTTATAAATCTCTCATCAGTGCACTGGTAAAAAAAAGATGTTTTAATTTGCAATTAGGCTGGACGTAGTGGGTCACGCCTGTAATTTCACCACTTTGGGAGGCCAAGGTAGGAGGATCACCTGAGGTCAGGCGTTCGAGACCAGCCTGGCCAACATGGTGAAACCCCATCTCTACTAAAAATACAAAAAAATTAGCCAGGCATGATGGCACATGCCTGTAATCCCAGCTACTCGGGAGGCTGAGGCAGGAGAATCATTTGAACCCGGAAGCTGGAGGCTGCAGTGAGCTGAGATCACGCCATTGCACTCCACGCTGGGCAACAAGAGCAAAATTATCATCTTAAAAAAAATCAATTAATTACTAGTATAAATGAACATTTTAAAATTTATATTTCTGTTTTTTTTATAAATTGTTAGCAGCTTTTACTTATTTATTTACTTAGAGATGGGGTCTTGCTCTGCTCCCAGGCTGGAACACAGTGGCAAAATCATAGCTCACTGCAGCCTCCAACTCCCAGGCTCAAGGGGTCCTCCTGTCTTGGCTTCCCAAAGTACTGGGATTATAGGCTTGAGCCATGATGTCTCGCCCTTTTACTCATTTATTTATTGGGATCTTAATTTTAAAGTCCATTTGTATGACCCCTTTATTTATTGAAGATACCAATCTATTGTCTGCTATATTGTTATAAATGTTTTCTCAATAAGTATATTGCTTAATTTATAGTTTTATGAATATTTTTGTCACAGGCTGAACCCCCAATTTTGGGGTTCAGTCAACCAGGGAGGCCACGTGGGTTCTTGGCTTTGCACAAGAAGGAATTCAAGAGCAAGCCAACAGAATGAAGAGAAAGCACATTTAATAAGAAAGGAAAGGACTGCTGGGCTTAGTGGCTCATGCCTGTAATCCCAGCACTTTGGAAGGCCAAGGCAGGTGGATCACCTGAGGTCAGGAGTTCAAGACCAGCCTGGCCTGTTAACATGGCAAAACCCCATTTCTAGTAAAAATACAAAAATTATCCGGGCACGGTGGCACGCACCTGTAGTCCCAACTACTTGGGAGGCTGAGGCAGGAGAATCACCTGAACCCGGGAGGCAGAGGTTGCAGTGAGCCAAGATTGTGCCACTGCACTGCAGCCTGGGCGACAAAGTGAGACTCCATCTCAAAAAAAAAAAAAGAAGAAGAAGAAAGTAAAGGACTTTGCGAGGCTGAAGCGAGTGGATAACTTGAGCCCAGGAGTTCGACACCGGCCTGAGCAACATACGGGGACCCTGTCTCTACAAAATAATTTAAAAATTAGCCAGGCTTGGTGTTCTGCACCTGGAGTCTCAGCTACTTGGGAGGCTGGAGCGGCAGGATTGCTTGAGCCCAGGAGGTAGAGGCTGCAGTGAGCTATGATCATGCCACTGCACTCCAGCCTGGGCAACAGAGCAAGACACTGTCAATAAATAAATAAAGTGAGCAAAATCCCCTGGTGACCATCCAGCAGGTTCCAGAGACAAAAACTCCTTATCTGAGGAATTTAGAAGTAATTAGACTTCCCTCTTATCTAAAGACACCTGGTTCCAGGCCTCTTTTTAACTTAAAATGTATAAGTAATTAGGATTTCTGTACCTCTCTGGAATGCACGCATGCCAAAACTCATTGTTCAACCCTTGCTAACATCAAGGCACCAAAATGTCTAAAAATGTAATCATTTATCGTGCAAGTTACCCTTCAGCTCCTGCTTTAGGACCATAAATATCCCTAAGGAAAAGACCACCGCAGTGGCTCAGTGCTCTTGCTGATGTGCCCCACTGCGCTTTTCTGCAACATTCCTTCTTTCTACAATAAAACTTTCCTTTTTCAAACCTGTACTGTTGTCAGTAAATTCTTCTTACCAACCCTCAAGTTGACTGTTACCGGAAAGGGGTCCCAGTCCAGACCCCAAGAGAGAGGGTTCTTGGATCTCGCTCAAGAAAGAATTCAGGATGGGTCCATAAAGTGAAACCAAGTTTATTAAGAAAGTAAAGGAATGGGCGGGGCGCAGTGGCTCACTTCTGTAATCCCAGCACTTTGGGAGGGCGAGGCAGGCAGATCACTAGGTCAGGAGTTCGAGACCAGCCTGGCCAACATGGTGAAACCCCTTCTCTACTAAAAATACAAAAATTAGTTGGGTGTGGTGGTGGGCGCCTGTAATCCCAGCTACTCGGGAGGTCAGGAGTCTGAGGCAGGAGAATCGTTTGAACCTGGGAGGCGGAGGGTGCAGTGAGCCAAGATTGTGCCATTGCTCTCCAGCCTGGGCAACAAGGTGAGACTCTGTCTCAAAAAAAAAAAAAAAAAAGAAAGAAATAGATTCATGTGCATTTCCAAATTTCCGATAGAACAACGTAGGGTCCATGCACTATAGTCTATTTGTGGTTTTTTCCACCTCACTGTAGTCCCTTCTCAAGGCCCTAAAACTATTGGAGCCAGTGAGCTACTGGGGAGTTCCCGCAGGGCGAGCACTGTTTCCACTCATTTCTAAAATAAAAAGTTATGAAAAAAAGAATAATTTTTATCTGAGTAATGCAAGTACTTTTTTTTTTTTTTTTTTTTTTTAGAAAAGGTTTTACTTTGTTACCCAGGCTGGAGTGCAGTGGCATGATCACAGCCCAGTGCAGCCTCGACCTCTGGGTGATCCTCCCACCTCAGCCTCCCGAGTAGCTGGGACTACAGATGGGCACCACAACACCTGGCTAATTTTTTTTTTATCTTTTGTAGAAAAGGGGTTTCTTGACTGTGCGCAGTGGCTCACGCCTGTAATCCTAACACTTTGGGAGGCCAAGGGGGGGGTGGATCACTTGAGGTCAGGAGTTCGAGACCAAGGTGACAACATGGTGAAACCCCCATCTCTACTAAAAAACCAAAATCAGCAGGGGGTGGTGGTGCATGCCTGTAATCCCAGCTACTTGGGAGGCTATTATTTTTAGTAATAATAATAACTTAGTAATTTTTATATTTTGTATTTTCACCATGTTGGTCAGGCTTGTCTTGAACTCCTGACCTCAGGTGATTCACCCACCTCGGCCTCCCAAAGTGCTGGGATTACTGGCGTGAGCCACCATGCCCGCCCACCAAAAACAGTTTTATTGAGGCAGCAGTGTTACCGCTCTGTAACCGCTCCTGCAGGGCAGAGATAGTCAGTGTGTGGAGAGTAGCAGCTAAGGGGCAGTTCCACAGTCATATTTATACCCACTTTTATTTACGTGCAAATTAAGGGATGGGTTTTTCAGAAATTTCTAGGAAAAAGGTATAACTCCCAGGTTGTTGCCATGGAAAGGGGCAGTAACTTCTGGGTGTTGCCATGGCACTGGTAAACTGACATGGCACTGGTGGGCATGTCTTACAGAAAGGTGCTTTCCCCTCTTCCCTGTTTCAGCTAGTCTTCAGTCTGGTCTGGAGTAAAGGCCTGCCTCCTACCTCACAACTGCTGCTAATCAGGATGTATACTGAGGGCAACTTGACTCTATGCTCCCAGTTTGCAATATCTAGCTTGGCCCAAATAGACCATCTGTCTTACTATTGTTATTTTTTTTTTTAGAGAAAAGGTCTTGCTCTTGTTGCCCAGGCTGGAGTGCAGTGGCAGGATCTTAGCTCACCATAACCTCGAACTCCTGGGCTCAAGCAATCCTCCTGCTTCAGCCTCCTGAGTAGCTGGGACTACAGACATGAGCCACCATGCCTGGCTAATTTTTAAACTTTTTGTACAGATGGGGTCTCACTATGTTGCCCAGGCTGTTCTCAGACTCCTGGCAAGCAATCCTCCCAACTCAGCCTCCCAGAATCCTGGATTACAGGAGTGCACCAGTATGCCCAGCCCCAAATAAATTCTCTACTTATATTAATTTTGCTTCAGCTTCCTTTTAGGTCGACAGTTCCCAGTTGACTCTCAAAATGTTCGTGAAATTAAGCAATTTCAGTGGGGCGTGGTGGCTCACGCCTGTAATCCCAGCACTTTGGGAGGCCCAGGTGGGCAGATCTCTTGAGGTCAAGAGTTTGAGACCAGACTGGCCAACATGGTAAAACCCTGTCTCTACTAAAAATACAAAAAAAAAAAAAAAAAAAGTCAACCAGGCATGGTAGTGTATGCCTGTAATCCCAGCTACTCGGGGGGTTGAGGGGGGAGAATCACTTGAACCCGGGAGGCAGAGGTTGCAGCGAGCCGAGATCATGCCACTGCCCTTCAGCCTGGGCAACGGAGAAAGACTTCATTTCAAAAAAAAAAAGGCAACTTATTTAGTGATGTAAACGTTTTCATGGATACATAAGGGAATCAGGGAGTCCTCAAGGAGGAAGAAGGTGGAGGAACAGAGCAGGGGAGGAAGAGGAGGGAGGAGACTCTCCCCCAGGCTGAGCAGACCAGGGCACTGAGCTCCAGATGTTTGCACCCCTCCTTTGTTTTCCCCATCTCTTCCCTACTCCCCAGGCCAGTCAGATGGCAAGGCCTGGACAACTGGAAGGAAAGAGAATGAAGGATGGAACTGGGGCGGCAGCTGTGTTGGCCAAACAGGCCCCTCTGACTGGACAGCATGGAGGCCACTTCTGCCAGCCTGAGAGTTGCAGAAGTAGATGGCAGGGAATCCCCTGCTTGGGGAATGACACAGTAGGTAGATCAGAAAGTTGGAGAACAGAAACTGTAAGCCACTAGCAGGAACCTGGTTGAAGAGCCAACCGTGGAGTCCAGACTGAGGGAGGAGGTAGAAAAGGAACAATAAGCAAGGAAGCAGAGGAGGCTGTGGCAAGGATAATGGGCAGTTATTATCCCAGTTATTCTAAGGGAAAAGGAGAGATGGAGTTGAGAGGCTGAAATGGAAGCAGCTCTGTGATGTGTCCAGCCTTTCGAGGTTACTGGAACAGAGGAGATAGAGGGACCATGAGCACAGGTGGTGGAGCTGTAATAAATAAGTATGAGGCTGGGCACGGTGGCCCACATCTGTAATCCCAGCGCTTCAGGAGGCCAAAGCAGGTGGATCACTTGAGGTCAGGAGTTCGAGACCAGCCTGGCCAACATGGTGAAACCCCATCTCTACTAAAAATACAAAAAAATTAGCTGGGTGTGGTGGCGGGCGCCTGTAATCCCAAGTACTCAGGAGACTGAGGCAGGAGAATCACTTGAACCTGGAACACAGAGGTTTCAGCAAGCTGAGATGGTGCCATTGCACTCCAGCCTGCGCGACAATAGTGAAACTCCGTCCTCCCACCAAAAAAAAAATAATAAAATAAATAAGTATGCTGAAGCCACTGAGGATGAGGGCAAGACACTGGGATAAGGGGAGCCTGGTAGCCAGGTCCCAAAGCCATTCCAGAAGGCTGCAGAATGGCCCAGAGAAGAAGTTCTCAGCTAAGGCATGACACTAATGACTAATTGATGGTTGTAATCATTTCTTCCTTTTTTTTTTTGAAACAAGGTCTTGCTCTGTCACCCAGGCTGGAGTGCAGTGGCATGATCATGGCTCACTACAGCCTTGAACTCCTGGGTTCAAGCAATCCCCCTTCCTCAGCTTCCCAAAGTAGTATTACAATCAGCACCAGGAATTGAGCCCAGCTGAACTGAGCCACCATATGCGTAGCAACTACAATTGAAATCTAGATGGGCGTGCTGTGTGTGAGGCAGGTGTTGGTAGGTCAGGCTACAAATTAAGTCTCCATCAATATTATTTTATTTTTTTTTTGAGACAGGTGAAACCTGAGAACATTATAAGTGAAATAAGCCAGTCAGACAAAGACAAATACTGTATGAGTCAGCTTATATGAGGTACTTAGAGTAGTTAAAATCTTAGAGGCCAGGCATAGTGGCTCACACCTATAATCCCAGCACTTTGGGAGGCCGAGGTGGGAGGATTGCTTGAGCCCAGCAGTTTGATGCTAGCCTGAGCAATATAGTGAGACCCTCTCTCTCCAAAAATAAAATAAAATAAAATAAAATAAATTAGTCAGGCATGGTGGCACACGCCTGTAATCCCAGCTATTCCAGAAACTGAGGTGGGAGGATAACTTGAACCGGGGAGGTTGAGGCTGCAGTGAGCTATGATCACACCATTGTATTCCAGCCTGAGCAACAGAGCGAGACCCTGTTTTAAAAGAATAAAAAATAAAAACATTATAGAGACAGAAAATATGACAATAATTGCCGGGGGCTGGGGACAGGGGAAAGTGGGGAGTTATTGCTTAATGGGTATAGAGTTTCAGTTTTACAAGATGAAAAGAGTTCTGCAGATGTGTGGTGGTGATGGTTGTGCAACATTATGAATGTACTTAATGTCACTGAACTGTATACTTCAAAGCAGTTAAGCTGGTAAATTTTATGTTTTGTGTATTTTGCCAAAATTTTATAAAAAATTAAAAATAAAAATAAAATCATTGGAGGCTGAGGCGTGAGGATTACTGGTGCCCAGGAGTTCGTGAGCAGCCTGGGCAACACATCGAGACCTCATCTCTACAAAGAGTTAACAGTTAGCTGGGTGTGGTGGTACGCACCTGTAGTCCTTGCTACTTAGGAGGCTGAGATGGGAGGATCACTTGAGCCCAGGAGTTCATGACCAGTCTGGGCAATACATCAAGACCCTGTCTCAAAAGGAAATAAAATATAATAAGTAAAAAATATTGGTAATATCCAGTTTGATAAAGATGCAGAAAAAGAGGCACTTTCATAAACTGTTAGTAGGAGCATAAATTGAAGGAGCCTTTGAGAATGTGGTTTAGCAATATCTATATTGCTTTAATGAGTACATTCTTTAAATGAGTACTTTAAATGAGTACATTCTTTGAATCAACTTTGTACTTTTGGGTATCTATCCTAGAGCAATATTTGCATAGGTGTATATACAGACATGCACACACTGGCTGTAATGTAAAAAGGTTTGAATCAACCTAAATATTGATCAACAATGAGTGGTTAAACTGATTACGGTAGAGTCATATCGTTTAATTTTAAGTACAGTTGATGCTTATTATCTGAGGGAGTTGTTCTCTAACATCACACTACAAACACTGATTTCACAAACATGGAACCTTTGCTCCTAGAGGAAATACAGGGTTGGTTCCTGCAAGCCTCTGGTCACAATATTTTCATTAGTCGATCACATGTGCTTCTGTTTGAAATACAGTATTCAGTGTATCTTTCTTACAAATGATTGATTGCATAGTCCTTCACAGATTTAAAGCCTGGGGTTGGGAGGCTATTTGCATTATATAGGTTAATTTGCCAATGTCCTTTTAAAACAAGCCAGTCTCATCAGAGCTGAAAAACTGCTTTCCTACCTAACCCTTACCCTTTTCCCATATGACACTTAGCTTGTATAGCTTTTGTTTTTTTGTTTTTTTTCCTGAGACAGGGTCTCACTCTGTCGCCCAGGCTAGAGTGCAGTGGCAAAATCTCAGCTCACTGCAACCTCCACCTCTCAGGTTCAAGCAATTCTCCCACCTCAGCCTCCTGAATAGCTGGGACTACAGACATGTACCGCCATGCCCAGTTAATTTTTGTATTTTTTTTGGTAGAGGCGGGGTTTTACCATGTTGGGCAGGCTGGTCTTGAACTCCTGACTTCAAGTAGTGATCTGCTTGCTTAGGCCTCCCAGAGTGTTGGGATTACAGGTGTGAGCCACCATGCCTGGCCTTGTATAACTTTTGTTTTTGTTTTTGTTTTTGTTTTTTGAGACAGGGTCTCTCTCTGTTGCCCAGGCTGGAGCACAGTGACTCAATCACAGCTCACAGTAGTCTTGACCTCCTGGGCTCAAACGGTCCTGCCACCTCAGCCTCCCGAGTAACTGGGACTACAGGTTCAAGAAACCATGCCCAGCTAATTTTTATTAGTAGAGACAGGGTCTCCCTATGTTGCCCAGGCTGGTCTATGAACTCCTGGACTCAAGCAATCCGCCCACCTCAGCCTCCCAAAGTGCTAAGATTACAGGTGTTAGCCACCATGGCTGGCCTTTAGCTTGTATTTTTAAAATTGTTCTGCAGCCTCTCAATCTGTAGAACTTGCCTATAAAAATAACATTTTTAATGTTATAACACATTTTGAAACATTTGAGGCAGTAATACTAGCTAAGCCAATTTAACATTTTCCTGACCCAATGTGACTGTAAATTTCTTTGGCTTTTCAGCCTCACAACAGCTGTCAAATGCCCTTTTTTTTATTGGTCATCATCTCCTGAATCCACAAATTTGGCCACTTTTGTATCTTTTCTGCAGCTTCATCATGCACTACAGACATTACTCTATTTAGCACTTTCTGGAGCAGCCTCATGTACAGGTTGGCCAATGTCCTCTTCCTTTTTCTAGGTATGTTGTGTTGTTGAGTCACTGAGGAACTCACAGCACTATGACTCATGCCCGAACGAAGCTTATCTAACCATGTCTGTCAGGCACATCCCATCACAGCCTTCTTGATCATATAAACACTAGATAACACTTCGGCACTGAACTACACTTCAGCACTTCTGCATTTAAAAAGCAAAATCGGCCGGGCGCGGTGGCTCACACTTCTAATCCCAGCACTTTGGGAGGCTGAGGTGGGCAGATCATTTGAGGTCGGGAGTTCAAGACCAGCCTGGCCAAGATGGTGAACCCCATCTCTACTAAAAATACAAAAATTAGCTGGGCGTGGTGGTGCACACCTGTAATCCCAGCTACTCAGGAGGCTGAGGCAGGAGAGTCGCTTGAATCCAGGAGACGGAGGTTGCAGTGAGCCAAAACCTCACCACTGTACTCCAGCCTGGGTGACAGAGCAAGACTCTGTCTCAAAAAAATAAAAAATATAAATATAAATAGCAAAATCAACAGCAAAAAGCATAAAAATTCAAAAAAAAAAAAGTGACACCAAGTGGATCACAGGAAGAACACTTGTATGACAGATGAAGCAAGAAGACAGTGTCGCCCTGTTCAGCCTCATTTAGGAATGTGTGCGTTAGGCCGGGCGCGGTGGCTCACGCTTGTAATCCCAGCACTTTGGGAGGCTGAGGCGGGCGGATCACGAGGTCAGGAGATCGAGACCGCGGTGAAACCTCGCCTCTACTAAAAAATACAAAAAAATTAGCCGGGCGTGGTGGCGGGCGCCTGTAGTCCCAGCTACTCGGAGAGGCTGAGGCAGGAGAATGGCGTGAGCCCGGGAGGCGGAGCTTGCAGTGAGCCGAGATTGCGCCACTGCACACCCCAGCCTGGGCGATAGAGCGAGACTCTGTCTCAAGAAAAAAGAAAAAAAAAAGGAATGTGTGCGTTAAGCAACTCAGATTTTTCACTGCTTTGCACATGTCTACAATGATCCCCAAAGCTATATGAATATTGATTTTGGGTTTACAAATAAATGCAATGAGTAGGCAAATTCACAAATATAGAATCCACAAATAATGAGGATAGACCATATGTATTAAAAATAATACAATAGGCTGGGTGTGGTGGCTCAAGCCTGTAATCCCAGCACTTTGGGAGGCTGAGGCAGGCGGATCACCTGAGATCAGGAGTTCAAGAACAGCCTGGCCAACGTGGTGAAACCCCATCTCTGCTGAAAATACAAAATTAGCTGGGCGTGGTGGTGTGCACCTGTAATCCCAGCTATTTGGGAGGCTGAGGCAGGAGAATTGCTTGAACCCGGGAGGCAGAGGTTGCAGTATGCTGAGATCACACCGTTGCACTCCAGCCTGGGCAAAAAGAGCGAAACTTCATGTCAAAAAAAAAAAAAAAGAATACAGTAGATCAGTATGTATTTGCATTGAAGGATGCCTGTGATATGTTTTCAATCAAAAAAAGAAGCTGAGGCTGAGTGTGGTGGCTCACATCTATAATCCCAGCACTTTGGGAGGCCAAGGTGGGCAGATTGCCTGAGGCCAGGAGTTCAAGACCAACCTGGGCAACACACCAAAACCCCGTCTCTACAAAAAATACAAAAATTAGCCAGGTGTGGTGGCCTGCACCTGTAGTCCCAGTTACTCAGGAGGCTGAAGTGGGAGGATCACTTGACTCCAGGAGGCGGAGGGGTCTCAGTGAGCCAAGATCAGGCCACTGCACTTTAGCCTGGGTGACAGAGCAAGAACCTGTCTCAAAAATAAAATAATATAATATAAAAGAAGCTGGTCATGATGGCATGTGCCTGTGGTATCAGCTACTCGAGAGGCTACGGGAGGATTGCTTGAGCCCAGGAGCTTCAGACCAGCATGGGCAACATAAAGAGACCTCGTCTCTACAAAAAGAAAGAGAGAGAAAGTCATAGAACAACATGTACAAGGTTAAAAAAAAAAAAAGAAAAGAAAAGCAAACACTTATAAAAGCCAGGCAGGCAACATAAAATGGTAAGACGGGCCAGTGTAAGACACCTGGGAATGGTGGGGGCTGGAGAGGAGGGGATCTCACTCTTCTACCAAGGGCAGCCCACTACTCAGTGTCAGTCAATCCTTCCCAGGCAGCAGGGCAAGCCCAGTGATGCCTTATTTTCCAGGTTTTCGAGACTCCCGTGAAATATCCCGATTTTAAAAGCTGGCTACTAATTCAGAATATAAGAAGAAAATACTGCCGGGCGTGGTGGCTCACGCCTGTAATCCCAGCACTTTGGGAGGCTGAGGCTGGCGGATCACCTGAGGTCGGGAGTTTGAGACCAGCCTGACCAACATGGAGAAACCCTGTCTCTACTAAAAATACAAAATTAGTTAGGTGTGGTGGCACATGCCTGTAATCCCAGCTCCTCGGGAGGCTGAGGCAGGAGAATCACTTGAACCCAAGAGGCAGAGGTTGCAGTGAGCTGAGATCGCACCATTGTACTCCAGCCTGGGCAACAAGAGCAAAACTCCATCTCAAAAAAAAAAGAAAAAAGAAAGAAAGAAAATGCTATGTGAGTCAAAAAAAAAAATCCATTATGGAGCCAGGCTTGGTGGCTGCTATAGCTGGGACTGTATACGACGGTGGTTGAGGTGAGGGCTTAGGAGTTGGAGGCTGCAGTGAGCTATGATTGCACCACTGCACTCCAGCCTGGGTGACAGAGTGAATCCTCATCTCTAAAAATAAAATAAAATAAGAATAAACAAAAATCCAAAACCCATCACAGGCTACATTTGGACTACATACTGGCAGACTGGGGCCTGCAGTGTGTGGTAGAATTTATGAGAAAAATACACATATGAATAGAAAGGTACAAAAAATGATCTGCACTCCATGAGACCAGTAATAATGTGTTCCTTGGGGTAGAGGAGAAAGAACGAAGTTGCTGAAGGTATGGAATAGGTCTTTATCTTTTCTGTATTGTTTGTGACCTTGAACATGAAAATGTAGTTACCTATTACCTAGGTACTTTCTTTCTTTAACTTTTTTTTGAGATGGAGTCTCGCTCTGTTGCCCAGGCTGGAGTACAGTGGCACAATCTCGACTCACTGCAACCTCTGCCTCCCAGGTTCAAGTGATTCTCCTGCCTCTGCCTCCCAAGTAGCTGGGATTACAGGGGCACGCCATGATGCCCAGCTAATTTTTTTTTATTTTTATTTTTAGTAGAGCCGGGGTTTCACCATGTTGGCCACGCTAGTCTTGAACTCCTGACCTCAGGTGATCCACCTGCCTCAGCCTCCCAAAGTACTGGGATTACAGGCGTGAGCCACTGCGCCTGGCCTACCTATGTGCTTTAGAAAGAAGAAAAGTGCCCCCTGAATTAGAATACCAAACATTATTAGTCCTGTGGCCCTCTAGGTTGGGCAATATTAGAATTCTCTGCTTTGGATTGCAAGCCTCCAAAATGCAAAGTTTATATTTCAAACTTGCTTTTTAAAAAAATTCATAGTAATGTTTTCCTTATTTGGGGAATGCTGATTTTCAAAGAATGGAAACTCACTCAGAATAGCACCAGAACACAAGAGGGATTTGGTGGGAAGGTATAGGGTGGTTTTGTAGCATCCAGGGCATGAATTGAAACCAGGCCCACAAGGAACAAGAACCCCAAGGCTGGAAGCCATGTGGCCTCAGAGCCAATCTTCTTGTCTTCTCCTGTCAGCTTTCTGCTGTTTGTTTCTGCTGTTTATTCTTCTGCTTGGTATGCCCACTTCCTAGTCCATTACACACGGCCCTATGGCACCCTCAATCACAGGGTTGCCATGACCTCACAAGTCCTGCACACTTTGGTAGGAGTCTCCGAAATCCCACGTCCATATTCCTGGGAAAGAGAATCTGACTGTGGCCACTGAGTTTATGACCTAGATCAAATGTCCTCTCCCCATCCAACCATTGGACAAGAGGAAAGTGGGATCCTATGGTTGGCGCAAACTGACCCCAGGGACCCTCTCCAGCAGGAAAAGGCAATTCTAAGAGATGGAGGATGCAGCCTGGGGAGGGGCCTCAAAAGGAATCCACAGATGCAGCTATTATACAAATTCCATGTTTACAGGCACTTGTGAATGCTGAATCGAATAGAACACATTTGTTCATAAGGGAGGTAGCAGAGCAAAGTGGCTGAGATATGGGACTTCAATAGGATAACTAACCATCCCAGTTTGCCTAGGACTGAAAGAGGCTGTAAAATTGAAAGGATACGGCCTTTCATGTAAAATTGAAAGGACGCAGCCTTTCAATTTTAAAATTGGGACAGTTTTTAAAGATTTCCCAGCATGTGAGACTTTCATTGCAAAAACCAGGAAAGTCTCATGCAAACCACGATGAGTTGGTCCCCTTAGATTTTGGAGCTGGATCTAGTTATGAATCCTGGCTCAGCCGCTGCAGCTGTGTGACCCTGAGCAAGTCACTTTACCTCTTTTACCTCAGTTTTCTCCTTGCAAAATGAGAATAATAATAGTTCCCATATCACAGAGTAAGATAAGCACCTATAAGCACTCAGTAGAAATTAGGCAATTAGGTAATGTTGACGAAAAGAGTCAAACTCTATAACACATTTGAAGAAACTTATTCTGAGCCAAATATAAGTGACCATGGCCCATGACACAGCCCTCGGGAGGTCCTGAGAACATGTACCCAAGGTGGTCAAGGTGCAGCTTGGTTTTATACATTTTAGGGAGACGTGAGACTTCAAATACATTTAAGAAATACATTGGTTCGGTTCAGAAAGGTGGGACAACTGGAAGCGGGGCATGGGTTCCAGGTTATAGGTGGGTTTAAAAATTATCTGATTGACAATTGGTTGAGTTTATCTAAAGATCTGGGATCAATAGAAAAAAAAGGCCTCATTTCCTTTCTGGAGACCAGAAAGGATTGCAGAGACCAAAGTTCTTATTTGCAGAGGAAGCCTTCAGAGAGAATACGTTGTAAAATGTTTCTTATCAGACTTAATGTCTGTGTTGATGTCAATGCCAGCAAGGTATAATGAGGCATGTCTGAACCCCACTGCCCTTCATGGCTAAACCAGTTTCTCAGGTTAAATTTTTTTTTTTTTTTTTTTGAGATGAAGTCTTGCTTTGTCGCCTGGGCTGCAGTGCAATGGCGCAATCTCAGCTCACTGCAGCCTCCACCTCCCAGGTTTAAGCGACTATCCTGCCTCAGCCTCTCGAGTAGCTGGGATTACAGGCACCCACCAGAACGCCTGGCTAATTTTTTGTATTTTTAGTACAGATGGGGTTTCACCATGTTGGCCAGGCTGGTCTCGAACTCCTGGCCTCAGGTGATCCACCTGTCTTGGGCTCCCAAAGTGCTGGGATTCAGGCAGGAGCCACCGCGCCCAGCCTCAGGTTAAATTTTAAAAGGGCCCTGCCCAAGAAAGTACATGGTTAGTGGAGGCCTTAGAATTTTATTTTTGGTTTACAGTAATAATATATATGGTTAAAAAATTGTCTACAATCAATAATAATTTAATTGTACATTTAAAAATAACTAGGCCAGGCGCGGTGGCTCACGCTTGTAATCCCAGCACTTTGGGAGGCCGAGGTGGGCGGATCTCGAGGTCAGGAGATCGAGACCACGGTGAAACCCCGTCTCTACTAAAAATACAAAAAATTAGCCGGGCGTGGTGGCAGGCGCCTGTAGTCCCAGCTACTCGGAGAGGCTGAGGCAGGAGAATGGCGTGAACCCGGGAGGCGGAGCTTGCAGTGAGCCGAGATTGCGCCACTGCACTCCAGCCTGGGGGACAGAGCGAGACTCCGTCTCAAAAAAAATAAATAAATAAAATAAAAATAACTAAAAGAGGGCTGGGTGCAGTGGCTCATGCGTGTAATCCCAGCACTTTGGGAGGCCAAGGCAGGAGTATCACTTGAGCCTAGGAGTTTGAGACCAGCCTGGGCAACATAGTGAGAGCCTGTTTCAGTTTTAGAAAATAATAATAAATAACTAAAAGAGTATATAATTGGATTGTCTGTAACACAACGGCTTTTGAGGGGATGAATACCCCATCTTCCATGATGTGATTATTACGCATTGCATGCCTGTATCAAAACATCTCAGGTACCCCATAAATATATAAACCTACTATGAACCCACAAAAATTAAAAATAAAAGTAAAATTTCAGGCCAGGCATGGTGGCTCACACCTGTAATCCTAGCACTTTGGGAGGCCGAGGTAGGCGGATCACCCGAGGTCAGGAGTTCGAGACCAGCCTGGCCAACATGGTAAAACCCTGGCTCTACTAAAAATACAAAAATTAGCTGTGATGGTGGTGTATGCCTGTAATTCCAGCTAACTCAGGAGGCTGAGGAAGGAGAATTGCTTGAACCCGGGAGGTGGAGGTTGCAGTGAGCAGAGATTGTGCCAGTGCACTCCAGCCTGTGTGACAGGAATGAGACTCCATCTCAAAAAATAAAATACAATAAAATAAAATTTCAAAATTGGAAGCAAAACAAACAGTGAAAAGTAAGACTCACTCCTACCTCTGTCGTTCAGGCCACAGGTCCCCAGTTCCCTTCTCCAGAGTAACTACTTAGCACTTTCTTATGTATCCTTCTAGATAGTCTGTGAATTATAGAAAGGTATATACAGATCTTTTTTTTTCTTTTTCTTTTTTTTTTTTTTTTGAGATGGAGTTTTGCTCTCATTGCCCAGGCTGGAGTGCAATGGCACAATCTTGGCTCACTGCAACCTCCACCTCCCAGGTTCAAGTGATTCTCCTGCCTCGGCGTCCCGAATAGCTGGGATTACAGGCACCCAACACCACATCCAGCTAATTTTTTGTAATTTTAGTAGAAACTGGGTTTCATCATGTTGGTCAGGCTGGTCTTGAACTCCTGACCTCAGGCGATCTACCCACCTTGGCCTCCCAAAATGCTGGGATTACAGGCGTGAGCCACGGTGCCCAGCCCAGATCCTTTTCTTAATTTTTTTTTTCTTTTGAGATGGAGTTTCACTCTTTTGCCCAGGCTGGAGTGAAGTGGCGCAATCTCAGCTCGCTGCAACCTCCACCTCACCAGTTCAAGCAATTCTCCTGCCTAAGCCTCTGGAGTAGCTGGGATTATAGGCGCCCACCACCACACCCATCAAATTATTGTATTTTTAGTAGAGATGGGGTTTCAACATGTTAGCCAGGCTGGTCTCAAACTCCTGACCTCAGCTTCCCAAAGTGCTAGGATTACAGGTGTGAGCCACTGCACCTGGCCCCAGATCCTTTTCTTATACAAATATTAGTAGACCACACATTCTGTTCTGCTGAAAGCTTTTTTCATGTAATACTACATCTTGGAAGCATTCCACATCAGAATGTTTAGGTCTATCTTTATTTTATTATTTTTATTATTATTATTATTATTATTATTATTATTGAGACAGAGTCTTGCTCTGTCACCCAGGCTAGAGTGCAGTGGTGCGATCTCGGCTCATTGCAATCTCCGCCTCCCAGGTTCAAGTAATTCTCCTGCCTCAGCCTCCTGAGTAGCTGGGGTTACAGGAACCCACCACCACGCCCAGCTAATTTTTTATGTTTTTAGTAGAGATGGGGTTTCACCACGTTGGCCAGGCTGGTCTTGGACTTCTGACCTCGAATGATCTGCCCACCTCAGCTTCCCAAAGTGCTGGGATTACAGGGGTGAGCCACTGCACCCAGCCGTTACGTAACAAAATATTAATAGTGTTTTTGCACTGAATGGTAGGAATTTTCTCTTTATGTATATTTCTAATTTTCTTTAAAAAAAGAATGTATATTATATAATCATAAAAATAAAGTGTTTTGTTAGAGGAAATGAGAAACTCCCCATGGTGATGGAATATGTGATTTCAACATGCATCTTTATTTTTTTATTTTTATTTTTTAAATTCCTCCTACTTAGGAGGAAGGTAGGGTTTAGCAATGTGTTTTATTTTATTTTTTATTTTTTGAGAGGGAGTCTCACTGTGTCGCCCAAGCTGGAGTGCAGTGGTGCTATCCTGGCTCACTGCAACTTCCACCTCCCAGGTTCGAGCAATTCTCCTGACTCAACCTCCCGAGTACTTGGGATTATGAGAGCCCATCACCATGCCAGGCTAATTTTTTTTTTTTTTTTTTTTGAGATGAAGTCTAGCTCTGTCACCCAGGCTGGAGTGCAGTGACGTGATCTTGGTTCACTGCAACCTCCGCCTCCCAGGTTCAAGCGATTCTCTTGCCTCAGCCTCCTGAGTAGCTGGGATTACAGGCACCTGCCACCATGCCTGGCTAATTTTTGTATTTTTAGTAGAGACAGGGTTTCACTGTGTTGGCCAGGCTGGTCTCAAATTCCTCACCTCATGATCGCCCTGCCTCGTTCTCCCAAAGTGCTGGAATTACAAGCGTGAGCCACCGCACCTGTCCTAATTTTTGTATTTTAGTAGAGACGGGGTTTCACCATGTTAGTCAGGCTGGTCTCGAACTTCTGACCTCAAATGATCCGACTGCCTCAGCCTCCCAAAGTGCTGGGATTACAGGCGTGTGCCACTGTGCCTTCAACATGCATCTTCAAATAGAGAATTTCTGTCTTGCAAAAATTAGGGTATGAAGGTCACAAAGGCTTCCTCATACGGTTCACAGCACACAGAACAGTCTTTTTATAAAGGATGTGGGGTTGCAGAAACAGGAAATGAAGTTGATTCCCAGATCTTGGCAGGCATAGATGGGGAGTCCCTCCAGAAATCTACTCAGTCCTTCCTCCTGCAAATGTGGGCATGCTGACCCCTGTTATCTGTAAAGAGGGAGCTCTTAAGATAACTATCCATTATCAAACCAATTGGTGATAATCCCTGCCTCAGCCTTTTAAATCACTTAGACCTAGACATTAAGTACTTTGTTCTGAATTTCCACCAAGGAGTTGAATTGGTTAATTATCCTGGAAGTGGTTCAGCTTAAAAGGGTTTGAGATAATTTTGCTATTTTGTTATTATTAGCAAAGATGAAAACTGCTCATTTTGTTTCTAATTTTATTCACTTTTGGGTGAATTATCTGGACCCTTTACAATGAATAATTTTAAATGGGTAATTCAAAAATTGATATTAAAAATTCATGTGTTCTTTAAGGAAGATTTAAAATACAGATAAGCAAAATGTATTCCTGTACTGTATTTATGTACATATATGTGTATATGTGTGTACATATGCATGGATTCTCTTTTTAAACAGAAATGATGGTGCATTAGTGGGAAATGTTTGAATTGCAAGTGCCTGGACTTTACCACTCAAACTATCCTAGGCAAGAAGGGAATATTTATTGAGTCATAAAACGAACTTAAGGAAAATTCTTTTTTTTTTTTTTTTTTTGAGACGGAGTCTCGCTCTGTCGCCCAGGCTGGAGTGCAGTGGCGCAATCTCGGCTCACTGCAAGCTCCACCTCCCGGGATTCACGCCATTCTCCTGCCTCAGCCTCTCCGAGTAGCTGGGACTACAGGCGCCCGCCACCACGCCCGGCTAATTGTTTTTTTTGTATTTTTAGTAGAGACGGGGTTTCACCATGGTCTGGATCTCCTGACCTCCTGATCCGCCCGCCTCGGCCTCCCAAAGTGCTGGGATTACAAGCGTGAGCCACCGCGCCCGGCAACTTAAGGAAAATTCAGAGTTATTTCTGGCCTCAGTGACCCAGGACTCAAAATGCTCTCAAAAGTTTTCCAGCTTCTGCCCTCTGCTTCCCTCTCTCCACCTTTGTCTCATTCTCTCAGAATGCGGTTCAGCTGGCAGGAAATATGGCTGCCATGGCCCACAGACTCATGTCTTCCCATTTTTACCTCCAGAAAGCAACAGGTCCTTTTCGTTTGGTTCCAGCTTACAAAGTCCCAGGAAAGGTCCCTGATAGGCTCAGCATGAATCATCTGTGCTCTTCTTGGCAAATCATCTTGGGCAAGATAGCACAGTTCTGTGGTCGGCTCAGTTTAGGTTGAGTGCTCACCTCCAAACCAGACCCTGCGATGGAGAGGAAGGATCAGGTAAGCAGATGGCAGCTCCCATCTGAACTATGCATGGGGTGCTGTTCTGTAAAGAAAAATCAGGTGCTATTTCCCCTAGAAGGATAGTGTGCTGGTAGACAAGTGACAGATATTCACCAGATGCAAATGGTATCATATTTCACATGTGTTTTGCCACACACTTTGTTACCTCTTTCATTTGTCTATGTTCCATGACATAATTTCAGTGATAATAAGATTTAATGGCAGAGCAATATTCTATTCTGGAATACAGCCATGATGACTGGAAGTGACCATGAGGACAAGAGCCACCCATCAAGGTTGACAGAGCAGGAAGACAGAGAACAGTCAGGTCCTTGACAGCATCCTGAAGTTACTTTACTAGCCAAGTATTACCAATCTCTAGATTTTTTTTTTCTTTTTTTTTTTTTTTTGAGACGGAGTCTCTCTCTGTCATCCAGACTGGAGTGCAGTGGCACAATCTCAGCTCACTGCAACCTCTAACTCCCAGGCTCAAGTGATTCTCGTGCCTCAGCCTCCTGGGTAGCTGGGATTACAGGCATGCACCACCATGGCCAGCTAACTTTTTTGTATTTTTATTAGAGACAGGGTTTTGCCATGTTGGCCAGGCTGGTCTCAATCTCCTGGCCTCAAGTGACCCACCCACTTCGGCCTCCCAGATTGCTGGGATTACAGGTGTGAGCCACTGCAACCAGCCTTTTTAGACTTCTTGATACATGAGAAAAATAATCCCTGATTTGGATAAACCACAGTAGTCAGGGTTCTCTTGCATATGAACAAGTGCAGTTCCTAATAAATACACTTCTTGACAGCCTTCCATGATTAAAGGTAGGCCAGGGAAATTAACATCAGTGGGAAAGGTAGGGAAGGGTAATAATAGGAACCCCAGAAAGGTTGAAAGGAAGCTGAAATAAAGGAACTTGTAGCCTACTTCTTTTTTGAAGTGTTGAAGGAAACTGACCCATAGAGCATCCTGGAGCCAACATTCAGTGGTTGCAACACAGTAGAACTGGCAGTCATAGCTGAATTGAGCAGCAAGAAGGTAAGAGGTAGTACCCAAGACTTTGATCCTATGTAGCATGAAGGGTTGCAGAAGTCTCTAAGGCTCCTAGTTTGAGTAATGGGATTGTCTCCTCAGTTCTCCATACATAGAGATCTTTACTGTAAGTTTCCTTAAAGAGCTGTCATGGGAGCATGACAGAGTACATCACAAGGACAATGTCCTAAAGTCCTCTGTAGTCCCTGTGGTAGTCAGCCTCCAAGGTGGCCCACTATGATGGTTAATTTTAGGTGTCAGCTGGGTGTGGTGGTTCAAGCCTGTAATCCCAGCACTTTGGGAGACTGAGGCAGGAGGCTCACTTGGGCCCAGGAATTCAAGACCAGCCTCAGCAACATAGCAAGACTCTCTCTCTACAAAAAAATTTTAAAATTAGCCAGGAGCAGTAGCACATGCCTGTAGTCCTAGCTGCTTGGGAGGCTGAGGTGGGAGGATCACATGAACCTGGGAGTTTGAAGCTGCAGTGAACTATGATCATGCCACTGCATGGAAGCCTGGGTAACAGAGTGAGACCCTGTCTCTAAAAAAAAGTTTTAGGTGTCAACTTGACTAGATAAAGGAATACCCAGATAGATGAGAAAGCATTATTTATGGTTATGTCTGTAAGTGTGTTTGGAAGAGACTGGCATTTAAATCAGTAGACTGATAAGGAAGATCTCCCCTCACCCAGGGTGGATGGTACCATCCACTCAGCTGAGGGCCCAGATAGTGCAAAAGGGCAGAGGAAAGGCGAATTTTCTCTCTCTCTTCTGAGCTGGGACACCCTTCTCTTGATGTTAGACATCAGAACTCCAGGTTCTTCAGCCTTCAGGACTTGCACCAGCGGCCCCTCAAGTTCTTGGGCCTTTGAACTTAAACTGACTCACACTACTGGCTTCCCTTGTTCTCTGTATCTATATATCCTATTGGTTCTGTCTCTCTGGAGAACCCAGACTAATACACTCACTATGATCCTTGCCTCCAAGTATTCATACCTTCGTGTAGTCCCCTCCCACTCTGTACCAGGGTTGGTCTGTGTGACCAAAAGAGTATGGCAGAAATGATGGTCTATCACTTCCAAGGTTAGATTGCAGCTTCTGCTTCTTTCTCTCTTAATCACTCACCCTGGGGAAGCCAGCTGACACGTTATGAGGAGAAGCTACAAGTGAGGAAACAGTCACATGAGGGAGCTTGGGAGCAAGCAGACTGTCCAGCCCCAGTCAAGCCTTCAGATGACTGTAGTCCCAGCCAGTGTCTAGACTGCAACCTTGTGAGAGACCTTCAATTAGAGGTACTCACCTAGGCTGTTCCAGATTCCTAATCAACAGAAATAAAATAATTTTTTTTGAGACAGGGTTTCACTCTGTCTTCCAGGCTAGAGCGCAGTGGTGCCATCCTGGCTCACTGCAGCCTCAATCTCCTCAGGCTCAAGTGATCCTCTTACCTCAGCTTCCCAGGTAGCTGAGAGACTACAGGTACGCATCACCAAGCCCAGCTGATTTTTTTATTTTTAGTAGAGATGAGACCTTGCCATGTTGCCCAGGCTGGTCTTGAACTCCTGGGCTCAAGCAATCCTCCTGCCTCAGCTTCCCAAAGTGCTGAGATTACAGGCATAAGCCACTGCACCTGGCAAATGTTTTGTTTTGTTTTTTAAGGTAAGCAATTATTTTATTTCCTTGGCCTGATGGCATTGACTTAATTACACAAGAACTTGCAGCTGACAGAACTGACACACAGATATCCCCCAAGAGGAAGAACCCTTTTCATTTGCAGAGATGAATTGAAATGTCATGTCTGAGTGCAATTCCTGCTCCCCAATTCCTGCTCCCCACTCCCATCCCACAAAACCCTATAAGTGATAATAAATCAATAAAATCCCCATTATTTACTAAAAGTCATCCCTGCCAACCTTTCTAACTAGCAGCTGCAGTGGATAACCAAGAAGGGAAGCAGCTGGCCATCACGTAGCATTCCTGTGAGTGTGAGACCGAGGGGACAGCAGCATGGGAGTGAGAATCCTGAATGAGTGAGAGGTGTAGATAATCTACCTTACTTCATACCTGCCCCTTCCCTCCATAAGACATCTTTGTCCTGATACATGTAAAATACTAAAGGAGATGCTAGAAGTGGTTTTAGTCTGCAATTGGAAATGCCTGGAGCTTATTAAATTCCAAGGTAGGGGTGAGATAAGGAGCACCAGAGAGAAAGAACAGGTTAGACAGAGATGCTCAACACTCTGTCAATTTCAGTTTAATGCTATTTAATAACAAAATTGTCTTCTTAATCATAACCACCCTCATGCCGAACCCCTATTTTCCAAAGATAAGAGATCCCTGTCTAAATTTCTGGGTTGGTGTCTACTGCCACCCCTGGGGTGGCACTGTGATGTTTGTGAGTGAGATTGCAACTGGGATGGGAGAAAAGAAGTGTGGGACAGGGAAGATTGTGGGCCACGATGCATCAATTACAGCGGGTCTCTTTTCATCCCCAGGTATGGCCCACTACCACAAGTCCCCTTTCCCTACCTGTCTTGTGCAACTGTCAAAAACAGAATCTCTGCCCAAACAGAAGGGAGCACAGGGAGTTGCTGCTGGACTGCCATCATCTCTGACCCCAACTTGTCCACCTCCTGACCGACCCTTCTATGAAATTGCACAAAAATTAAATCTCAGGAATGCCATAAAATTACATCATCCCCATTCCTCTATCAAAGCCAATCCAACAGCTCTGTCCTGACATGCTTTCTCCCTGGGCCAAAGAAGCAGCAAAAAGTATCAGTTGAGCATGTGAAAATGTGATGATGGTGTGTGCGGTGTAAAGTTTCTAGATGTCTTCACCGTCTGTCTTCTCGCGGTGGGAGCCGCCCTCTCTTTCCCCAAGTCGCACACACACCCCTCCCCTACCCCTAAGTCCAGGTGCTTCCATCTGCTGGGCTTCCAACCACTCATTTCCCATAGACACTCTCATTACTGTAGGCCACATACAGAAAATCATCTTCCTCATGACTGTCCTCATACAGTTGGCCCATGGTAGCACTAGTGGGAGGGATAGTGTTGTTGACAAAGAAGAATAAGGCATCCTCAGGTCTCAGGTGGATTCTCTTCCGGATTAAAAAGTAGAACTGGCCATCGGTAAGGTCGGAGGGCACTAGGTACTTCCTCTTGTCCAGATCAGGCACCCTGGCTTTTGCAGCCTTCTCTACAATCACGGGGACCCTGTCCGGATATTTCTTCCGGATCTTTTCTCCTTCCTTTTTCCGATACTCAAAGGGATGGACCTCCTTGTACTGGAACTTCATGATGAATCACAGGGCTTCCGTGATCCCCGCGCAGGGCCTGCCTCCTTCGCCACTGACCGCTCGCCGCATCCCGCTCCCTCCGCCGACGTGTGCTCAGAATAGCTGCAGAAATGTCCGCTTCCGGGTCAGCAGGGCTGGTCCAAGTGTGCGGGCGAGCGGAAGGTGTGGTGGGAAGGGGACCTCGGGTGCGCCTGCCTGGAGGTAGAGGAGAGCCAGGTGGAAAAATACCAGCGGCTTTTCCAAACAGCTGGGAGCACAAAAACTATATATTTGGTTTTTTAAACCAATAAATTTTGGGGTAATTTGTTACACAGCAATAGATAATGATAGACTCTCTCTTTAAAAAAATCAGTTCTAGCCGGGCGCGGTGGCTCACGCTTGTAATCCCAGCACTTTGGGAGGCTGAGGCGGGCGGATCACGAGGTCAGGAGATCGAGACCACGGTGAAACCCCGTCTCTACTAAAAATACAAAAAATTAGCCGGGCGTGGTGGCGGGCGCCTGTAGTCCCAGCTACTCGGAGAGGCTGAGGCAGGAGAATGGCGTGAACCCGGGAGGCGGAGCTTGCAGTGAGCCGAGATTGCGCCACTGCACTCCAGCCCGGGCGACAGAGCGAGACTCCATCTCAAAAATAAAAATAAAAAAAAAATAAAAATAAAAAATAAAAAAATCAGTTCTGGCAGGGCACGATGGCTCACGCGTGTAGTTCCAGCACTTTGGGAGGCCAAGGCGGGTGGATCACCTGAGGTCAGGAGTTCGAGACCAGCCTGGCCAACGTGGTGAAACCCCATCTCTACTAAAGATACAAAAAATTAGCCGGGCATGGTGGTGCACGCCTGTAATCCTAGCTACCTGGGAGGCTGAGGCAGGAGAATCTCTTGAACCTGGGAGGCGGAGGTTGCAGTGAGCTGTGATGGTGCCATTGCACTCCAGCCTGGGCGACAGGGCAAGACTTTGTCTCTAAATAAATAAATAAAATAAATTCAGTTATAGCAACTGCTGAAATCTTTCTCTCTTTTCATGCTCCTTGAAGTCTTTTCACAGTTATTCCTCGCTCCTGTACGCGTCCTCTCGGCCACGCCCTTTAGCACCAAACCCCCCAACAGGTCATGATCCTCTCTTCACGTGGCCATTGCAGGTACATGATTGGTTTCCTGCACTGACTGCTCTTGTCATGAGACCAAGCTTCCTTTCCCCTACTCCCCACACACCTGATCATGGTGAACAAACCGCCGAGAGAACAAGATAAGGCAGAAGGAACAGAAGCTGGAGAGAGCAGCAGGGGATAGCCACCAGCCAGATTCTGTGACTCTTCATTCATCTCCCCACTCCAGTCCCAGATTGAAGAGTAATCTTCGTGATCTCCTTAATGGCAAAATGCTAGAAAGACTTACCGAGGGGCCTGAAGATGCCTTCAGTTCTCCAGGTCCTGAACTCTATTCCAGTTACAGGAGGCCTGGCAATCCCTAGGTTTCCTGGGTGTTCCTTTGTTACTGAGCTCCTCGGAGATTTCCATTTTCCTCATTTTCATCTAACTAAATCTAACTACGTCTAACTACCTCTGCGAACCAGATATTTGTTCATAGTCGACAGAGTTTCCGAAAATGCAATGTAGTTATCTTGCAGATGACTACAATTGTGTAGTGGAATAACTAAGATGCCACTGGCTATATGAAAAAAAAATTACTTAGGATTTTGATACCTTTTATGGTTTATTTCTCCTTTTGGCCTGTGAACTTCATGAAGGTAATGGTTATGTATGATTCCTGACTAACCACAGTTCCCAGAACGATCTTTTTTTTTTGAGATGGAGTCTCACTCTGTCGCCCAGAATGGAGTCCAGTGGCGTGATCTCGGCTCACTGCAAGCTCTGCCTCCCAGGTTCACGCCATTCTCCTGCCTCAGCCTCCCGAGTAGCTGGGACTACAGGCGCCCGCCACCACGCCCGGCTAATTTTTTGTGTATTTAGTAGAGACGGGATTTCACCATGTTAGCCAGGATGGTCTCGATCTCCTGACCTCGTGATCCTCCCGCCTCGGCCTCCCAAAGTGCTGGGATTACAGGCGTGAGCCACCACGCCCGGCCCCCAGAACGATCTTGAGAATAGAATGTTCCCAATAAATATCCACTGGAAAATGCACCCTATTTTTGTTGAAGGAATGGTGGAATTAGCATCAAAGAGATCTTCAACATTAACTCGGGCTGGGCACGATGGCTCACGCCTGTAATCCCAGCACTTTAGGAGGCCGAGGTGGGCGGATCACGAGGTCAGGAGATGGAGACCATCCTGGCTAACATGGTGAAACCCCGTCTTTACTAAAAATACAAAAAATTAGCCGGGCATGGTGGCGGGTGCCTGTAGTCCCAGCTACTCGGGAGGCTGAGGCAGGAGAACGGTGTGAACCCGGGAGGCAGAGCTTGCAGTGAGCCAAGATCGTGCCACTGACTCTAGCCTGGGCGACAGAGCGAGACATCGTCTGGAAAAAAAAAAAAAAATTAACTGTATGGCTGGTAATTCAAAACGTTTTATAGTACATCACAAAATGTTCTTTTCTTTTTCTAAATTGCACTGAATCAACAAACAGAGTAGACAGGCACGTTTTCTTCACTTTAAGGAAAGTCTTTGTTATTTTTTAGCTAGGGGCCGACCCAAAGTGACCACTGGCTCTCACAAGGGGCCTCCCCAGTTTGAAGCCCAATATCACATTTCCCAGAATACTTGATGCCCTCGCCCGCCTCCTCTGGCTATCAACCAGACGGAAAGGGGATGTGCCTGAGTGTTTGACGCCAAGGGAAGGATGCGGAATGTCTGTTTTCTACTAAGGGCTTCTGCTGGGCCTTTCTAATGTCCAGTTTGAGTTGGTCTGGGACCCGGCCTCCGCAAACACCCTGCAGGCTCCGGCCGCCGGGGATGAGATGGAAGACTGGGCAGAAGAGAGGCCGCAAAGGCCCGAGGGCTGAGCTGCTTTGCGCTGGGGAGGGGCGAGGTGCCAGAGCGCGGGAGACCTCACAGTGGGCACCAGGCTGCTCCGCAGTAGGTGGGTGAAGCCAGGAGATTCACATCTGCAGATGCCACGGTGAGGGTACAGCATTTAGATCCCTCGGCTCCAAACAGGCGGTTCCTGGGGACCGGTAGCTGGGGATTGGGTTTAGCACTTTTCAGCGCTTGGAACTGGACATCCACGGCTCCGAGTCCTTTGAGGTCTTGCTCGGGACTACGTTTCCCAGAAGGGTAGGCGATAATTGACAGCTCTGTTAGCCTATGGACAGAGAAAAATTCTAGCCATGGAAACTGAAAAGCCAACAGCAAGAGGACAGGGGCGGTACTTTCCGGCCGCTGGCTGTCGAAGTCGGAGTCCCACCTGTGTCCCCATAGCCCTGTCACGAATCCCGGTCGGGTTCTGGGAGGCACCGCCTCGGGGTTGCGGGCCAGGTACGGCTCGGCGGTGGAGGACTCACTTCTTGCTCCATCCCTGGCTGGGCCTTGGGGCGGTGAGTGATTCAAGGAGGGAGACTGCGGCGGCAGCGGCGCGCTGCCGAGGGGCGTGGAGGGGGCTTGCCCGCCACCCAGACGTTTTCTCAGCAGGGTTCCCGCGCTGGCCTTTGGGGTCCCCGGGTCTTGCTGGGGTGTGGGAGAGGTAGCTGTGGTCTCTATACCGTCGGCGGGATAAGTCATTCTCTTAATCAGTTTTCTTGCTTCTCGATGGTGGTCCCCGGGTTTCAGCCGATCTGTGACCCTCTGACCGCCGCACCCTGGTTAGGGCGCGAGCACCGAGAAGAAGAACGGGGTTCGGCCCCACGCGTGCAGTCATGTTCCTATTAATAAACCCGGTGAACGCACTGGAGCTTCTCACAATGGCACTTAGTCACAGGCCCTCAGCGCTGTGGGGCCTTTGAGGTCACCTGTGCGTGAGGAAAGGGACGGGCTGGGAAACAGGGTTTCTATAACCATGGCTAAGACGTCTCCCCTCCTCAGTGGCGCTGTCTCCAGCAAGTGGGCCCTGCAGCTGTTTTTTGTAATGAATGTAGAAATAAAAATTATACTCAAAACTCTTTTTTTTCTTTTTCTTCTTTTTTTTTTTTTTTAGACGGAATTTCGCTCTTGTTGCCCAGGCTGGAATGCAATGGCGCTATCTCTGTTCACTGCAGTCTCCGCCTCCCGGGTTCAAGCTATTCTCCTGCCTCAGCCTCCCAAGTAGTTGGGATGACAGGTGTGCGCCACCACACCCGGCTAATTTTGTATTCTTAGTAGAGACGGGGTTTCACCATGTTGGCCAGGCTGATCGCGAACTCCTGACCCCAGGTGATCCGCCTGTCTCGTCCTCCCAAAGTGCTGGGATTACAGTCATGAGCCACAGCGCCCGGCCAATACTGAAAACTCTTATTACAATTTTTACTTTCTAATTACATTATTGTTGTTTGTTAAAGTTTTAAACCAGAGAGATGGTTTTTAGATCCTTAAAAACTCAATACTTTATAAATGACCAATAATAATGTCTGTAAATACATAAATATTTCCCCCAAAAGTGTGTGTGTGTGTGTGTGTGTGTGTGTGTTCCAGTAGTAAATAGGTGATTTGTAGTGGGACAAAAGATGTGAAAGAGTAAAACTTCTTCACCCCAGTCTGGTCCTTCCTCCCTTGAAATGCAATATTCTTTGTAGTGGGTGGTCATGCTGGCTGCATTTTTTTTTTCTTTTTTTTGAGGGAGAGACAGGGGCTCACTCTGTTGCTAGGCTGGAGTGCAGTGGCGCCATCGTAGCTCACTGCAGCCTCAAACTCCTGTGCTGAAGTGATCCTCCCACCTCAGCCTCCTGAGTAGCTGGGACCACAAGTGCATGCCATCATGCCTGGCTGATTTTTAAAAGTTCTTTGCAGAGAAAGAGGTCTCAATATGTTGCTGAGGCTGGTGTACTGGAAACTTTTTAAGGGAAAAAACATTATCTTAATTTCTATGTGACTCCTATGCCTGGCAACATATTGATTGTTGAATAAATGACTGATCCTTCCAGTAATTGACTCTGACTATCCTCCAAAAAGTAATGTTTTTCATGATATTGCTGTCAATTTATTAATATATTAATGATTGGTTTCAGCCCCTAAGAGTTGTGTTTTGTGCTTATCCCCATTGACTTTCACTTATTTTTACAACCTATCCATGTCTTTTTTTAAAAAAAAAAAAGTCTTTTTCAGTCTTATTTCTGACTCCATTAAGATCTTGAAATAGAATGGTATCCAACACAGTTCCCTTTGGGGTTCTGTATAATCTGTCCCTTGAGGTTGACCCCAAATCTGCAAGCCAAGAAGTTAGCTGTTCTCATAACTAACATGAGTATAGTTAAGTCCACAATTTCCTTGCTTGCTGAGGAAAATGAAGTTGGGGAGAATCAAAAGCTTTCCAGAAATCAAATTATACCTGCCAACTCTCTCCTTTGTTTACCTTGTTCAAATCGTGGACAATTTGTTCCTCAAAAAGTTAATGTATCTAAAAGACTGGGTTCTGTCGATGTGTTTGGGAGGCCTAGGTTTCTCTTAATAATGGGAAAGCTGGCCAAGAGAAGACGTATGTAAAAGCAGACTAAGAAAGGCAACCCTCAGGCCGGGCGCGGTGGCTCACGCTTGTAATCCCAGCACTTTGGGAGGCCGAGGCGGGCAGATCACGAGGTCAGGAGATCGAGACCACGGTGAAACCCCGTCTCTACTAAAAATACAAAAAATTAGCCGGGCGTGGTGGCGGGCGCCTGTAGTCCCAGCTACTCGGAGAGGCTGAGGCAGGAGAATGGCGTGAACCCGGGAGGCGGAGCTTGCAGTGAGCCGAGATCGCGCCACTGCACTCCAGCCTGGGTGAAAGAGTGAGACTCCGTCTCAAAAAAAAAAAAAGAAAAAAGAAAAAAAAAAAAAAGAAAAGCAACCCTCTGTGGTTGACAGAATTTACCTCAGGACCATTCTGGTCAGGTGTGGGGGTTGTTTGTGTACACTGGTGGCCATTTTTTGGCTTTCAGACAATGGTGAGAATATCTAGGGAGCTACTGATGCACATTGAGGTCTCTTGCTTTAGGAACTGATGACCCTTGATAATGTGGCTGGGGACTTCAGGGAAGAGTGGGTTACCTGGACACTGCTTAGAGAATCCTCTTCAGGAATGCCACCCAGCACAGTTAGAAGAATGGGCTCTCAAAGGGTAAGAATGCTACTCTCCTTTATTTTATTTATTTATCTTGTTTTTTTGAGACGGGGTCTCACTCTGTCATCCAAGCTGGAGTGCAGTGGCACGATCTCTATTCGCTGCAACCCGTGCCTCCTGGGCTCAAGCGATTCTCTCACCTCAACCTCCTGAGTAGCTGGGATCACAGGCATGTGCCACCATGCCCAGCTAATTTTTTGTGTTTTTAGTAGAGACAGGATTTTGCTGTGTTGGCCAGGCTGGTCTCAAACTCCTGAGCTCAAGCAATCCACTGGCCTCCGCCTTCCAAAGTGCTGGGATTACGGGCGCCACTATGCCTGACCACTACTCTCCTTTAATTTGAGACTTAGATATTTTGAGAGGGCCCAGGTCTGAGGAGTCTCTGGTATGTTGGCGGCTTAGAGCTCCAGACCTCTGTAACATTAATTGTTGCCTCCTTGGCAGAAAAAGAATTACTTCTTTATGCATTTTATGGTTTGCAAATGTCTTTGCTATTTATTGTCTTTTTAATATCTCATCATAACTTTTTGACATATGTATTACTATCCCCCTTTTCCAGCCTGGGTTGGACTCTCACCTCTGCCACTTAACTTCTGAGACTTCTGGGGTCTTTGTGGAAAAGGAGGTAATTTTTTCTGTCACTTAAAAACAGGCTGGGTGCAGTGGCTCACACCTGTAATCCCAGCACTTTGGTAGGCCAAGATGGGCGGATCACAAGGTCAGGAGTTCGAGACCAGCCTGGCCAACATGATGAAACCCCCCGTCTCTACTAAAAATACGAAAATTAGCTGGGTGTGGTGGCAGGCGCCTGTAATCCCAGCACTTTGGGAGGCCAAGGCGGGCGGATCACGAGGTCAGGAGATCGACCATCCTGGCTAACACGGTGAAACCCTGTCTCACTAATAATACAAAAAATTAGCCAGGCATGGTGGTGGGCACCTGTAGTCCCAGCTACTCGGGAGGCTGAGGCAGGAGAACAGCGTGAACCTGGGAGGCAGAGCTTGCAGTGAGCCAAGATGGTGCCACTGCACTCCAGCCTGGGTGACACAGCAAGACTCTGTCTCAAAAAAAAAAAAAACCAAAACAAACAAACAAAAAATACGTCCAGTGCTCTTTCTCAAATATCATGGCTACCCTTCTTCCTGCTTTACTTCTTTTTTTTTTTTTTTTTTTTTTGGCAGAGTCCCTCTCTGTCACCCAGGCTGGAGTGCCATGGCGTGATCTCGGCTCACTGCAACCTCTGCCTCCTGGGTTCAAGTGATTCCTGGATAATTTTTTGTATTTTTAGTAGAGATGGGTTATCTCCATGTGGCCAGGCTGGTCTCAAACTACTGACCTCAAGTGATCTGCTCCCTTCGGCCTCCCAAAGTGCTGGGATTACAGGAGAGGGCCCAGCTCTAATTTTTGTATTTTTAGTAGAGTCGAGGTTTCACCATGTTGGCCAGGCTGGTCTCAAACTCCTGACCTCAAGTGATCTGCTGGCCTTGGCCTCCCAAAGTGCTGGGATTAGAGGCATGAGCCACTGTGCCCGGCCTACTTCGTCTATTATACAAGTAATGTATACTCATTAAAGAAAAAGTCAAGCAAAATGAAAACAAACATCATCCCTAATCCCACCACTGAAGAGTTACTGTCCTACCAGCATTTTTCTAAGCATATATACAATTTTAAAACAAGCACAAAAGAATAATATTGGGATTATACTGTATATTCAGCTGTACATTCTTTCTTCCATGTTGTATTGTGAGTATATTTTGACAACAATAAATATCTTTCTTTACATCACTTAAAATAACCACCTAGTATTTTGTTTTATGGAATACAATATTATTTTGTTGATGAAGTCAAACATTAGATTGAACCATATACCTGACCTTTTTTTACCTATAAAAATAGCAATTGCCTGAGCTACTTGGGAGACTGAGGCAGGAGGATCCCTTGAGCACAGGAGTTCCAGGCTGCAGTGAGCTATATAATTATTCCTTTGTTGGGGGACATTTAGGTCATTTCTAAACTTTCACCAGGTTGTGATAAACATCTTTTAGCTCTTTTTTAAAAGTATTTTTTATTGAAGTATAATTTTATCATTTCCTTAGAATTCTCAGAATTAGAATTGGTGGGTCAAAGAACAGATACATTTCTAAGGTATTTAATACTTTGCAAAATGCCTTCCAAGAAGAGTGAATCAATTGATTTATTCCCACGAACATTATATGAAAGTGTCCATTTCTTTATATTCTACCTTTCACAGTGGGTATTATAATTTAAATAGTCTGGGGCTGGGTGTGGTGGCTCATGCCTATAATCCCAGCATTTTGGGAGGCTGAGGCAGGAGGACCACTTGAGCTCTGGAGTTCCAGACCAGCCTGGGCAAAATAATGAGACCCTACACATTAACCAGGTGTAGGGGCTTGTGCCTGTGGTCCCAGCTACTTGGGAGGCTGAGGTGAGAGAATCGCTTGAGCCAGGAGCTCCAGGATGCAGTTAACTGTGATTGTACCAGTGCTCTCTAGCCTGGGTGACAGAGCAAGAGCCTGTCTCAAAAACAAACAAATACACACACAAAACACAAAAAAAGAGTCTGGGAAAAATAGCAATGATAGTTAACATTTATTGAAGTTCTTTTTTTTGGAGATAGAGTCTCACTGTGTTGCCCAGGCTGGAATGCAGTGGTGCAATCTCAGCCCACTGCAACCTCTCCCTCCCAGGCTCAAGCAATTCCCATGCCTCAGCCTCCCAAGTAGCTGGGATTACAGGTGTGCACCATCACACATGGCTAATTTTTGTATTTTTAGTAGAGACAGGGTTTCTCCATGTTGGCCAGGCTGGTCTTAAACTCCTGGCCTCACAAGTGATCCACCTGCCTTGGCCTCCCAAAGTGCTAGGATTACAGGTGTGAGCTACTACACCTGGCCAATGGATCTTATTCTTACCCCAGTTTTTTTTGTTGTTTGTTTTTTTGAGATGGAGTCTCACTCTGTCGTCCAGGCTGGAGTGCAGTGGTGTGACCTCGATTTACCATAACCTCTGCCTCCTGGGTTCAAGCGATTCTCCTGCCTCAGCCTCCCGAGTAACTGGGACTACAGGCCCGTGCCACCGTGCCCGGCTAATTTTTAGTAGAGACAGAGTTTCACTATGTTGGCCAGGCTGGTCTCAAACTCGTGACCTCGTGATCCGCCTGCCTTGGCCTCCCAAAGTTCTGGGATTATAGGCATGAGCCACTGCACCTGGCCTCTTATCCCTATTTTATTGATGAAGACATTGAGACACAGAGTTTAAGTAACTTTCTTAAGGCCGCACATCTTGTAAGAAGAGGCAGGATTATGACTCAAACCCAGGCAGTGTGACTCTTGAGTTTGCACTCATTACCTCTACACTATATTGCCTCAGTGTATCATTGTTATAATGGAATTTCTTTGATTATAGTGAGGTTAAACATTTTTCATATATTTACAGGCTACTTAACAAGTGTTTGTCTTTTTCTCATGGCTTTTTTGACTGCTGCCATTCTGGGAAAATTTTAAAGCCCAACATTATAGTTAACTTCCTTCGTTCTTTCTAAGGGTGAGGCCATGGCAGCTTTGTTTCTGATAAATCCTCTCCATATTTAGCTTTAGCCTTGTACCTTCAGAAATGCTTATTGTATTTACTTCAGAGTTTCTGTCACCTGAGTCTGTTTTTTTTTTTTTTTAATGGGAGGAAAAGGGCTTTTTTTTTCTTAACATTTTGGGGGAAATCACCCTGTTTTATCACTGTACCATGGCTGCACTTTTAATGAGACCAAATACACGTTAGAGCTCCCCTGGTGTTCTCCCATACCTAGGCAGGGAGTAGGGCTTGGATTTTGGTCAGGCCTTGTGTGATTGGCTCAGACTCACATCCTATGTTTATATTCCTGTGTAGAATTTCCAGGCCTAGTGTAATCTCCCAGCTGGAGCAGAAAGAAGAGCCATGGGTCCTACCACTCCAAAACTTTGAGGCGAGGAAGATCCTGAGGGAAAGCCACACAGGTGAGATGTGAGTGCTCCCCAGTGGAAGGAAATCTAGCATTTCAGCCTTGTTTAGATGAAGAATTTGGAATGCTGCCCTAGAATTTTGTTCTTACTAGCAGACATTTAAATTTGACTTAATGGTCAGTAGTTGACTAAATAAAGTCTTCATTTTGATTAAGCATTTCACTTTTGTCTAACCTATGTGTTTTTTGAGACGGAGTCTCCCTCTGTCTCCCAGCCTGGAGTGCAGTGACACAATCTCTGCTCACTGCAACCCTCGCCTCCCAGGTTCAAGTTATTCTCCTGCCTCAGCCTCCCGAGTAGCTGGGACTATAGGCACCTGCCACCATGCCCAGCTAATTTTCATATTTTTAGTAGAGATGGAGTTTCACCGCGTTGGCCAAGCTGGTCTCAAACCCCTAACCTCATGTGATCTGCCTGCCTTGGCCTCCCAAAGTGCTGGGATTATAGGCGTGAGCCACCACGCCTGGCCTAAACCTATAATATCTTCTAAAGAAACTGCACAATATTGACAATATGTGGTCTCCGCTTGAAGGATATCGAGATTCATCTGGCCATCTTAAAATTTAAAAAGTTTAGGAATTCACGTGTTCTGACAGCTCAATGAACCTCAATAAACTTTTCACAAAGTGAAAAGCAGAGCAGTTGAATTAAGTGCAGTCTGCTACAGAAACAAGGATTTTCATCTTTCTCACTGCTTTCTGATATTCCTTCCTGATAACTGATAACTTTATTCTCTGTTACTTACATTAATTTTTCAGACTTTGAGCATCAGGTGGCGAAGCTCAATCAGGACATTTCTGAAACGGCAGAACAATGTGGAACATCCTCAGAAAGGACCAATAAAGATCTTTCTCATACTCTTAGTTGGGGAGGAAACTGGGAGCGAGGCCTAGAATTAGAAGGGCAACATGGAACCCTTCCAGGAGAGGGCCGGCTGGAGCCCTTTTCACAGGAGAGGGATTTAAACAAGCTCCTGGATGGCTATGTAGGAGAGAAGCCTATGTGTGCAGAATGCGGGAAAAGCTTTAACCAGAGTTCCTATCTCATAAGACACCTAAGAACCCACACTGGCGAGAGGCCCTATACGTGCATTGAGTGTGGGAAAGGCTTCAAACAGAGCTCAGACCTTGTCACCCATCGCAGAATACACACAGGAGAGAAGCCCTACCAATGCAAGGGGTGTGAGAAAAAATTCAGTGACAGCTCAACACTCATCAAACATCAGAGAACCCACACAGGGGAGAGACCCTATGAGTGCCCAGAGTGTGGGAAGACTTTTGGGCGGAAGCCACACCTCATAATGCACCATAGAACCCACACAGGCGAGAAGCCCTACACGTGCCTGGAATGTCACAAAAGCTTCAGTCGAAGCTCAAATTTCATCACTCACCAGAGGACACACACAGGGGTGAAGCCTTATAGGTGTAATGACTGTGGGGAGAATTTTAGCCAGAGCTCGGATTTGATTAAGCACCAACGAACCCACACGGGAGAACGGCCCTTCAAATGCCCGGAGTGCGGGAAGGGCTTCAGAGATGGTTCTCATTTTGTAGCTCACATGAGTACTCATTCAGGAGAAAGGCCTTTCAGTTGTCCTGACTGCCACAAAAGCTTCAGTCAGAGCTCACATTTGGTCACGCACCAAAGAACACACACAGGTGAGAGACCTTTTAAGTGCGAAAACTGTGGGAAAGCATTCGCCGACAGCTCCGCCCTCATTAAGCACCAACGAATCCACACAGGAGAAAGACCCTACAAATGTGGGGAGTGTGGGAAGAGCTTCAATCAGAGCTCCCACTTTATTACCCATCAGCGAATCCACTTAGGAGACAGGCCCTATCGATGTCCTGAGTGTGGCAAGACCTTCAATCAGCGTTCCCATTTCCTCACACACCAGAGAACGCATACAGGAGAAAAACCTTTCCACTGTAGTAAATGTAACAAGAGCTTCCGTCAGAAAGCGCATCTTTTATGCCATCAAAACACCCATTGATTTAGGAAATAGTCTTTAGTGTTCTGCTGCTCCCTTGCAAATTTTCATCGCTACTGTCTTCAAGCACCCCAAATAGAGAAAACCCGGGCATCAGTGGCTCAATTTGGGCCCTTCTCCCTCTTTCTTGTCTATGTTATAACAGAGAGGATAAACTTAAAGTGTCCAAATAACGGTCCGAATACAAAAGGCATTCCTTCAGTGTGTGACTGACTCTTGGGGAAATGTGAGTTTAATGGTTGATGCCGGCCAGGCGTGGTGGCTCACACCGGTAATCCCAGAACTTTTGGGAGGCCAAGGTGGGTGGATCACTTGAGGTCAGGAGTTTGAGACCAGCCTGGCGAACATGGTGAAGCCTTGTCTCTACTAAAAATGCAAAAATTAGCTGGGCATGATGGCACATGCCTGTAGTCCCAGCTACTCGGGAGGCCGAGGCAGAAGAATCATTTATCATTTGAACCCGGAAGGTGCAGGTTGCAGTGAGCTGAGATCACGCCACTGCACTCCAGCCTGGGCAACAGAGTGAGACTCTATCTAAAAAAAAAAAAAAAAAAAAAGTTGATGCCTAGTTACTAAATGAGAAGTGAGAAAAATGTGGCCTAGAGATCACATGTTAACCACCTAGTACAGTGCCTGGCACAACATAGATGCTCACTAACTAAATGGTCACATCATTATTAATGATTAATATTTGAGGTCTTATATAAAGGCTTTAATGCAGTACCTGGCCCTTAAAAGACACTCAATACAAGACTGGTGGCTTTTATCAGTCTTATTACTCAATTAGAAATTTATTAGTGCAGTCCCCCCACCCCAAACTCAGAACTTGAAAGAAATTAGATTGGAACTAGAAGGTTTGGGGTTGGAATACACAAACTGAATAAAATGGAAATGACTCCCAGTTCATTGCTGTGCAGGCATTAGTCACCAGATGTCTCACTACCATGACAAGGCCAAATTATTGTGGAGGATGTTTGCGGTCTTGTGACTTGGAGGCTGAAAGAATTTCAGAAGCTCTTTGAAATGCAGTGTATGAGGTACTTCTACAGGAGGTTTGCTGTCATCTGACACAGAAAATATCCTACAATGAACAAGCCAGAGGGACCTAGTAGAGGATTGTAAAATTGTGGAAGCAAAATTGCTAAGAATGTCAAATGATATTACAGGGGTCCTCCCTGGCATTTAGCTGAAGGAAGCAACTCTTGTTTTCTAATTTGCTGGGTCATTGGCCATTTAGTTTTAGGTTAATATAATTCTCTGATCCTTTTAGGGCCATCCAGGTTATGCACTAGCACTTTCCTACATTCAATTGAAATAAATTGAGGGAAGGCAGTGTGTTGGAAAGAACACAGACTTCACTGAGAAGGTAAAGTATTTGAGTCCTGGCCCTGACGCTTAATTTGGCCAGACTTTCATCTTCTCCCTACCTCACAAGGTTGTTGTGAGGATCTAAAAATGCACACACACACACGCATGCACTTTGTTGGTTAACTATAAATGTAATATCTCTAATGTTATAATTCTGTTGCTAATGTCTTTTTTCCAAGAAAATTTTGCCTAATATTTCTTTAGGTATTCCTTTTTCTCTCATAGTGAGGGACTTAAAAAAAAAACTGTTGAAAAATTAGGGTGCAAAAATGCTAAATGACATGACTGATCATTGGCCACATAGTTGACAGAAGAGCCAGATTTGGCTGCAAGTCACTAGATTTCCAGCCTGCAGTCCTCCTCTGCAACAACAGACCAGCTCTGGGACTTGTTACAGTGCCTGTGAGACACTACAGGACTGGAGGACCCATATTATATCCATTAAACCAGTCTGAATTTGGAAATGATGGAGGGGTGTAGTCTAAGTTGTAGGGAGCTTTGCAAGATCCTGTGCTGGGGTCCTTGATCCTGGTGGAATGGGAGTGGAGGAGTAAGCGCAGGTGCAAGGGGTTAAGGAGGGAGCTGGGTAGTTATCACTTTTTAGAGAGCAAAGTGGTGGATTAAAGGTTTTTTTTTTCTTTCATTCTCTTCCATTATATGGAATGCCATCTGAGTGCTGTGGCTCATGAAGGATAGAACTCAGCTGATAACCTTACCTCCGTTTTTGAAAGCATCATTAGATAATTGACCAGAAAATTTTTTTTAGTTAATTCAGTGCAGTGGTTCTCAAACTGTCAGCCCAGTCCGGTAGCATCAGCATTATCTGGGAACTTTTTAGAACTGCAGATTCAGGCCGGGCATGGTGGCTCACACCTGTAATTCCAGCACTCTAGGAGGCCGAGGCGGGTGGGCCACCTGAGGTCAGGAGTTTGAGACCAGCCTGGCCAACATGGCAAAACCCCACCTATACTAAAAATACAAAAATTATCCGGGTGTGGTGGCATGTGCCTGTAATCCCACCTACTTGGGAGGCTGAGGCAAGAGAATTGCTTGAACCCGGAAAATGGAGGCTACAGTGAGCTGAGATCACACCTGGTCTCGAACTGCTGACCTCAGGTGTTCCGCCCACCTCAGCCTCCCAAAGTGCTGGGATTACAGGCATGAGCCACTGTGCCTAGCCACCTATCATTTTGTTTGTTTTTCATGTTGTTCAGCTATTGTAAGATGTGAGCTTTTTTTCTGAGACGAAGTCTTGCTCTGTTGCCCAGGCTGGAGTGCAATGGTGTGATCTTGGCTCACGGCAACCTCCGCCTCCCAGGTTCAAGCAATTCTCCTGCCTCAGCCTCCCAAGTAGCTGGGATTACAGATGCATGCCACCATGCCCAGCTAATTTTATATGTTAAGTAGAGATGGGGTTTCACCATGTTGGCCAGGTGGGTCTTGACCTCCTGACCTCAGGTGATCCACCTGCCTTGGCCTCCCAAAATGCTGGGATTACAGGCGAGAGCCACTGCACCTGGCCACCTATCACTTTGATTTTCATGTTGTTCAGCTATGGTAAAATGTGAGCTCTCAAAGTGCAATGTGAGATTTGCTTTGGGCCCTGCCAATCCCCTCTCCTCCCTGTCTTCCTGCCCACCACCCCCCAGCCCTCCCCAGCCATGATCAGGGAATATTTCAGTGCTATTGCTGAGAGTGGAGGTAACCCTTTCAATAGTTTTCTTTTGTTTTTACCTCATGACTAGATGATTTGCTGCTTGAACATGCTCCACACATCCGTTCTTTCTCACTCCAAAATTGAGGTCATCACCAAGCCCCATTAATTTTACCTCCCAGATTCCTCTGGAACCTGTTTGTCAAACCTGTCCGTCTTCACTGCCACTCTTCAATCCCAAATGACCAGTCTCTTACCTGAATTCCTGTAGCAGCCTCCAAACTGATCTTCCTGATATTATTTTTGCTCTGAAAAAACTCTAGTTTCACTCACAGAAACCAGAGTGAACTTTTAAAATCCTAAATCGAATCACATCACTTCTCAGCAGCTTTCCATTGCTTTTAGAATGAAGACCCAAATCCTTACCCAGGCCTAAAAGGCCCTTGTGGTTTTGTCCCCTCCCCCTCCAGCCTCTTGTGATGTCCCCTTCCCTCTCCCTTGCCTCACCTCAGCACTCTTGATTTCTCTGCTCCTTGGTCATGCCAACGTTGTGTGCTCTTTAGACCCTTGGTACTAACTGTTCCCTCTGCCCAGAATGTTCCTCGCCCAGCCCTTGCATTGCCTCCTATTTGTCAACCAGGTTTCAGCCTAAACCTATCTCCTTAGGAAGACTTTCCCTAACTATCCCATCTAAATTAGTCACCCTCCACCACATTATCCTCTTTTTTCATCAAAGTCCTTACACCTGTCTGATAATTTCTTATTAAGTGATTTGTTTTTGGTAAACTCCATGAAAGGTGGGAGTCATTTCTCTTGTTTCCATTCTTTCCATGGCACTTAGAACGGTGCCTGGCACATGGTAGGTGCTCAATATGTGTTGACTGGATGAATTAATGAGTGCATGCTCATGGGCAAGGATCTCATTGTGCTAGAAAAGTAGCAGAGTGAGACAAAACTGGACAGATGAGTGAAGGTCACACCAAGAAGGTTCTTAGCTGCCAAACTAAAGAGTTTGGATCTCACTCTCTGGAGAAAAGGGTGTAGCTAGTGGTTTTATAGGAGAGGAGAGGTGTGATCAGCACTTGAGAAGGTCGATTTGGCTGCTGTGTGTAGGTCATATTACAGAGAAAAAAACTAGAGGCTTTGAGACAATCCGTGATGTAAAGGGCTTAGCACAGTGCCCAGCATGCAGTAGGTCTCCAGCGAGTCGTTATCACCAAGCACCAGGGCAGGCACCACAACAAAAAGATAAGATCCCTAACCCTTCCTTTACCTTGAAATAATTCCTCCTAGACCTTGTCATCTCATTCCTTCTCTTCCCCTTTTGTCAAACTTCCACTCACATGTAGATATTCTCAGGGTTATCATGCCTAGGCCTTTTTAATAGGGCCACTTACCCTAGCATGCTTCTACAACTGGACCCTCAAAGGTCTTTTAGTGCTGAGTGTGGTGGCTCACACCTGTAATGCCAGCACTTTGGGAGGCCGAAGCCAGAGTATTGCTTGAGCCCAGAGGTTCAAGACCAGCCTGGGCACCACAGCCAGACCCTGTCTCTACAAAAAATAGTTTTAACAAATTAGCCAGACATGGCGATGTGCGCCTGTCATCCCAAGTACTTGGGAGGCTGAGGTGGGAGGATTGCAGATTGCCTGAGCCCAGGAGTTCAAGGCTGCAGTGAGCTGTAATCATACCACTGTACTCCAGATTATGTGACAGAGCTAGAACTTGTCTCTTACAAAAAAAAAAAAAAGACTTAATTTCCACATCTGAAGGCCTCTTGTTAGTCTTCTTCCGATTCAACAACTCTTTACTGTTTGATGCCATTTACATATGTTTATTATTTTCTAGAGATGAGGTCTCACTCTTTTGCTGATGCTGGAGTGCAGTGGTGCAATCATGGCTCACTGCAGCCTCAACCTCCCAGACTCAAGCAATCCTCCTGTCTCAGCCTCCTGAGTAACAGCTAGGACTACAGGCACATGCTCCCAAGCCCGGCCTTTTAAAATTTTTGGTAGAGGCCAAGTGTGGTGGCTCATGCTTGTAATCCCAGCACTTTAGGAGGCCAAGGACAGTGGATCACTTGAGGTCAGGAGTTCGAGACCAGCATGGCTAACATGGTGAAACCCCATCTCTAGTAAAAGTACAAAAATTAGCCAGGCGTGGTGGTGGGTGCCTGTAATCCCAGCTACTTGGGAGGCTGAGGCAGGAGAATCACTTGAACCTGGGAGGCAGAGGTTGCAGTGAGCTGAGATTGTGTCATTGCACTCCAGCCTGGGTGACAAGAGCGAAACTCCATCTCCAATAATAATAATAATAATAATAATTTTGGTAGAGACAGGGTCCCCCTATGTTGCCCAGGCTGGTCTTGAACTCCTGACCTCAAGCAACTCTCCCACCTTGGCCCCCCAAAGCGCTGGGATTACAGGTGTGAGCTACTGCACCAGGCCCATATGCCTTTTTAAAAAAAATTATCTTTTCCATTGGTGATTATGAGGTTGTGAGATGATTCTCCCACATTTCTGGCTGCTCCTCTTCAAGTACCTTCCCTGGCTCCTCTGGTTTTTGTTTTGTTTTGTTTTGTTTTTGAGACAAAGTCTTGCTTTGTTGCCCAGGCTGGGGCACAGTGGCACAATCTCGGCTCACCAGCTCACTGCAACCTCCACCTCCCAGGTTCAAGGGACTCTGGTGCCTCAGCCTCCAGAGTAGCTGGGACTACAGGTCCAGCTAATTTTCGTACTTTTGGTAGAGATGGGGGTTTCACCAGGCTGGTCTTGAACTCCTGCCTCAGGTGATCTGCCCGCCTCAGCCTCCCAAAGTGCTGGGATTCTAGGCGTGAGCCACCGCGCCTGGCCTGGCTCCTCTTCTTCTTCTACTCAGATATGCCTGACCCCGTCAACACTCTGGTTGAGGTCTTCTTTCTTCTTTCTTTTTTGTTCTGCACATTAAGCTTATGACTTCAACCATCATTTCACCCTCTCTCCTGAATTTTAGACCTACAAGTCTAGCTACTTGGTGGAGACCTCCCCAGGATGACCTGCTGCTTCCCAAACCCAGACTCTCCAAATTACAGTCAATATCTCCCCCAGAAGCATTCCCCCAGGCATTTCTCTTTCTGCTTTCAATTCCCCATTCTCCTTCATTGCCTTGCCAGAAGCCTCCTGGTCAGCTTGAATTTCTTTTTGTCCCTTTTTTTCTATATTTTGCTGGTGCCTAGTCACATAGTTGCTGCCTCTACACTTTCTCTTCTTTAAAAAAAAAATTATAAAAGCACCATGTGCTTGTTGTAAACATTTCCAGAAAATACAGAAGTGCTCAAAGCGAAAAAATGGAAATGCCTTGTCCCTTCCTCATTCCCTTCCCTAACCTCACTTCCCACATTCAGCTCTGTAATAGTCTGGCATGCCAAGTCTTATTTCCAGCTCCTCTTTTCCATCCCCACTGCCATCGTCTGAACTAAACAGATTGTTTTCCATCTGGTCTCCTTGGCTTTTCCTTTCAGTGCAGCTTAACAGACATTAATCAAGTGCCTTCCACATACCAAAGTCCTACCCTAGATCCTAGAGGTTCAAAGACAAGTAAGATAGTTAAAGAGATCCACATTCCAGAGCTGTTTAACTTTGGGCAAGTTACTTAATCTCTCTGACCCTTACTTCCTTATCTGTAAAATGATGCTAATCCCAGCACCTTCTTCATGGGTTTGGACGAGCGAGGATTAATGAGATGATCCATGTAAAACTCTTTGTACTAACTACCCGGTACATTGTATCTGCTCCATAAATGTCAGTGAAAACAATGACACTAATGATAATCTTTGGAGGAGTTTATAGTTTAATGGAGAGACTTAAAGCATAAGAATTACCTAGGTGAAGAATGATGAGAAAGTATTTTTGGAAAAGGAAAACAAACAGTTCTACTAAAATTAAAAGGCTGACGTAGAGAGTTGGGAAACTGGGAGGTAAGAGCTCGGACTTTGTCCTCTAAGACAGTAATTCCCGAAGTGTGAGCAAAAGTCCACCTGCATCAGTCTTACTTGGGGTGGTTGCTCAAAATGAGGATTTAGTGGCTGCACCTCCGAGCAAGTTGGTAATTTACATATCGGAATGCTATCCATCAAGGAAAATGGGCAGACTACAGTTACATGCATCAACACAGACAAGCTTCAAACAATATTGAGTGTAAAAAGCAAGACATAGAAATATATATTTAGTAAGAGAAAAAATACAGTAAAGGTAAAAAAGAGGCAAAACTAAACAATATATTGCTTAAGCAATAAGGATAAACAAACTAATGAAAATCAAAGGATTTACTAATACAAACTTCAGTATAGTAATTAATTGGAATGGGAGAGAAAGATGCAAAGTTTCTATTTCTTTTTTTGTTTTGTTTTGATTTGTTTTGAGACAGTGTCTCATTCTGTCACCAAGGCAGGAGTGCAGTGGTATGATCTCAGATCACTGCAACCTCCGCCTCCTGGGTTCAAGTGATTCTCCTGCCTCAGCCCCCCGAGTAGCTGGGATTACAAGCATGCACCACCACACCCAGCTAATTTTTGTAATTTTAGTAGAGATGGATTTTCACCACGTTGGCCAGGCTGGTCTCGAACTCCTGGTCTTAAGTAATTCGCCCACCTCTGCCATCAAAGTTTCTGTTTCTTAAGTTAGGTGCCAAGTACACAGGTTTTCTTTGTAAAATATTTAAATTGTTAATATGCATTACTTATATGCTTTTCATTTACAATGTATTTCACAAGAAAAATAAAGTAAATAAGAAAACAGAACACTTCTCCAGAGATTGACCTTTTTCACTCAAATCTCATTGAGTTATACTGGGGGGAAAAAGAGTAATCTGAGTGCCTGGGCCCTGAACAGACACTAGATCACTTCCTTCATTCCCAGTCAAACACATGCACACACACGCACACACACACATTTTCTTATATTTCCTTCAGGAAACTCCCCCCGGCCAACCAACCCCAAAACACCCTCTGCTCCTTTATGTATATAAATTAGAGCAAATAAATGTCCAGAAGAGTATAGGCCATCTTTCTATAAACAGCCAATCTTGGACCTGGTGTCTGAATGGGGGATGCCCTGCTGCATTAAAAATGCTCATGTGAACATTTTGTTGTTCCCCAGAAAAAAAGTTTCCACATTTTAGATTATTTTCACAGGGTGAGAACAATTTTACACCTCCCTTACTTGCTGCAGAATCTTTTGTTTGTTTGTTTGTTTGTTTGTTTTGAGACAGGTCTTGCTCTGTCACTCAAGCTGGAGCGCGGTCTTGGCTCACTGCAACCTCCACCTCCCGGGTTCAAGCGATTCTCCTGCCTCAGCCTCTCGAGTAGCTGGGATTACAGGTGCGCACCACCATGCCCAGCTAATTTTTTGTATTTTTAGTAGAGACGGGGTTTCACCATGATGGCCAAGCTGGTTTCAAACTCCTGACCACAAGTGATCCGCCCACTTCGGCCTCTCAAAGGGCTAGGATTACAGGTGTGAGCCACCGCGCCTGGCCACTGCGGAATCATTTTTATAGCGATTGTATCAATTTACAGTGTGCCGAACAGTAAATGGCTACTAGTCTCATCACATTCTCGTCTTTAAAACAGTTTTGCTAATTTAATAGACATGATTCTTACATATTGTTTTAATTTGCATTTCCTTGACTACCAGTGAGGTTGAACATTTTTTTCTATGTTAGAATCTTTCTTGTATTTCTTCTGTTGTTTTCATTAGTGTAACTCAGGGCAGGATTGGGAATCCAAAAACGTGAACATTTGATTTTGAGGAAATCATTGTTTTCCTGTTGTCTTCCTTTCCCCTCTCTGCTTTATTATTTTTTACTTCAGGTTCATTTATAGAAATATCAGAAAATACAATTAAGCAAACGGTAAATTCCACTTCCCAGAGATAACCACTACCGTTTGTTGTATATCGTTTTAAGCTTTTTCTCTGCCAAAAATATTCACAAATATATTGCTTATTCTTTCTGAGCCTGTTTCCTCATCTATCGAATGGAATACTTGTTCTTCAAGTTGATAATTAACTGGTGGGAGCACATGAAAGTATTTTATAAAGTGCACAAATGCAAGTTGCTGCTCTTATGACAAAGAAAAAATTTATTTTATTCTGCCAAGCAGGATGATGACACTGTTTCCTGAACCCACAGCCTGCTCTCTCCAGTACAATTTCTTCTCTCTAGAATAGCTTCTTCCTTCAATTCCTCCTGCTGAACTACTATCTACTCTTTTTTTAAAAAAAATCAATATTAAAATATACAAAAATTTGTGTAAAGAACAACCACGTACCCACTATACAGCTTAGGAAAAGAGTTTGGCTTTTCTCACTTCTATGCCTTTATATATATTTGCTTTTTTCCCTGTCTCTCTCTCTATACATATGTATATATTTAGTAAGAGCAAAAATACAGTAAAGATCAGGGAAGGTGCGGTGGCTCATGCCTGTAATCCCAGCACTCTGAAGGTGGAGGCAGGCGGATCACGAGGTCAGGAGTTTGAGACCAGCCTGGCCAACATGGTGAAACCCTGTCTCTACTAAAAATACAAAAATTAGCTGGGTGTGGTGGCTCACACCTGTAGTCCCAGCTACTTAGGAGGCTGAAGTAGAAGAATCCCTTGAACCTGGGAGGTGGAGGTTGCAGTGAGCCAAGATTGTGCCACTGCACTCCAGCCTGGGCGACAGAGTGAGACTCAATCTCGAAAAAAAAAAAAATACAGTAAAGGTAAAAAACAGGCAAAACTAAATATATTGCTTAAGCAATAAGGATACTCCTACAAACTAATGAAAATCAAAGGATTTACTAATACAAACTTCAGTATAGTAGTTAATTGGAAACATGTATTATATAAATATAATATACATGTATTATACATATATGTATTGTATATATATATAGAAAAAAGCAAATATATATATACATATATAGGTAAAATTTTTATTTATAAAATGTTTTTGAGTATGAAATGATGTATCATTGTGGTGTTAATATGCATCTCAGCTGGGCATAGTAGGTCACACCTGTAATCCCAGCATTTTGGGAGGGTGAGGCAGGAGGATTTCTTGAGCTCAGGAGTTCAAGACCAGCCTGGACAGCATAGTGAGACCCCATCTCCAAAAAAAAAAATTTTTAATTATCTGGCTATGGTGGCTGATATCTGTAGTTCCAGCTACTCAGGAGGCTGAGGTGGGAGGATCACCTGAGCACTGGAGGTCAAGGCTGCAGTGAGCTATGGTCATGCCACTGCACTCCAGCCTGGATGACAGAGCCAGATCCTGTTTCAAATAAGTAAATTAAATTAAATTAAATTTAAAAGTGTCTCCTTGATTAGTGGAGAAGTTACTCAACTTTTTTTTTTTTTTTTTTTAGACGGAGTCTCACTCTGTCTCCCAGGCTGGTGTGCAATGGCACGATTTTGTCTCCCCGCAACTTCCACCTCCTGGGTTCAGGCAATTCTCCTGCCTCAGCCTCCCGAGTAACTAGGATTACAGGCATGCACCACCATACCCAGCTAATTTTTTGTATTTAGTCGAGATGGGGTTTCGCCATGTTGGGCAGGCTAGTCTCGGACTCCTGACCTCAGGTGATCCCCCCGCCTGGGCCTCCCAAAGTGCTGGGATTACAGGCGTGTGCCACCACACCCAGCAGTTACACAACTTTCACAAGTTTATTGTTGTTCATGTTGCCTCTTCAGGGAATTTTGTTTATAAAGTACCTATTTTTCAAGACCCCATTAAAACACCTCCCTCTCCATAAAGTATTTCCAGATCTCCTCCATCAAGCAGATAGGATTTCCTTTGGAATTCTATAATCCTTTCTTTCTACATCTCGGGTTTCACTCACTTCTTATTTCATCCTGCATTACAGTCACTTGTGTACTTGTCTAAAGGGCAGTGACTATGTTTAACTCAACTTTATACCCTTGTTCATACTAGTACAAAAGTAAACATTTCATAAATCTTTGTTGAATCAAATCATATTCCTCCCCTGCTTATAAAATCTTAAATAATTTCCTATTGTCTACAGAAGAGAGTGGAATCTCCTTTAATGTAGAATTTAAGACCCTTCCACGGGCTCTAGCATCAACCTTCCTATCTTGCTCTTCTCCTGGGAGGACCTTGCTTTCTGCCCCGGATACTAGATTCTTCATCCACAGTAAGGTCCCAGTCCACTAATGTTTGGCTTTACTCTCTGCAGCTGGGATGGCAGGTTGGTCCCACCCATTTTGGTTGCCTATTTTTTTTTTTTTTTTTTGAGATGGAGTCTTGCTCTGTTGCCCAGGCTGGTGTGCAGTGGCATGATCTTGGCTCACCGCAACCTCCCCATCCTGTATTCAGGCAATTCTCCTGCCTCAGCCTCCCGAGTAGCTGGGATTACAGGCAACTGCCACCATGCCCGGCTAATTTTTGTATTTTTAGAAGAGACGGGGTTTCACCGTGTTGGCCAGGCTGGTCTCGAACTCCTGACCTCAGATGATCCACCTGCCTCAGCCTCCCAAAGTGCTGGGATTATAGGCGTGAGCCACCGCACCATGTCTGAGCCACCGCACCCGTTCTAATTTTTCTATTTTTAGTAGAGGCGGGGTTTCACCATGTTGGCCAGGCTGGTTTTGAACTCCTGACCTCGTGATCCGCCTGCCTTGGCCTCCCAAAGTGCTGGGATTACAGGCATGAGCCACCGCATCCAGCCCAAACTCTTTAAGAGAAAATCTCTTGGGATCTTGAAGCTAGAAGCTTGCTTTTATCACTGAGTTTGCCTTGAATCTGTCACTTATGTACTAAAAATACATAAATTTCTTTATCCAGATGACTTGGGCTCAACTGAAGGAAACCTGAAGCATCTAAATGTTAGCACCTAAGCCTAAGTCTAGGCGCCAGCATAGCCTGTCCTCCCTCTCCAGAGTCAGAGGCATGTTACAACAGAATATATGGACACACATCAAACCCCACATTGTATCTCTCTAATTTATTCAATTTAATTCAGTAAACACTCATTACCTATTATATCCAGGCCTAGTCGAGGGTGCTGGGGATACAGGTATAAACATGACAATTCTCTTGAGGAGCACAGAGTGGTTGTGGGAAACAGACATACAGACACATAGTTTCTTTCTTTCTTTTTTCTTTTTTTTTTTTTTTTTTTTTT
>NW_026652308.1:3066614-3109959 GCF_009828535.3 Hylobates moloch | reverse complement strand
TTACAGTTATGCGCCACCACTCCCAGCTAATTTTTGTATTTTTAGTAGAGACAGGCTTTTGCCATGTTGGCCAGGCTGGTCTCAAACTCCTGACCTCAGGTGATCCGCCTGCCTCAGCCTCCCAGAGTGCTGGGATTACAGGTGTGAGCCACTATGCCTGGCCCAGACACATAGTTTCAATACAAGAAGTATATGTCAGCCAGAGAAGGGCTATCTTGAAAGTCAAGGAAGGCTCCCTGGAGGAGGTATCACTTATGCCAGTTGATACATGAATGAGTAAATGCATACAAGCCATGATACTGAAATAAAGCTTTGTTTAATTAACCTTCACATGTAAATTCAGCCACAGAAGACATTCTGATACATGGGGGCATTGCCAGTGATTCCACATAACTGAATAATGTGATTGATACTTGTGGTTGAGAGAGCTTGTTTCTGTATTGTAAGGAAGGTGGTAGAACCTGGCCTTTCTTTTTAAAAAAAAAAAAAAAGAATCAAACTGGACACGTGTCAATGCACTGACTGGAGTCTTAGGGAGCAACATTGCTCCATAGCTGTATGTCTCTCCCGTTTTTTCCTGTGTTCGTCTTTTTTTTTTTTTTTTAATTTTTTTAATTTTTTTGAGACAGAGTCTCGCTCTGTTGCCCAGGCTGGAGTGCAGTGATGTGATCTCGGCTCACTGCAAGCTCCGCCTCCCAGGTTCAAGCAATTCTCCTGCCTCAGCTTCCCAAATAGCTGGGACTACAGGCGCATGCCACCATGCCTGGCTAATTTTTGTATTTTTAGTAGAGACGGAGTTTCACCATGTTGGCTAGACTGATCTGGACCTCCTGACCTAAGGGGATCCACCTGCCTCAGCCTCTCAAAGTGCTGAGATTACAGGAGTGAGCCACCTTGTCTAGCCCTTTTTTTTTTTTTTTTTTTTTGAGACAAGTTCTTGCTCTGTCTCCCAGGCTGGAATGCAGTGGTGCAATCACAGCTCCCTGCAGCCTCGACCTCCCCAGCTCAAGTGATCCTCCCACCTCAGCCTCCCCAGTAGCTGGGGCCACAGGCATGCACCACTATGCCCAGCTAATTTTTTTTATTTTTTGCAGAGATGGGGTTTCACCATGTTGCACAGGCTGGTATCCAACTGCTGGGCTCAAGCAATCTTCCTGCCATGGCTAGGATTACAGGCGTGAGCCACTGTGCTAGGATTACAGGCGTGCTAGGATTACAGGCGTGAGACACTGTGCCCATGTGTTAGTCTTTACATAACTGAATAGTGACTGAAGCCTTGCAGTTTCTACCTTGCCCTGCACTGGCATTATAAGTTGTAGTAGAAATGTCACTCATTGCTTGTAATCTCATGAGAGGCCTAGTTAGATTTTTCTGTACTCTACTTCCAGAGGAGCTTATAGGAAGATGACTTTCCATAAAGGATGTGAGCTTTCTACCACCCAAATATCAGTCGTAAAGAAAATGAGGAGTGATAAAGGAAGAAGGTATTGAGAGTTGAAGCCAGCTGGGCTTCTAGGTTGGGTGGCAACTTGGAGAACTTTTCTGTCTAGCTAGAGGATTAAAAACGCACCAATCAGCACTCTGTATCTAGCTAAAGGATTGTAAACACACCAATCAGCACTCTGTAAAAACGCACCAATCAGCACTCTGTGTCTAGCTAAAGTATTGTAAACGCACCAATCAGCACTCTGTGTCTAGCTAAAATATTGTAAACACACCAATCAGTACTCTGTAAAATGGACCAATCAGCACTCTGTAAAATGGACTAATCAGCAGGATGTGGGTGGGGCCAAATAAGGGAATAAAAGCTGGCCAGTGAAGCTAGCAGCAGGCAACCCACTGGGGTGCCCTTCCACGCTATAGAAGCTTTGTTCTTTCACTCTTCACAGTAAATCTTGCTGCTGCTCACTCTGGGTCCACACTACCTTTATGAGCTGTAACACTCAATGCGAGGGTCTGCAGCTGCATTCCTGAAGTCAGCAAGACCACGAACCCACCGAGAGGAACAAACGACTCCAGATGAGCCACCTTTAAGAGCTGTAACACTCACTGCGAAGGTCTGCGGCTTCACTCCTGAAGTCAGCGAGACCACAAACCCACTGGAAGGAAGAAACTCTGGACACATCTGAACATCTGAAGGAACAAACTCCGGACACATCATCTTTAAGAGCTGTAACACTCACCGTGAAGGTCCGTGGTTTCATTCTTGAAGTCAGCGAGACCAAGAACCCACCAAAAGGAATAAATTCCAGACACAGTATTTACAGCCCAGTGTCCACCCATTCCCCATGTAGCAACCCCTGGTACCGAAGAAAAAGGTCACAGCCTCTGCCAATGGTGGGGCATCTTTCCAAAGAGGTTCCACTTGGACTTTTTGAAACATCATGTGGCTGTGCTGTTTGAGAAGCCTGGGGTAAAGTTAACTATACAAGAATCAGGACATGATCACACACGCACACACCTTTGTGATTTTTCTGGCTTTGTTTACACTGTTACTGCAACTTGTGCCCTTTCTCACCCTTTCCATAGGTCTTCCCTGCAAAGTCTTTTTTTTTTTTTTTTTTTTTTTGAGACGGAGTCTCGCTCTGTCGCCCAGGCTGGAGTGCAGTGGCGTGATCTCGGCTCACTGCAAGCTCCGCCTCCTGGGTTCATGCCATTCTCCCGCCTCAGCCTCCCAAGTAGCTGGGACTACAGGCACCTGCTACCTGGCATGGCTAATTTGTGTATTTTTAAGAGAGACGGGTTTCACCGTGTTAACCTGGATGGTCTCCATCTCCTGACCTCATGATCTGCACGCCTCAGCCTCCCAAAGTGTTAGGATTACAGGCGTGAGCCACCGCACCCAACCCATCAACTGTTCTTTTATCTGTGCTCCTAGATCTCTGTCTTGATGTCTGAAAGCTTCTTGAGAGTGCTTTGTCAAGTCTATGTCCATCACATTCCTTGGTGGATGTGGCCTCACAAATCTTTCAACTCAGCCCTCTAGGTCCTCATGTGCATTAGTGGAGAATAGTGTTCACATATGTGGGCTTTGGGTCCAATGCAGTTTGAATCCTGAGTATGTCACTCACTAGTTGTGTAATCTTTGGACCATTGTTAACCTTTCTGATTTCAGTTTCCTCATCCTTAAATTGAAAATTCTAGTAGTTCCTACCTCATAGGATTGTTGTGAAGGTCAAATGAGATCAAATACTTACAACTGGACCTAAAGGGCACTCATTATGAGTTAGCTGTTGTTACTAGTAACCCATTGTCATCCCTGTAGAAGTTTCAGGGGTTTGCCGTGGGGAACCCCGCCATGCAGGCTTGTCTCGGGTTCTAACCCTGTGATGGGGTCTGGTGTTCTATGCCTCATTTTCCGCTCTTTCCCCATACTTTGGTCTGACTCTCCAATGAGCTCATGATTCCTATGAGCTATTTCTGTCTCTTGATGAGTCCTTAGATTTGTCCTTTGTCTTAGGCCTTGAGACTGCAGTAGAACCTTGTGGCCTATTCTAACCCCAGCCCGGAAACCAATGCCCCAACTCCATTCTGGGCTGACTTCCTGGCTTCCTCCCACAACTTCCGGGTCTCTGTTTTTATATATTGTTCCTAGACTAGGAGATGGTGTTCACAAATGTTTGTTGAAAGGTTTTCAGAGGGAATTAGGCATATTTAAGAAGTGAATGAACACCTTCTCATTGATATGTTGTCCATAAACTAGGACATGGTGTTGAATGATGATTTGACAGAGATTTTAGAATCAGAGAGATGGAGGCTTGATCCTAACTCTGAATCTTATGGCCTTAAGCAAAATATCTAACCTCTTTGTGCTTGTTTTCTCATTTGTAAAATGAGAATAATTATATTTCCTCATAGGGTTATTGTGAAGATTAAATGAGACAATATAAATAAAGCACCTAGCATTTTCTGGAACATGGTAAGCAGTTGGTAAATAGCTGCAACTACCAACAGGTAGTTCAAAACTTTTCCTCCATCTGAAAAACCAAGAGTTGGAGAAATGGCTGAAGTTGGAATACCTGGCAGGAGCTGTGCTTAAACACAAGATCCGGAATATCTGAATACCTTTAGGACAAGGTGAAATAGGTTTCTCTCAAATGAGTTGGTTAAGGAGTTAAGCAGTGACAGGTAACACTTGAAGTTTCACAAAGATGAAAACTGGTACTTGACAGCCAGCCACTTGATGGTATTCTGAAGTTTACTGACCCTTTGTCCTATCTCTAGAACAAGGTGTTCTATCTCTTTGCCCAAGGTGTTCAACGTATAGAGAAACAAAGAAGATCAGTAATTACATAGACCAAATGGAGTATCTGATTTATTTTGAGCTACATCTGCTCAAAAGACTCATGAACTATATGGAGTTAGTCCTATCAGAGAGAAGCAGGGTATCCAGCTAGCTCATAGTCCCTTTTATACAAAATTTTACCATTAGCATGTTTGGCAACATTACTTATAAGCCACCCCAACCCCCTCCCCATACACTCAAGTTTCCTTAAATGTATGTATTAGTTTTCTATTGAAGTACAGGCAAGCTTGACTGGGTTCTTTGCTCAGAGTCTTACAAGGTCAAGATTAAAATATCCACTAGATTAAGGACTTATCTTGAGACTGTGAGGAGAATCTGCTTCCAAGCTCATTTAGGCAATAGGTAGAATCAAGTTCCTTGCAGTTGTAGGTCTGAGGTCCCTGTTTCCTTGCTGACTATCAGTCAGGGGCCACTCCTAGCTTCTCAAGGCTGGTGTCAAGTCCTTTCCATGTGGACCCCTCCATATTCAATACCAGGAATGGCCCACTGAACCATCCCATGCTTTGAGTCTCTGACTTCTTTTACTAGCTAAAGGAATTTCTCTGCTTATAAATGGCTCATGTGATGATCAGGATAATCTCCCCATCTTAAGATCAACTGTTTAGTAGCCTTAATTGCATCTGCAAAATCCCTTCAGAATAGTGCCTAGATTAGTGTTTGATTGAATAGCCAAGGATTGGGAATCTTGGGCAGTCATCTCAGAATTCTGCCTACACAGCATAGTTACAATCTCCTGAAAAGCTATCCTGTGAGGCCTGACAGTTATAGTATAAGCATTAGATAAACATTCTCATTTCAAAATGAAGAAATCAGCCTACAAGAAAGGGGCTACAGGCCCCATGCATGTTTGAAAGCTGGAAGGGCGTCATTAAATCTTAAAGCTCTAAAATAATCTTTGACTCCATGTCCCATATGCTGGGCACACTGGTGCAGCGGGTGGGCTCCCAAGGCATGGAGCAGCTCTGCCCCTGTGGCTTTGCAGGATTCATCACTCATGACTGCTCTCATGGGCTCGAGTTGAGTGCCTGTGGCTTTGCCAGGCACAGGGTGCAAGCTGCTGTTGAATCTACCATTCTTGGATCTGGAAGATGGTGGCCCTCTTCTCACAGCTCCACCAGGCAGTGTGCCCCATTGGGAACTCTTTTTGGGGAATGTGTATTAATCTGTTCTCACACTGCTAATAAAGACATACCCAAGACTGGGTACTTTATAAAGGAAAGGGGTTTAATTGACTCACAGTTCCATCCTGGGGTGGGGCTCACAACCATGGCAGAAGGCAAATGAGGGGCAAAGTCAAATCTTACATGGCAGCAGACAAAAGAGCTTGTGCAGGGCAACTCCCATTTATAAAACCATCAGATCTCAGGGAACTTATTCACTACCACTAGAATAGTATGAGGGAAACCACTGCCACGATTTAATTATCTCCACCTGGCCCCACCCTTGACATGTGGTGATTGTTACAAGTCAAGGTGAGATTTGTGCGGGGACACAGCCAAACCGTATCAGTGTGCCAACCTTACAATTCCCCTTGGCACTGACCTAGTAGAGGTTCTCTGTAGGGCTCCACCCTGCAGCAGTCTTCTGCCTGGACACCCAGACTTGTCCATACATCCTCTGAAATCGAAGTGGAGGGTGGCAAGCCTCAAGTCTTGTGCTCTGTACACCTGCAGGCTTAACACCACATGGAAGCCACCAAGGCTTTTGGCTTGCACCATCTGGAAATGCAGCCCAAGCTGCAGCTGGGCCCCTTTGAGCTGTGGCTAGAGGTGGAGCAGCCTGGATGTGGGAAGCAGTGTCCCAAGGCTGTGCAGGGCAGCAGGGCCCTGGGCTTGGTCCAGGAAACCATTCTTCCCTCTAGGCCTCTGGGCATATGATGGGAGAGGCTGCCATGAAGGTCTCTAAAATGCCTTTGAGGTCTTTTTCCCATTGTCTTGGCAATTCGTTCTTGGGTCCTTTTTAGTGAAGCAAATTTGTCTAGCAAGTGGTGGCTCCACAGCCTGCTTGAATTCCTCTCCTGAAAAAAGCTTTTTCTTTCTTTGCCACGTAGCCAGGCTGCAAATTTTTGAAACTTTTATGCTGTGCTTCCTGCTTAAATATAAATTCCAACTTTAAGTCATTTCTTTGCTCCCACATTTAAGTTAGGCTGTCAGAAGCAGCCATGTCCAAGTTCAATGCTTTGCTGCTGAGAAATTTCTTCTGCTGGCCAGGCATGGTGGCTTATGCCTGCAATCTCAGCACTTTGGGAGGCTGAGGTGGGCAGATCACCTGAGGTCAGGAGTTTGAGACCAGCCTGGTTAACATGGTGAAATCTCATCTCTACTAAAAATACAAAAATTAGCTGGGCATAGTTGTGGGTGCCTGTAATCCCAGCTACTCAGGAGGCTGAGGCATGAGAATTGCTTGAACCCGGGAGGCAGAAGTTGCAGTGAGCTGAGATGCACCACTGCACTCCAGCCTGGGTGACAGAGCAAGACTCAGTCTCAAAAAAAAAAAAAAATTCTTCTGTCAGACACCTTAGATCATCACTCTTTAGTTAAAAGTTCCACAGATCCCTACAGCATGGACAGAACACAGCCAAGCTCTTTGCTAAGACATAATAAATGTGACCTTTGTTTTAGTTCTCAAGAAGTTTCTCACTTCCATCTGAGACCTTGGCAGCCTGGCCTTCATTGTCCATATCACTATTAGCATTTTGGTTGAAACCATTTAACCAGTCTCTAAGAAGTTCCAAACTTTCCCTCACCTTCCTGTCTTCTTCTGAGCCCTCCAAACTCTTCCAACCTATACTTGTTACCCAGTTCCAAAGTTGGTTCCACATTTTCAGGTATCTTTATAGCAGTGCCCTAGTCCTTGGTACCAATTTCCTGTTAGTCCATTTTTGCATTGCTAGAAAGAAATACCTGAGACTGGGTAATTTCTTTTCTTTCTTCTGAGACAGAGTCTTGCTCTGTTACCCAGGCTGGAGTGCAGTGGCACAATCTTGGCTCACTGCAACCTCCACCTCCTGGGTTCAAGTGATCTTCCTGCCTCGGCCTCCCGAGTAGCTGGGATTATAGGCACACACCATCACACCTCGCTAATTTTTTTTTTCTTTTTTTAGTAGAGATGGGGTTTCATTGTGTTGATCAGGCTGGTCTTGAACTCCTGATCTCAAGTGATCCACCCACCTCCGCCTCCCAAAATGCTGAGATTATAGGTGTGAGCCACTGTGCCTGGCTGAGACTGGGTAATTTATAAGAAAAGAAATTGGCCAGGTGCGGTGGCTCACGCCTGTAATCCCAGCACTTTGGGAGGCTGAGGCGGGTGGATCACGAGGTCAGAAGATCGAGACCATTCTGGCTAACACGGTGAAACCTCGTCTCTACTAAAAATACAAAAAATTAGCCGGGCGAGGTGGCGGGCGCCTGCAGTCCCAGCTACTCGGGAGGCTGAGGCAGGAGAATGGCGTGAACCCTGGGGGGCGGAGCCTGCAGTGAACCGAGATCACGTCACTGCACTCCAACCTGCGCGACAGCGAGACTCCGTCTCAAAGAAAAAAAAAGAAAAGAAATTTAATTGGCTCACAGTTCTGAAGACTGTACAGGAAGCATAGTGGCATCTGTTTCTGGGGAGGCCTCGGGAAGCTTCCAGTCATGGTGGAAGGTGAATGGGGATGAGGTGCATCACATGGTGAAATCAAGAGCGAGAGAGAGAGAGTGCCACACACTTTTAAATGACCACTTTTAAATGACCAGATCTCATGAAAACTCACTCACTATCACAAGAACAGCACCAAGGGGATGGTGCTAAACCATTCAAGAGAAAACCGCCCCCATGATCAAATCACCTCCCACCAGGCCCCATCTCTAACACTAGGGATTATAGTTCAACATGAGATTTGGATGGGGACAAATATCCAAACTATATCAACAATTATGTTACTTCTCCATCTACTTTTCTCCTGGTAGCTGGCTAGTTTCTTTTAATACTGATTGTAAGACCTATCCTGATTTCGGAGGCCTTTAAATATACAAAAAATTGGGGCTTATTTCTTGAAAATGTTGTACTTACTAGACAGTAAGACTTATTTCTGAAGATACCTGGTTTCTAAAGTATTACTGGGAAATATAATAAACGAGGAAGTGATTAATTTTGCCTGGGGAGTAGGTGACATTTGAATTGGGTCTGGGAAGTTGAGTAGGAGTTTCCCAGGCAGATAATCAGCTAAAAGTTATTCCAAGCAAGGGAAACTTCTATTACGGTGCTTATCTCAAGATATTCTGTTAATATTGCTTGACTCCTGCCGGCTTGTAAATTCTTTGTGGTCATTAACCAATTTTGACTCCCAAAATGACCATTTACCTCATTATTTTGCCATTTATTCATTTCATACTTACTAATTTTATTCATATTTATATTTGCTGACAAAATAGTATTTCCAGCAGCTCATTTTAAATACAGACAAGCAAGCAAGCAAACCCCACACAAATCCAGTGTAATAGCACTGCCTGGAGAAGCCACTGTTAATATATTGGTGTATATACTTCAAGGCTTTATCTATTCATATGCACATATTCATCAATGTATCTATCTATCTACATTTAAAACAAAATGGTATATTTATTAGTCATAATTTGATATTTTAACTTAACCACAATATTAAAATATTGTACTGCCAGCCTGTACATTTTTTGCCTGCCCAGCCTCCCACTGAAGGAAATAATGCCCAGCTCATAGTTCTCTATGCTTAATTATCTGTATTTCCTGATCATAGTTGATTGAAGTAAAGGATCAGCATCTAATCCAAGGGCAGCCTGCCTGTGGGTGGTCAGAGATGTACCCACAGGGTGGAAAGCTGAGCTGGGTCAATCATATGCCACTCTATGGGTTATGGAGTTAGGCAATTGAGATGATCCTCAATGGAGCTGATGATGTAAGGATACCAGGACCTTCAGTCAAAGCCATGGCAAGGCAAGCAGAAACAAGAGTTGTGAAGGAACAGAAAAAATTAAATGGAGGAAGCTGGTTATCAAAGTGGAGAGTAGAGCCACCCTGTGGAAAAGCAGAGATGCCCAGAGGAATGAAACCATGCCTTCGAGCTTTCATTAGTCCTGTTTTTTTTGTTTAGTGTAGTTTTGTTTTTGGTACAGTTCCAGTCCATATAGGTCTTTATAATAAAGGCCTCCCTTCCAGCCTCTTTTCCTCTAGAGGTAAAACTGTGCATGTCTGTTTCCTGTAGCCAGTCAATACTGACCAGACCACAGATCATCACTGTTCATGGCTATATGGCATTCTATTGTGTATAGCTGCCATTACTGATTTAAACCCCTACTGATGGACATTTGAGTAATTTTCAAGGAGCATCTTCATGGATAATTTTTGCACATTTAATAAAGGCACGATCTCCTTATGATACGTTCCAAGAAGTGAAGTTTTTTGGTTGAAGAATAGATGCATAATGATAAACTGGTCTTTAGAAAGACTATATTAATTTATTGCCTACTAGCATTGCACAAGAGTGGCTGCTTTTTCACCCCTTTGCCAATAATATCAATTAAAAAGACAAACCAAAATGTTGCTACATATGATAGGCAAGAAGTGATATGTGACATGTTATCTTTTTTTTTTTTTTTTTTTTTGGTGATGGGGTCTCACTCTGTCTACCTGGGCTGGAGCACAGTGGCGGGAGCACAGTGGCGGGATCACAGCTCACTGCAGCCTCAACTCCCAGGCTCAAGCGATCCTCCCACCTCAGCCTTTTGGGTAGCATGCCACCACACCAGGCTAATTTTTTGTATTTTCTGTAGAGACGGGGTTTTTCATGTGGCCCAGCCTGGACTTGAACTCCTGACCTCAAGCAATCCTCTCGCCTCTGCCTCCCGAAGTGCTGGGGGATATAGGCGTGAGCCGTCGTGCCTGGCCAGCATGTTATTATCTTAATGTCTATTTCTCTGAATCTTGTGTTTATTGACTAGGAATGTGGGCTTTGTCGTTAGGCCTGGGTTTGAGTTCCAGCTCTGCCTATTGCTGTGTGGCTTCAGGTAAGGAACCCAGTTATCCATTTTCCCAAGTGTAAAATGGACATAATGGGATTACTACAAGGATCAGCTGAGAAAATAAATATGCAACACTTAGTATAGTAAGGTATCAGTGTAGTTGGTAACTGTCTTAACATCTCTGTGGCTTTCACCTCAGACAAACTTTGTAATTAAGTAAAGAAAGCCTTTATGGAATAAACAATTGGATTAATATGTTGGAGTTAAGAAGAAATATTTTGGCTGGCCATGGTGGCTCACACCTATAACCCCAGCACATTGGGAGGCCAAGGTGGGCAGATCACCTGAGGTCAAGAGTTCGAGACCAGCCTGGCCAACATGGCAAAACCTCACCTCCAGTAAAAATACAAAAATTAGCTGGGTGTGGTGGTGTGTGCCTGTAAGCCCAGCTACTCAGAAGACTGAGGCAGGATAATCACTTGAACTTGGGAGGCTGAGGTTGCAGTGAGCCGAAATCACGCCACTGCACTCCAGCCTGGGCGACAGAGCAAGACTCTGTCTCAAAAAAAAAAAGAAGAAGAAGAAGATTTCACATTTTATGTATTCACAATGTTTAAGAAAATTTGGCCTATTTGAGTGATAGCTTTTTTGTAAATCATTTAAAATGTGTAATTGAGTTAGTTTTAGACTTAGGCTTTTGAGTTGAAAGCTTACTAAGTTTATATATGGAATCAGGCCATCTAAGAGACTGTTAGCTTCGTTATGCTTGTATGTTTATTTATAGGAATTACTAAGTTTTGAAAAAGTTTTAAACAATTGAATGAATTAAAAAGAAAATCTAGGCCAGGCGCGGTGGTTCACGCCTGTAATCCCAGCACTTTGGGAGGCAGAGGTGGGTGAATCACCTGAGGTCAGGAGTTCAAGACCAGCCTGGGCAACATGGTGAAATCCCGTCTCTACTAAAAATACAAAAATTAGCTGGGCGTAGTGGCGCGTGCCTGTAATCCCAGCTACTCAGGAGGCTGAGGCAGGAGAATCGCTTGAGCCCAGGAGGCAGAGGTTGCAGTGAGCCGAGATTGTGCCATTACGCTCCAGCCGGGGCGACAGAGCGAGACTCTGTCTCAAAAAAGAAAAAAAAAAAGTTTTGAAAAAGTTTTAAACAATTGAATGAACTAAAAAGAAAATCTAGGCTGGGTGCAGTGGCTCATGCCTGTAATCTTAGCACTTTGGGAGGCCAAGGCCAGTGGATCACAAGGTCAGGAGTTTGAGACCAGCCTGGCCAACATAGTGAAACCCCCATCTCTAATAAAAATACAAAAAAAAAAAAATTAGCCAGGCGTGGTGGCGGGTGCCTGTAATTCCAGCCACTTGGGAGGCTGAGGCAGAAGAATCCTTTGAACCTGGGAGGCGGAGGTTGCAGTGAGCCAAGATTGCACCATTGCACTCCATCCTGGGTGACAAGAGTGAAACTCCATCTCAAAAGAAAAAAAAAAAGAAAATCTAATATAGGCAATGTAATAGGCACAATTTATTCTTTATTTTTTATTTTAATTATTATTTTTTATTTTTATTTTTATTTTTTTTTGGGATGGAGTCTCACTCTATTGCCCGGGCTGGAGTGCAGTGGCGCAATCTCAGCTCACTGCAAGCTCCGCCTCCCGGGTTCACGCCATTCTCCTGCCTCAACCTCCCAAGTAGCTGGACTACAGGTGCCTGCCGCCATGCCCGGCTCATTTTTTTTTTTTTTTGTATTTTTAATAGAGATGGGGTTTCACCGTGTTAGCCTGGATGGTCTCAATCTCCTGACCTAGTGATTCGCCCACCTCGGCCTCCGAAAGTGCTGGGATTACAGGCGTGAGCCACCGTGCCCAGCAATTATTATTTTTTAAAAGACAGTCTCGATCCATCAACCAGGCTGGAGTACAAGAGTACAATCTCGGCCCACTGCAACCTCTGCCTCCCGGGTTCAAGTGATTCTCCTGCCTTAGCCTCCCGAGTAGCTGGGACTACAGGCGTGTGTCACCATGCTCAGCTAATTTTTTTGTATTTTAGTAGAGACGGGGTTTCACCATGTTGGCCAGGCTGGTCTCCAACTCCCAACCTAAGGTGATCCACCCACCTTGGCCTCCCAAAGTGCTGGGATTACAGGTGTGAGCCACTGTGCCTGCCCTAGTAGGCATAATTTTAAATATTTGAAGATGTTGAATTAACTGAGACTTAAAAAAAAATTTTTCGGGAAATTTCAGAATGCTCCATGTCCTCGCTGCCATTGCGGCTGCCTTTCTCAAGAACGCCTGGCCCAAGGAGCAGGTGCTGGTCCTATTCCTCACCATCAGGGGCCTAGCTATAAATCTGACCCATCTGCCCCTATACCATGTACTGGAGTACTGGAGTGTACAGGATCAACCAGGCCACGCCCCACAACAACCCAGTGCCCCTCTGAGATGATGGGAACATGCTGGACAGCCCAGCCACCCCCAAGGCCCAAGCTTGGAGTGGTTGAAGAAACTGCAAGCACTTCCATTGACATGGAGAAGACCATGTCCCCTGTGGTCCCCAATAAAAATGTGACCCCCTGCCTCCCAAATAAATAAATCATTCGGTTTCTGAAAAGTGTTTGGTAAAATGTGCTAGACTTATAAATAGAATAATACAATTTGTAAAGTGAACTTAAAAGCTTAAGAATGAAATAACTTTTTACTTTGTAGGCTTAATAAATGAAACCCTTGCCCATTTTTCTACAGGGTGTTTTGTTCTTACAGGTTTTCAAGTATCTTTAATAGTTTGAAGGAAGAGTGAATACACTGAAAATAGCTGGAGCAAAACATCTGGAGTCAGGCTAGGATTTGGCATGCTAAATCATGCTGAACTTGGCCCATGATCTTGAAGCAAGTAATAGAAAAAAAATTTAAAAAGAGAAACACAATTGCATTTGCACTTTAGAGAGAACACCCTGGTAATCTGGTTGGCAGAAGGGAGACTACAGTGTAATCACAACGGGGATGGAGACAAAAGTAGACACCTCAGAAATAAACACAGATTGGATGTAGGGCGTGAGGCAAGGAGCCTAGGGTATTCCCACTGGGAATTGAGTACTTCTGTGAATAGAGAATATAGCAGGAGCAGGGTCAGTATTTGACACGTGGGATTTAAAATGTCTGCCCTATACACAGATGAAAGTGTTCATTAGCTGAAAATACTGAGGGACTTCCAGACGATCTGGTCTGGTGATACATATCGAGGGGTCCTCAGCAGTTATAGGAGAGTGTAGAAAGATTACTGAGTGGGCAAATAAACGGAAGAGGGCTGGGCGCGGTGGCTCACACCTGTAATCTCAGCACTTTGGGAGGCAGAGGCGGGTGGATTACCTGAGGTCAGGAGTTCGAGACCAGCCTGACCAACATGGTGAAACCCCCGTGTCTACTAAAAATACAAAAAAAGTAGTTGGGTGTGGTGGCGGGCACCTGTAATCCCAGCTACTTGGGAGGCTGAGGCAGGAGAGTCGCTTGAACCCGGGAGGCGGAGATTGCAGTGAGCCGAGATCGCGCCACTGCACTCCATCCTGAGCGACTGAGCAAGACTCCGTCTCAAAAAAAAAAAAAAAAAAAAAAGGGCCGGGCGCGGTAGCTCACGCCTGTAATCCCAGCACTTTGGGAGGCCGAGGCGGGCGGATCACGAGGTCAGGAGATCGAGACCATCCTGGCTAACACGGTGAAACCCCGTCTCTACTAAAAATACAAAAAATTAGCCAGGCGCGGTGGCGAGTGCCTGTAGTCCCAGCTACTCGGGAGGCTGAGGCAGGAGAATGGCGCGAACCCGGGAGGCGGAGCTTGCAGTAAGCCTAGATCGCACCACTGCACACCAGCCTGGGCGACAGAGCGAGACTCCGTCTCAAAATAAAATAAAATAAAATAAAATAAAATAAAAGAAAGAAAGAAAGAAAAGAAAAAAGAATAAACAGAAGAGGGCTGCGGACGGAATACCGTTGAATACCAATATCTGAAGGGCAAGCCACAAGGTGCAGGGGGCAGAGGCATACCTGATACGGGAAAAGAGTTATTTAAAAAAGAACTTGCAAAGAACAATGTCAAAGGATCTAAAGGTAGGGAGTTTGGACAGAGTTCGGCTTTAGCATCCGCATCTCAAATACCTGGGTACCTGGGTAATCTGGTGACTGCTGCCGAATCTAAGAGGACTGAGGCCAGGTTGCCAAACTGCGGAGAGTGGAGTTGGAGGGCTTTCATGGCAGTTTGGGGCCTGCTTGTGTCCAACAAGACACCCTGGGTCACCTCAAAGGGTGCTTTCTCCGAGTATTGGTGCAGAGGTTAGCTGGGCCGGCAAGAGAAGGGAGATGACCCACTATTTTGATTTCAGGCAGCAGACACCGGCAGCCTTTCGGTTAGAGTTGCGGATAGGGCAGTGGCCCTAGGGGCGGGGCTATAAACCTGGGCGGTCATTCCCGGCAGGGAAAGCTCAGCGTGACCCCGATTGGAGGATGGGCTCTACCTTCTTCCTTCCGCCTACGGAGACCGTAGCGGGATGCAGGGCGGGGCCGGGCTGAGGGGGCGGAGTTAGGGGCGGGGCATGGTGACTCTGGCCCCGCCTCTTTCCGGCCGCTCAGGGCGGTGTGCTGGGGCGGTGCCGCTGGGGCGGGGCCTGCGGGGTGGGGCTGACGGCATGGGGCGGGGCCTCGGGGACCCCGGCAAGCCCGCGCACTCGGCAGGAGCTGTAGCTGCCGCGGTCGGCGCCTCCAAGGTTTCACGGCTTCCTCAGCAGAGACTCGGGCTCGGCCGCCATGTCCGCCGCAGACGAGGTTGACGGGCTGGGCGTGGCCCGGCCACACTATGGCTGTGAGTGCGGGGCTCCGCGGCGCGGGGGCTTCGGGCTGGGCTAATTGCAGACGAGGCGCGATTTTCCTGGGGGCTCGGCCGGGCGGGTGGGGCAGGGCGGCTGCCGGCAGCTCGGACCCGGAAGAGCCGCCCCGGTGGGGCAGCGGGCGGCGGGCGGGGAGGCCCCTGGTGCGCGCCCCTCGGGGTCCGAGGCGGCGGAGAGGACCCCCAAGGCCTCCCGCCTTAGCTGGGGCCGCGGTAGGGGGAGCCCCACCCAGCGCCTCTCGCCGCCCAGGCTCGACCGAGATTGGGGAAGACGGCCTAGAGTGAGGTGGCAGGATGACCGCGCAGGGCGTGTCCCGGGGATTGGGGTCTGGGTACGCGGGCTCTGCCCGTTTCGTGGAAGGGCGCTGCCCTAGTGTTGCCTGCGGGGTAGACCCAAGGGATAGACCAGGGTCCAGACCTGTCCGGCCCCAGGCTAGCTAAGAGGTGCCGTCCTGGGCAAGTCACTTCGGTTTTCTCGGGCTTAGTTCCCTTCTCAAGATTTCAAAAGTAAAATAGTAATTAAAAAAAAAAAAAAAGAAAATCCTCTGACTTCCTCATTTTCTGTTGTCGGCCCTGGACGTCATTGAACTGCAGGCAGGATTGGCTAAAGGAGGACCCTTTGGGATTTTGAGGTTTTCGGTTTTATTTTATATTCTGGGAATAATGTTCTTTTTTAAAGGATCAACATTTCACGCATCAACAGTTATATGTGAGGTATTGTGCCACGTTTGTGAAATTAAAGATGAGTAAGATCAGGCCCTGCCTCCAAAGAGCGTTTTAATCAGTCAGACAGGTGTGCAAGCTAATGATTATAAGGTGCAATAATGATAAAAGATGCTGAACTTACTAGCCATACACAGTAATGTAGGTAAGGAGAAGGGGCCTGGGGAAGACAATATGAGCACGGGAGGTGACTTTTTTTTTTTTTTTTTTGAGACTAAGTCTTGCTCTGTCGCCCAGCCTGGAGTGCAGTGGTGCAATCTTAGCTCACTGCAAACTCCATCTCCCAGGTTCAAGCGATTCTCCTGCCTCAGTCTCCCGAGTAGCTGGGACTACAGGCGTCAGCCACCACACTGGCTAATTTTTGTGTTTTTAGTAGAGACGGGGTTTCACCGTGTTGGTCAGGCTGGTCTCAAACTCCTGATCTCAAATGATCCCCACGCCTCGGCCTCCCGAAGTGTGAGCCACTGCACCTGGCCTGAAGGTGACATTTGAAAAGAGCCTTGAAGAATGCTGTGTAGAAAGTTTGACAGGTTGCCAGGCATAGTGGCTCCTGCGTGTAATCCCAGCACTTTGGGAGTCCAAGGTGAGAGGATTGTTTGAGGCCTCGAGTTTGAGACCAGCCTGGGCAGCATAGCGAGACTCCATCTCTAAAAAAAAAAACAAAAATAATTAGCCAGGCGTGGTGTTCCATGCCTGTGGTCCCAGCTGCTCGGGGCTGAGGTCGGAGGATCATTTGAGCCCAGAAAGTCGAGGCTGCAATAAGCCATGATTGTGCCACTGCACTCCAGCCTTAGTGACATAACAAGACCCTGTCTCAAAAGAAAAAAAAAAAGTTTGATAGGGCATGTGGAACAAGAGACAGGACTTGAGGGAAGAGCATGAACAAAGGTATTGAAAGTAGAGGGATACTGTGTTGGGAACTGAGTGGCGTGGACTGCACAGTGGTGGGAGGAAGGGAAGAGGAGAGTTTCCAAAAATAGTTGGGACCAGACTGGGAAAGGCCTTGAATGCCTTCCCAAGGAGTTAGGAATTTATTCCATACCTGGTGCCCATGAAGGAAGCAGATTGCTTCAAAGTTAAGCTCAGGCTTTGGAGACAGACTCTCCAGGTTTGGATTCAGGCCCTGCCACTTATTTGCCATGGGGCTAGGCTCACCCAGCCTCAATTTCCTCATCTGTAAAATAGGAGTGATAATCACAGGATTGTTGTGGGGTTTCAGTGAGAGAATGCGTGTAAAATGCTTAGTACAATTACTGACACTTATTTCTCAATAACTGCTGGCTTTGGTCATTAATAAAAGAGAGAAACAACATTATCAGATCTGTATTTAGAAGGAGTTCTGGCAGATAGGGACAGATTTGGGCCAAAATCTCAAGACAGTATTTTTCAAGATTACACTGAAACTTAGTACATATTTATATTATCATACATTTTGAAAAAGGTCAAGATGAGTATAGTTGAAACCACATAGTTCTTTTTTTAGGAAAGTCATTGTAGTACACCCCGGGCTAGCTACACACTCATTAGTTACCCTGACTTTCTAGGTGAGTAGCAGGAAATTGATTCTGTGTCAATCTTTTATCACTCAGGAAGGCTACAGATCCTGGTATTTACATTCTTTCTTTTATGTTTTAGCTGTCCTGGATAATGAAAGACTTACTGCAGAGGAGATGGATGAAAGGAGACGTCAGAACGTGGCTTATGAGTACCTTTGTCATTTGGAAGAAGCAAAGAGGTAAAGATTGGCTAGCTGGAGAGAAGATTAAGAGAAGGGAACTGATAATAGTGTGAATACAAATAAAGATTTCTTTGAGGCTGAGCACAGTGGTCCATGCCTGTAATCCCAGCACGTTGTGAGGCCGAGGTGGGGGGGATCACTTGAACCCAGCTGTTTGAGACCAGATTGGGCAACATAGTGAGACCCCATCTCTACAAAAAAATTTAAAAAATTAGCCAGGCATGGTGGTGCCAGTAGTCCCAGCTACTCAGGAGCCTGAGAAGGGAGGATCACTTGAGTCCAGGAGGTTGAGGCAGCAGTGAGCCATGTTCTCACCACTGTGCTGTAGCCTGGGTGACAAAACTCCTGTTTTTGGTGGGGGGAAAAAAAAAGATTGATTTGAGTATGTTATAGATGTAACTGGGAAGCTGGTGGTTGAGGGAATAAGTATAGGTAGGGTATTTATTTATGGCAATAAGTAGCCTTGATGACAGTTTATCATGAATCACTGTGATGGGCATTTAAGTTTACTGAACAATTTTCCAGGTTTGTATTGTTCAGTTTTATTGTGCATGTTTTGGGCATTACCAGCTGTGGGGTGGAAATAGCATTTTTAGGGTTTGAAGTTACTGGCTTTAATGTTTCACTTATTCTTCATGAATTTTGATTTATATATGAATTGAGTCTCCTCCTCCTATGACCTGTGGAGTGGTGCTTGGTTTGGGAGGCTTAGAGTGTAGTGCTGTTGGTGTAGGTCCATCTGTTTGGCAATATTCAGAGGCAGCATCCTCTGCATTCTTGGTGAAGTGAATGTAAAGCTGCTCTTTTCCTTTTTCAGATGCCCCACAGCCTTGTGGTCTTAATTTTAGAGTGTCATTTTGTTATCGGTGATTCATTTCTTTTGTTCTGGTGATTGTGTTCTTTTGCAGACTCCCAGGGTAGATGTAATTATAGATCATGTGTTCTGTAAGTGAGCTTTGGTGGAAAAGGCAAGTGAGGGATAATGAAATATTTGTAATTAACATTTAATAAAAAGGGTGTTTGAAGTGGTGCTAATAAACGTGTGTGTGTGTGTGTGTGTGTGTGTGTGTGTGTGTGTGTTTTAATTCTGAAAATCTTAAAATGCTACAGGAAAGTCCAGAGAACAGTACAACAAACATCATTGTGTTCCAGAACTAACAAATGTTAACATTTGAGATATTTCCCTTTCCTCTAAAAACAAAACAAAACCAACATCGCTACATTTAAAGTCTCTTTTGTGCCCCTCTGGTCCCATTCTTCCTTCTCCTGGGGCAAACCTGTATTTTGCATGCCCTCTTGTATCTGGGCTTCTTTTCTGAGCTTAAAACTTCAGGAAACTGGAGCTTGGGTTTCAGTGATGACTTAAGTGAGGAGGATAACACTTGTCTTTCTAAATTATAGAAGATGACATAGCAAGACATGCTATATCGCTAGAAAAGGGGGCATTTTCTCATATGAAGTTTATAAGAAAACAAAAATTGTAAGATCTCTGCCATTTAAATTGTGGATTTCTAGGTTTGGAAGGTCAAAGAATTTGGAAGATGTAGCTGTTCTAAGAGACCATCTTGTGCTCTGTGGAGCTTTGGTGATTCCACTGAGGTGACCTGGGGGTGAGAGGGAAGAGCCTTAACACACCTTCCTTCCCCCATCCAGAGTAGCTCTGCTTTTGTTTTACTGTTGAATTTCTTGAATAAAATTCACTTTTTACAGAGGGTGTTTTGGCTAACGCCTCCCCTCCCCCAAACACTACCACTAATCTAGTTCAACTGCTAATCTAGTTCAGCCATCTCATTTAATGAAGAAACTGAAGCCTGAGTTTTTTGGTCTACTTGTAGTTTTCTTCATTGAAGAATAGTTTCCACCTTTTTTTTTTTTTTTTTTGTGCAGTCTCGCTCTGTTGCCCAGGCTGGAGTGCAGTGGCGCGATCTTGGCTTACTGCGACCTCCACCTCTCCGGTTCAAGCGATTCTTCTGCCTCAGCCTCCTCAGTAGCTGGAATTACAGGCATCCGCCACTACACCTGGCTAATTTTTGTATTTTTAGTAGAGACTGGGTTTCACCATAATGGCCAGGCTGGTCTCAAACTCCTGACCTCAGGTTATCCACCCGCCTCAGCCTCCCAAAGTGCTGGGATTACAAATGTGAGTCACTGCGCCTGGCCTCATCATTTTTTTAACTATGGTTGTTAACCAGGTGTGTGCATTAGAATCACCTGGGGAACTTAAAAAAAAAAAAAATACAGCTATCTGGGCCTTACCATAGAGATTGTGGTTCAGTAGGTCTGGGTGGGAGATCCAGACACATATATAGTAGTCCCTTGGTATCTGTGGGGGTTTGGTTCCAGGACACCTGCAGATACCAGAATCCACAGTTGCTCAACTTCCTTATATAAAATGGCATAGTATTTGCATATAACCTTAGCATATTGCATAATATATACTTTAAAACATCTCTTGATTACTTATCATACCTGATCCAATGTAAATGCTACATAAATAGTTGTTACACTGTATTGTTTTATTTGTATCTTTCTTTATTTTTTTCTGACTATTTTTGATTCATAGTTTGTTGAATCCATGGATGCAGAACCCATGGATAAGGAGGGCCGACTGTATTTTAAATGTCTGTAGTGATTCCGATGGTCCTTCCTTGCCCCCCGCTCCTCCCCCTGTTGAGAAACAAGATTTAAAACTGCCTTTTGCTGGGATATCATGGCCTTAGTAAAATGTTACACTTCATCATATTTTCTTCGTCAGGTGCTGCATTAGCAAGGCATTTTATTTTCAGCGACTCTAGAGCATCTTTTTTTCTGTCAGATGTTTTTTTCCAGTATAGGAAAGTAGCCCATTTCCTTTAAAGACCACCCAGGGGGCATGATCCCCTGGGGTGTTTTTTAGTTGAGTGCTTTTACATACTTCAGAAGTAACTGGCCGGGCACGGTGGCTCACGCCTGTAGTCCCAGCACTTTGGGAAGCTGAGGCGGGCGGATCACCTGGAGGTCAGGAGTTCGAGACCAGCCTGACCAACATGGAGAAACCCCTGTCTCTACTAAAAATACAAAATTAGCTGGGCGTGGTGGCGGGTGCCTGTAATCCCAGCTACTCGGGAGGCTGAGGCAGGAGAATTGCTTGAACCTGGGAGGCAGAGGTTGCAGTAAGCTGAGATAGTGCCATTGCACTCCAGCCTGGGCATCAAGAGTGAAACTCTGTCTCAAAAAAAAAAAAAAAAAAAAAAAGGGGGGGGGGGAATTTTGGGATGTTTTTGGGTTTTTTTTTTTTTTTTTTTTTTAAGGGAGGGCATAATAGTGTCGTATTACCCTAGCACACCCTGCCCATTGGCCTGGCATCATGGAAAGGTGCCTGGTCTGTTTTATGGAGGCAATCATAAAACTGGGTGTGGTGATTTTTGTTGTTGTTTAAGGCTTTGATTTTTAAAAATCAAGGTTGGAAGCACCTATTTAGATTGTAAACTAGAGAGGACAAAGGAAAGAAGCCTGGGAATGTTATGGTGAGAAAAGAGGACTAGAATCCCTGTCAGCCACCTATGTGGCTGCTGCCACCCCTAAAAAGTGTTGTGAGTGCACCAAGGACAAATGGCATGCTCTTCGTTATTAGTTAGCTATTAACCTCTTCCAGTTCTTTCTCCTATCTTGGTGAGCCGGGCTGTATCTTGTGTGTTCCTAGGGCCCCTCTTTCCCCTCTAGCACTAGGCCTAGTTTGCCTTTTTGGTTTGGTTCCATCCTGTTTCCTTCATAACCTCCACCCCTCCGAAGTTAGAGGAGCCCCAATATCTGGGATTTACAGTAACTCTAAGGCCAGGAATAAAGATCATAGAGATCGGAGGGAGAAAAGGTTCCCCTCTTCAGTTCTATTTATAATACCTCTACTCCTCCTACTAAAAGCTCCACCTTTTAGTACAGTGGCCCCATTGTGTATCCTAGGGCACTCACTCCATTTTCTCCTCTGCCTGTAACAGAGCTCTTTCTTGGGAAAAGGGAGGAGTGTGTAGAGAGTGAATATGACTGTGTAGAGGCAGTGAGTGTAGTAAGAGAGTATAAGTGTAGAGAGATGAGTTTTCTCTGGCTGTGGGTTTGTGTTTCCCTGAAAGGTTAAGTGGGAAAATTTAGGGGTGATTCCTATAAATGAGCACTGGGAGTGGTTGAGAAATAGAAAATGTAGAGATTTCTGCTTTTCTTCGTTGTTTGGAGAGCAGCTTCAATATTGAAATTAAGCCACTGTTCTAATGAGATATCACCTAACGATTCAAGGCTTTTTGCTAAGGGCTGCACAATAGATCAAGGATACATCTGAAATTAGTATTTATGCTTAAATCGAAGCTTATTCTTATCCTTTTGCCTGTTTCTGTTGAGTTTTACATTTGTTTAGGCTAAGGAGCAGTTGTATAGGAGCGATGAATACCATTTCACTCAGTTGAAGGAGGTAACATTTAAATATGTGAGGTATGTTCAGTGCTTAGGTCTTGGACAGGAGGAAATAATAGATCAGAATAAGGTTCAGGTGAAAAAAACCAAGAAGAGAACATGTCAGGCAGGACAGAACAGGGAAGTCTGCAAGTGAGAAGAAAGTATGATTAGTACTGGAAATGGAAGAAAATTCAGCTAGGTTAAAGGTCACAGGAAGAAGGTTAATTCCAGCATTCTCTGAGTTTCAGACAATTCCTGGTTTGCGCTTTTAAGTCTGTCATGGGCCACCTTTCTGCTGCTGAGTGCCTGTACCCCAGCTCAAGAAGTAGGGCACACCCCTCTTGTAGAAGGAAAAGTAGGAACGCTGGCTGGTTGGAGACTGTCAGCAATTCCACGGTGATAAGTCGAGCTTAGCACTAAGTAGAAGTATGTCACTTTCTGTAATTTAGAGGAATTGAAAAGGTATCTTGGGAAGAAATTAGTTCTTGGGAACAAAGTATTTTTTGTGCATATGTTTTTACTGTTGGCATAGAGCATTTTCTGGGATGGGCTCTTCAGATCTCCTCTCCCTGTAAGTGATATCAGAATTCCATGAACATTGGGATATGTCCAGGCTGGCACCCTGTGATCATGAAAATAGAAGTTAACACATTTAAGAAGCAAGAAAACAAAATGGGTAGGTGAGGTGACTAGGAAGAATATCATGCCCAGCACTTCTAGAATTCTCAAAATGAGGACCATCACTTAAATGTTGAGGGGGATCATTTTTAGGATGGTGACCCAAGCTCTCTTTGTACAGATGAGAAGTCTAGTTATCTCATGAGACCCAGTGTGACTAAGGGACCATAGCATGTAGCTGCGTAATGGCGTGGTGGCACTAGGAGCTGATCCATTCATTAATTTATAATTACCAAGGGGAAGTATGGGGTGAGATTTATTCTTAACTTTTAAAATGGTGACATAGACTATTTTAAGAAGAAACCTCCATTCTTTTTTTGGATATTAATTTAGTGCAAAGGCCTTGGACAGGCTCCACTATAAGAAGTGGGTTGCATTTAAAAGTGTATTTATTGAAAGTGGTTGAAGCTGAGTGCTTTTCTGTATTGTAACACTGTTGCAAATGGGGAGTATTCATTCCTAATGTGGCTGCCAAAAGCTTTTTACCCTACCATGTAGCTGAAAATTTAGCAAAAAAAAATTTTTTTTTTTTTTTTGGAGACAGAGTCTCGCTCTGTTGCCCAGGCTGGAGTGCAGTGGTGCGATCTGGGCTCACTGCAACCTCTGCCTCCCGGGTTCAAACGATTCTCCTTCCTCAACCTCCCGAGTAGCTGGGATTACAGGTGCCCACCACCATGCCTGGCTAATTTTTCTATTTTTAGTAGAGATGGTGTTTGACCATATTGGCCAGGCTGGTCTCGAACTCCTGACCTCAAGTGATCCACCCGCCTCGGCCTCCCAAAGTGCTGGGATTATAGACGTGAGCCACTGCACCCAGCCTAGCAAAATTTAAAATTAAGAAATGTCAAGAGTGAACTAGTTAGTACCCATTATTATTACTAAGAAAAGTCATGTGACTCTATATTCTCATAGTACGAATAATTAAGTAAAATAGAAATTCGGAAGTATGAATAAAATTTCTTTGAAAATCTTGAATGTTGAGATATCTTGATGCAGTGAAAAGAATCAGAATTTCTGTTTTAGCAGGTGTGAGTTCTGATTCTGGTTTTGCAAGTTGCTTAACCTCAGGGAGTGAGCCCAAATTTGTCCTTTGCAGAATGGGAACACTATGCATCTTACAGAGTTGCTGTGATGGTTAATTGCTTGGCACAGTGAAATACAGTAGGCACTCAATAAACTTTTTTTTTTTTTTTTTTTGAGACGGAGTCTTGCTCTGTCGCCTAGGCTGGAGTGCTGTGGTACAATCTCGGCTCACTGCAACCTCCACCTCCCGGGTTCTCGCCATTCTCCTTCCTCAGTCTCCCTAGTAGCTGGGACTACAGGCGCCCGCCACCACGCCTGCCTAATTTTTTATATTTTTAGTAGAGATGGGGTTTCACTGTGTTAGCCAGGATGGTCTCGATATCCTGACCTCGTGATCCACCTGCCTCGGCCTCCCAAAGTGCTGGGATTACAGGTGTGAGCCACCGCTCCCGGCCTGCACTCAACAAACTTTTATCCAAGCACCTGGATAAAGGATATCCTGAATTTTTTCTTTTCTTTCTTTTTTTTTTTTTTTTTTTGAGACGGAGTCTCTTGTCACCCAGGCTGGAGTGCAGTGGCACTATCTTGGCTCACTGTAACCTCTGCCTTCTGGGTTCAAGCGATTCTCCTGCCTCAGCCTCCCAAGTAGCTGGGATTACAGGTGCCTACCACCATACCCAGCTAATTTTTGTATTTTTTAGTGGAGACGGATATTTCACCATGTTGGCCAGGCTGGTCTCGAACTCCTGACCTCAGGTGATCCACCTGCCTTGGCCTCCTAAAGTGCTGGGATACAGGCATGAGCCACTGTGCTCGGCCTCCTGAATTTTCACATTAAATCTGCAAAAGGATAAGCAGATTTAATGTGAAGATGACAGGAATTTTCTGCGCACTTTCAAGGTCCCAAGGTCGGTAGCCCTAGTTTTTTCATTTCAGACCTTAGCTTTTGTCTGAAGGAAAACACCCAGAAACAGAGGATACTTCTAGGGAGTGGAATGGGGGTAGAGGGTGTGAGACGTCCTTTTTACTTAATACTGTACTATATATTTAAAATGCTTTTTACAGTGATAATTTTATAATAAAGGAAAAGAAGGGATTAAGTAAAAGGAAAAACTGTATATAATTTTTAGATATAATCACAAATTCAGATTTTTAAGTTACTACACAGATGTTCCTCGATTTAGGAAGGGGTTATAACCCAATAAACCCATTGAAAGTTGAAAATATTGTAAGTCAAAATGCATTTAATACACCTAACCTACTGAATATCATAGCCCAGTCCACCTTAATTGTGCTGAGAATACTGATGTTAGCTTACAGCTGGGCAAAATTATCCAGCACAAAGCCTATATTACAATAAAGTATTGAGTATCCTGGCTTGGCGCGGTGGCTCACACGTGTTATCTCAGCACTTTGGGAGGCCAAGGCAGGCGGATCACTTGATGCCAGGAGTTCGAGACTAGCCTGGCCAACATGGTGAAACCTCATCTGTACTAAAAATACAAAAAACATTAGCTGGGTATGGTGGCGTGTGCTTGTAATCCCAGCTACTCTGGAAGCTGAGGCACGAGAATCACTGGAACTGGGAGGTGGAGGTTGCAGTGAGCCAAGATCACGCCACTGTGCTACAGCCTGGGTGATAGAACCAAACATCGTCTCAAAAAAAAAAAAGTGAATATAGGAAATTTTCCTTGAAAGAATAAAGATACTCCTACCTCAGCTTCTCAAGTACTTGGGACTATAGGCCCACTTCACCTCACCTAACTAATTAAAAAAAAATTTTTTTTTTTTTAGAGATGGGCTTTCTCTATGTTGCCAGGCTGGTTGGTATTCATCTCCTGCGGCTCAAGCCATCCTTCTGCTAAAGTGCTGGGATACAGGCGTGAGCAGCCACACCTGGCCTGGACTGTCTTAATTTACTATTTTCAGTGGCCATCTAATGTTCATAATTTATTTAGGTTTATTCCTGTTTAAAGTTCTATCGCTTTGATTGCTGGAGAGTTTAAACATTTTCTTACATATTTGTTTATCAGTATTATTTTCTTATGCAAATTTTGTTTTTGTTATGTGCCTGGCTTCTAGGGTCATGATGTTAACTTTTGTGAGCTCTTTTATAACATGGACTTGACTTTCTCTCGTATTTGCTACAAACATTTTCCCTTGATGTTTCATTGTATTTGTTTTCTTCATTGTAGTTTTAAATTTTATTGAGTTTAAATGTCAGTCTTTCAATTTGTAATTTCTTCTATCAACTCGAAGTCTAGATAGTTTAATTTCTCTAAAACCTTGCCAAAATTTTCAGTTTAATAATCTGTTGGCTTACTTTTTACATATTTGTAGAGATGGGGTCTTGTTATGTTGATTGTAAGGGGAACTTATCTCGAACTTCTGGCCTTAAGTGATCCTCCTGCCTCAGCCTCCCAAAGTGGTGGAATTACAGGCCTCTAATATCGTTTAAAAACCAGCTGTTTTATTACCTATTAGCAATTGATCTCTATTTTGTCAAATATTATATATTTCTGGTTCTGGACTTTTAAATTATGGTGAACCATATTTCATTTTTTTGAGAAAAATATATATGACTTTGTTTACTCATACTTCTTATTATTGAGAAACAACTTCTGAAGCTAACTTAGTTTTATCTCTATGACAAGTAACTTGATTTTTTTTTTCCTTTTTTTGTGACTTGAAATTTTTAGAATTGTTGTTCCTTGAGGTATAAACATTTCCCTAACAGTTAACATGTTAGGGTTGCTATTGGCTTAGCAATTTTGTCTGTAATGTGGAGACTCTTCTTGGTTTATAATGTCTCTTGTTTGTTTATTTTAGCTCTAGGAAATTGTCCATTATGCTTGTAATGATTAGTTAGATCTACGTAGTCTATTTTATGACTCTTCTTCATTTTATTTATGTTAAATAAGTGTTCTAGGTATGTGTCTCACATACATCTTTTGTTGCACTGACTTGATTTTCTACAGTCTTGATATTTTTTCCTTGGTTCTGTTAATGGTAGTTGCTTTGTCCTATTGTAGTTTATATTTTTAATTAAGTCCTTTTCCGTCTCCATTCTTGTTAATAGCTTAAATGATCTCTTTTTAGTTCATGAAGAAGAGTGTGGCACAAAAGATCCTTTCAAGATGAAAAAAAGGAGCAGGTAGCCAAGAGAGTTGGGTTACATAGTTTACCACTTCCCCTTATAATCAGTAGGTGTTGAAATAGATGTGACCATGAAAAACCAGTGTTAATCGGGCAGCTGAGTGTATGGATTGTCCACCAGTCAAGGTTGGGGAAAAAATCTGGCTGGGCTAAGTGTGGCCCGTTAGTTTGACCTCATTTGGCATGTATTTCTTCTGGTCTTACAGGTCAGAGCAACTTTTTTATATATTTTAATGTCCCTAATGACAAAATAGTAAAAATACATTTGAGGACCCAAGTTGGCATGTTCTAGGAATTTCGTTTTCCAGCTTAGTATGGTGACCTGCCTCTGATTGCTGTACAATCCCTTCTGCTTCACAGTGTCACATCTGGGGATACTAGTTGGTAGTGGAACCTGTTTTGAACATTTTTAAGCCTTGTGGTATCTGATGGACTCTTGGTTGTTTCTAGCTGGTGCTAAATAAACTCCTTGACAAGAAGTATTTGTGTAAGAAAGCGCTGGTAGGCAAAGTGAGAACATCCGGAAGTGATTCATATTACTGTGGTTGTTTGCTTAATTCAGGACTTGGTTGCCTAGAGACCGTATCTTTGAGCTAGCTGAGTGAAGCGCCAGTGGAACCTGGAGGGCCTGTGGCCTACCGGATCAAATCAGGGCTCTGCTCCTTCATTTTTCTCCTGAAGTTTCCTAGTAATCTGATTGATCTCTGTGGTTTGACAGTGTGTGAATTTAAAAAATCTTAAACATATAAATGTTTAAGAAAGATCTGGTTAATGGTTTATTTTGAAGAGTAAGAGTTTACTTGCTTAAGTTTGAATGTTGGGTTAAAATTTTTTTTAAAAATAGTTGTATGTTGGGAAGAATTAGTTAATAAGGCATTTTATTCTAGAAACCTCAGTACTTTAAGGCAGCTAAAGGAAAGCCAAAATAATCCCCCAAAACAAAAAACCAAAAACCTGCAATTTGCGAGGCAGTCATAATCTAAAATATTTTCTGTCTGTCCCAAAGTGTATTCCCCTTGCCTCTCCCCGCTCCGTCATTGTCATGATCAGTACCGTTTATTGCATACTTTGTACGTGCAAGGCACTGTGCTAAGCACTTTATATGCTTTATCTAATTAGCCATTCTTGAAGCCCTGTGAGGTGCTTATTATCTACATTTAACAGATAAGAAAGCAAAACTCAGAGAGGTTAACTCATTCATCTAATAAGTGGTTGATCCAGATTTCAGGTTTGACAAGGACTCTGACGTCCTTTCTCTTAACTGCCATGTTAGTCTGCTGCTGCTATACTTCTGGTTCTAAAAATAATGACAACAGTAGGAACTACTGTTAATTAAGCGGGATGATGATGAAATTTACATATAACATTATTGTGAGATAGGCATTATTTTTATTTTAAAGAGGGAAAAAAATAAAGTTGATAACACTTTTCCCAAGGTAATATATTAGAATTCAAGCCCAGGTTTGTGACACCAAAGCTGGTGCTCTTAACTTCTGCAGACGCTGAAGTGGCAACGTTTAAGTCCAACCTCTTTAACTGGTGCCCAGAGACATTAAGTAACTTCTGTAGTTTTCAAGTCAGTGAGGGAACTCCATCAGTTTCCTGCCACTTATTTTGGAGTCTCTTCCACCTGCCACCTGAGGGAAAGTCTCCAGTTGTCTTATGTATTTTTGTGTCTAACTAGCTTGTTGGACCCTTCCTAATTGCTTCTCTTCTTCATAACCTGGTATCTGCTTTGGATTCATCTTAGAAAGGTGTTCCTTCCTACCACTTTCTTGTTTAAGAGTTACCTCATACAGACAGGAGTGGCAAATTGGATTGGAAATTGCCTTGGATCATTTGGCAAGAACTGTATTTTTGGGGTTGTGGGAGGAGGAGAGGCCTGTCTAAAAGCTCTATTTCTTCTTTACTCAGAATACCTTCCTGTTGACTCATTGGAAATCATAACAAAAAGCAGAAGGAACATTGGAGAGGCAGCTGCCAGCCCAGGGCTTGGCTTCTGCTGGGGCAGCTGTTTGGGGATTGAGACACACTGGGCTCTAAGAACTGTGAGGTTTCTGCAGCAGAAGGAAATAGTATTACTCTGATAGGTATTTATTCATAAGGTTAAAAAGTGTCAGACTATTGCTTGGGATTATTGATGAGCAACATAAGAAACAAAAAATAGGCCGGACGCGGTGGCTCACGCTTGTAATCCCAGCACTTTGGGAGGCCGAGGCAGGCGGATCACGAGGTCAGGAGATCGAGACCACGGTGAAACCCCGTCTCTACTAAAAAATACAAAAAAATTAGCCAGGCGTGGTGGCGGGCGCCCGTAGTCCCAGCTACTCAGGGAGGCTGAGGCAGGAGAATGGCGTGAACCTGGGAGGTGGAGCTTGCAGTGAGCCGAGATCGCGCCACTGCACTCCAGCCTGGGCGACAGAGCGAGACTCCGTCTCAAAAAAAAAAAAAAAAAAAGGGAAACTAAAAATATTTTCTCGAATAGAATTAACTGGTGATCCTAAAAACAGAATGAACTGAGAAATACAAGAGGGAATGGGGCAAAATTAGAAAGGAAAAGTTGAAAAGAAGAGAAAAAAAAACTTACAATCATTAAAAATAGGAAAAATATAACATTTAAATAGAAAAAGTCTCACAGATATGCAGTGGGCATTAATCAGCAGGTCATTTTACTATAAATAACATACATTTTAGATGACCTTTAAAACAGCTAAAAGTAAACAAAATTTGTCTTTTATTTAATTGACTATTATAACAAAATGTTTTTTGGGGCTGGGCCCTGTGATTCACACCAGTAATCCCAACACTTATGGAGGCCGAGGAGGGAGGATAGCATCAGGCCAGGAGTTCATGACCAGCCTGGGCAACATATTGAGACCCTGTCTCTACAAAATATAAGAAATAAAAAAAAGCCAAACGTGGTGGCACACACCTGTAGTTCCAGCAACTCGGGAGGCTGAGGTGGCAGGGAGGATCACTTGAGCCCAAGAGTTCGAGGCTGCGGTGAGCTACGATCACACCGCTGCACAAAAATGTCTTCCCTGAAGACATGCTGTGTCATTAGTTTGGGCAATACCGTTTCATAATTGATAGTTTGAAAAGGTAGTGTTTGACAATGGCTTGACTTTTGGGGTTTTCCTTAAAAATTTGAGAATCCCCATAGAAATGTTTTTTAGATAGATTTGGTCTTAATTTAAAATTTTTAAATTTGAAACATTTTTTTCTTAGACATAGTAATACACAGACATGATACATAATTCAGAGACTATGCAAGTGTATAACACTGAAAAAAGTCTGTATCCTTAGTCTTCTTTCTCTAGCTATTCAGTTATTTTCCCCACATGGAACTGCTATCATGATTGTGTCTCTTTCCAGAGATATTCTGTGCGTGTAAATACAAATCACTTTGATTTGTTTAGAAGTGGTAGCACACTGTACATTTTGCTTTGCATCTTTTTGTTGTTTTTTGAGATGGAGTCTTGCTCTGTTGCCCAGGCTGGAGTGCAGTGGTATGATCTCGGCTCATTACAACCTCCACCTCTGGGGTTCAAGCGATTGTCCCACCTCTGCCTCCCAAGTAGATGGGACTACAGGCATCCGCCATCAGGCCTGGCTAATTTTTGTTATTTGTAGTAGAGACAGGGTTTCACCATGTTGGCCAGGCTGGTCTTGAACTCCTGATCTCAGGTTATCTGCCCGCCTTGGCCTCCCTAAGTGTTGGGATTACAGGCATGAGCCACCGTTTTGCTTTGCATCTTAAGATTCATTCCATATGAGGGAATGTGGAATGAAGTACCTCTTTTTTTCCTTCACAGTTCCTTAGTTTTCAGTTTTGGAGTTAACCTGTCAATGGATATTTTCTCCTCAGCTTTTGCTGTTATAAAAAGTGCTGTGGTTAGTCACTTTGTAGGTATGCCATTGTGCGTGTATGAGTATTCTTGCAGGATAAATTTCTAAAAGTGTAATTTCTGGGTCAAAGGGAATATGCATATTTAGTTCTCAAAAATATTGCCAATTTGCTCTCCTAAGAGGTTGTACCAGTTTACACATCTGCCTGTCAATAAGGTACATATAAGAAGGTTGTTTCCCCTTTAATTTTACCAACCCAAAATATTACAGATTTTTTATATTTGCCAGTTTCATAGGTGAACATGGTATTTCATTGTAGTTACATTTTTGGATTATCTAATTATGAGTGAAGATGAGCATCTTTACATATGTTTAAAAGCCATTTGTATGTTCTTTTCTGTGAACTGTTTTGGCAGAATCCTTTGCTCATTTTTCTATTGGATTATTCATCTTTTTCTTATTCATTGGTAAGAGCTCTTTATATATTGATAAGAGCTCTTTATATATTGAGGAAATTGTCTCATTGTACACCATGGGTGTTATAAATATTCATTCCACTTTGTCCTTTAATTTTTTTTTTTTTGAGAAAGTCTCATTCTGTTGCCCAGCCTGGCGTGCAGTGGCGCGATCTCGGCCAGGTTCAAGTGATTCTTGTGCCTCATCCTCCCGAGGAACTGGGATTACAGGCGCGCACCACCACACTCGGAATTTTTGTATTTTTTAGTAGAGACAGGTCTTTGCCATGTTGGCCAGGCTGGTCTCGAACTCCTGATCTTGGGTGATCCACCCGCCTCGACCTCCCAAAGTGCTGGGATTACAGGCATGAGCCACCTCACCTGGCCATTGTCCTTTAAGTTTTGACTTTGTATTTCAAATAAAGTTTTAAAACATATTTGAACTTACTAATATTTTACTTTTAGCTTTTGAATTTTTTCATGATTTTTAAAGAGTCCTTAGCTATACTCAGATTATATAAAAACATTCTCCCATGTTTTCCTCTAGTATGTTTAGGATGTAAAGTGTTTTAATATTTAACTCTTTGATCCATTTGGAATTTATTTTGGTGTGAGGAGTAAGATAGAGATCCTGCTTTTTTGACTTTTGGGTCCTATTTTACATTTCGAGTCTTAGCAGTGTCTTAGGAAATGTGCTCTGGAGGGTGTCTTGTGCTCTTGCTTATGAACTGATATCTTAATTTTTTTCAGAACAAGGCAGCTTCAGCTGTTGAGCTTTTTGAAACATATGGCTTAACTATCCTTTTAGGGAATTTGGTTAGGATTTTCCAGAGTGCTTTCAAGCAAGTTATATTGTAATGCTAAACAGATTAATAGTGTGTAGTAAAGTTGGCATTGAGAAAACAGGTTTTGGATTAACAGCTTTGACATAAAGACTGAAGAGATGACTAGACTTGCCAAACTAACATAATTTATTCTTTGTGTGAAAGGAGAGTGCAAATTTGGAGTTTGAAAAACTGTGTGGCTGACTTTCTAGATCACTATTTTTGAGGTATATTGTGCTGTGACATTAAAGAAAGGGTTTACTGGTGAAATAAGTTTCGGAAATACTGAGTTAAACCAAGCCAAATATTATTTAAGTGGCAAATTACTTGGAATCTTTATCATGGACTTGTAAATTCTGAGTCTCCAAGGCAAAGGATCGTGTGTGCAATATTCCTCAAATCTACTTTATCAGTAGTGTTCCAGGTTTTTTTTTTTTTTTCTGATTTGCAAACACTTTTTTTCTCTCAGAATTAGGATTTGAGGGACTATTTTTTCTTTCTTTTACTTTATTTTTTATTTTTGGACTCTAAGCCTTTCTTCAGAGACTATTTCAAATAAGAATTTGGGAGATGTTCATGGTCACTTCTCAGCTATTTTGTGTTTTATGATAGTTTGTTTACATTCTCCATTGAGTTATCCTGTTCTTGGCTTATAGAGCTTAAATTAAAGCCATAATTGTACCAATTGGATAGGTATAATTGCTCAGTGATCTTTAAGGCATTGTGAAGGACGGAAGTGTGGTTTTCAAAAACGAGGGGTGCAAATGTACTAATTATTAAAAAGGAAAAGATAAATATCACAAATTCTGGTCTAGTAAACTAGTTTCTGACAAAACATTAGACCAGAAAAATTCCAGAGCACATTGTCAGATGGATAACTTATGAACACTTAGCAAGAAAAGTGATGCTTGGGAGCCAACATGGGCTCCCTAAAAAAAGCCCTGTCACATTAACATCATTTCCTTTTGGACAGGGTCACCAGATTGGTGAATCAGAGAAAAACACACGCCTGGCAATTTTTTGTATTTTTAGTAGAGACGGGGTTTCACCGTGTTAGCCAGGATAGTCTCCATCTCCTGACCTGGTGATCCACCCGCCTCGGGCTCCCAAAGTGCTGGGATTACAGGCGTGAGCCACCGTTCCCGGCCGGGGTTTGTTTTTGGGTGGTGAAAGTATTCTGGAATTAGATAGTGATGATGGTTGCACAACATTGTGAATATTCTAAAAGCAACTGAATTGTATATTTAAAATGAGTTTACATTACGAATCGTATCTCAGCAAAAAGAGCTGCAGATTTTTAGTTCAGAGAAAGCACTTTTAGGGCATGTTATTTGTAAACATTTTTATTGGGACTTACTAGGGCATCAGTGATGTGTCAATGAAGTTTGGATTTTACTTGTTTCTGGAGAGATAGTTAATACATTGTAAGACACATTTTGCTTTCAATATACCGTGAATCTAATAATGAAATTCAGTAGTAATAAGTGTGATGTCCTACATTGGAGTTCAAAAAGTGTATAGGATAAGGGAGAGAAGTAGCGTTAGTGGGAAATGAAAACAAAATGAAAGAAACCTAAGAAGTTCATTAACTCATTAGTAGACACAGGGTATATGCAGCCAAGTAAAAGATGGTTCCACTGTCCTCTGGACTAGTCAGAGGCTTCTAGAAATTGGTTTTTAGTTCTGGAGGCCATACTTTAAGATGGATCTCGTAGTCTAGAGCAAGGATGTTAGATTTGTGGTAGGTTATTTTATACCCATAGCAAGCACTGCTGATAGATCAGAATCCTTTTCAACATAGAAGCTGAGGAACCACTCCCAATCAGTGGGTGTTGGTCGTCCATTAGTTGAGACTTGGTTATTGCTCCAGGATGAGAGCATGTTTGATGAGCATGACCAGGATGATAAAGGGTCTACCAGTTATGTTGTATGAAGAATAATTGAGAATACTGAGGCTATATAACATGGAAACAAGATTTAGAAGAAATATAAAATCAGAATCTCAGAAGCTCAACCCTTCATCCAGTTTAGGAATTCAGTCAACTGTTATATTAACATTTTACCTACTTTACTAAAAAAATTCCTGAGAGATGGGAGGGGGGTTCATTTTGTCAGATGTGGTGCCATCGGAACAGAACCAAACAATGGAAATCTGCTTAATAGGAGGATAATTTCTTACATAACAGTAAGAAATTTCCAAACAGTGTCTGAACTGCTTTGGGAAAACCCATGTTGCAGATTTTCAGGCTTAGACTGTGTAACAGTTTAATGGAAGACTGTTATGTTCTAACCTAAGTATTTTCTCTTGTTATTTAAAAACAATTTTTATTTCATTTCCTGTGTTATTAAAAACTATTTTTATTTTGAATGACTTGATAGTATTCCATTGCTCATTTTTTCTAACATGGCTAAGAAGTTGGGAAAATTCCTCCAATAAAATAATTACTTTAAAGCAAGTAAAACACATTTTTAGCTCCTCCATTGTTGAGGACACTCTGGGAGAACTGAAGAAGATGCGAAAGTATAAAACAGTCCTGCCCTTAGGTTACGGATTAATTGAACAGACGGTATAAACATTTGAAAAGTTACCCAACATCAGAGAATGAGAGGTCTCACTGTCACAAGGCAATATGTAATTGCTGAGGAAATGATGCAAATAGTTAATGTGTGAGAGTTTAGACAGGGAAAGATTATTTTATGGCTAGGTTTTGCAAGATCAGCTGACATTGTATGGTCAGGCATTTCCCTTTCACGGGAAAGCATAACACTATGTATACTTGTCTTGGTCTCTGTGCTCCTTTATAGTTGAAGCTCTTTCCACTTCGTGGTACCCAATGGCACCTCGCACCACAGTGCTTTTTACAAAGTAGGTGCTTGGGGATATTGTTAAGTTGAATGAGTATAGAGTTGTGTGGGATGTGGGGGTTGTGGTAGGAAAAAGAATTTCAGTGTTACGGTGATAAGAGCTTGGGGTAATTTTCTGTTTTTGTTTTTGTTTTTCTTTTATTATTTGGTTCTAATTGAGACCAGGAGTAATACGGTCCCTAAGCAAGAGAGAAAGAACAGTGTGTGTCTTTCAGTAGTCTTTCTAATTTATTCAAAGATAAATTAGAAAAGGATTCCACCCTTATGTACATAAATATTAGGCAATAAAGAGACATAAAGTGCCATAAGAAAGTTTAGAGGAAGTTTGGAACGAGAAGAGATTATTTCTGATGGTAGGTCATGAAAAGGTTCGTGGAGGAGAGGTAACTTTTGAAGGTAACATTTGAATTGGCAGGGATGGGTGTGGCTGATCACCTAAAAGTTATACTATACCTTTTATTCTTTGTGGGCATCCTTGTCTCTACCTTCCTGCATCATGGCTTGATGACATCTATTTTCTTTCAAAACTGCTTCACATTTTGGCCCTAACAAATTTACCCCATCTCATTTAACATGCTGTCTCTTAAAAAATTAATTAATTATTTTTTAGAGAAAGGGTCTTGCTCTCTTGCCCAGGTTGGAGTGCAGTGGTGCCATCATAGCTCATGGCAGCCGGGAACTCTTGGGCTCCAGCCATCCCCAGACCTCAGCATTGTGAGTAGCTGGGACTGCAGATGCATGCCACCACGCTGGCTTAACATGCCATCTTGACCTCTTTCCCTGTAGCAGTGGGAAAAACATATTTTTCTCCTAACACTTAACCTTCTATCTGTGATCTAGATCCTATCCCTTCTTGTCTTCTAAGGTTCTTATTCCAATATTATTTTCCCAACTATAACTTGCACTTTTTTTCCTGCTGGTTCTTTCTCTTTAGCACATGAACATCCTCACCCATTCAAGATACACTTCCTTAATCCTAGACACCCTGATTGTTGTCCCCTCTTTGTTCTTTCAAGGAAAATTTCCTATATTCACTTTTTTTTTTTTTAAGATAAGGTCTGGCTCTATCACTCAGGCTGGAGTGCAGTGGCACGGTCTCGGCTCATTGCAACCTCCATCTTCCGGGTTCAAGTGATTCTCCTGCCTCGGCCTCCTGAGTAGCTGAGATTTTGGGTGCCTGCCACAACACCCAGCTAATTTTTGTATTTTTAGTAGAGATGGGGTCTTAACCATGTTGGCCAGGCTGGTCTCGAACTCCTGACTCCCAAAGTGCTGGGATTACAGACGTGAGCTACTGCACCAGGCCTTAATTTTTACATTTTTTTGTAGAAATGGGTTTCACTGGGTTGCCCAGCCTGGCCTCAAACTCATGAGCTCAAGTGTTCCGCTCACCTCGGCTTCCCAAAGTGCTGGGATTGCAAGTGTGAGCCACCATGCCCTGCCCCTATATTCACTTCCTTATCTTAACTCATTTGGATGTAATTCCTGTGCCTTCCTTTTCCCCATTGAAATTTCTCTTGCTTAGTCCCACCAACAGTGTAAAAGTGTTCCAATTTCTCCACATCCTCTCCAGCACTTGTTGTTTCCTGACTTTTTAATGATTGCCATTCTAACTGGTGTGAGATGGCATCTCATTGTGGTTTTGATTTGCATTTCTCTGATGGCCAGTGATGATGAGCATTTTTTCATGTGTCTGTTGGCTGCATAAATGTCTTCTTTTGAGAAGTGTCTGTTCATATCCTTCGCCCACTTTTTGATAGGGTTGTTTGTTTTTTTCTTGTAAATATGTTTGAGTTCTTTGTAGATTCTGGGTATTAGCCCTTTGTCAGATGAGTGGATTGCAAAAATGTTCTCCCATTCTGTAGGTTGCCTGTTCAATGTGATGGTAGTTTCTTTTGCTGTGCAGAAGCTCTTTAGTTTAATTAGATCCCATTTCTCAATTTTGTCTTTTGTTGCCGTTGCTTTTGGTGTTTTAGACATGAAGTCCTTGCCCTGAATGGTATTGCCTAGTTCAACCATTGTGGAAGACAGTGTGGCAATTCCTCAAGGATCTAGAACTAGAAATACCATTTGACCCAGCTATCCCATTACTGGGTATATACCCAAAGGATTATAAATCATGCTGCTGTAAAGACATATGCACACGTATATTTATTGCAGCACTATTCACAATAGCAAAGACTTGGAACCAACCCAAATGTCCATCAATGATAGACTGGATTAAGAAAATGTGGCACATATACACCATGGAATACTATGAAGCCATAAAAAAGGATGAGTTCATGTCCTTTGTAGGGACACAGATGAAGCTGGAAACTATCATTCTCAGCAAACTATTGCAAGGACAGAAAACCAAACACCGCATGTTCTCACTCATAGGTGGGAACTGAACAATGAGAACATTTGAACACAGGAAGGGGAACATCACACACCCGGGCCTGTCGTGAGGTAGGGGGAGTGGGGAGGGACAGCATTAGGAGATACACCTAATGCTAAATGACGAGTTAATGGGTGCAGCACACCAACATGGCACATGTATACATACGTAACAAACCTGCATGTTGTGCACATGTACCCTAGAACTTAAAGTATAATGAAAAAATAAAAAGAAAAAACATCCCCAAGATCCCCTCAAAAAAAAAGAAAAAGAAATTTCTCTTGCTCATATCACCAATGGCCTAATTGCTATGTCCCATGGAAATTTTTCTAGTACTTAATCTCTGCAGTGTATGTCACTCTTGCCTGTTCACTTCATGGAGTTTTCTTCCTTTTAATTGGGTATCTTTTTTATACTTTTTGAATTTCGAACTGTGTATTGAAGTATTGACCTGTGTAAAAAATATATTGCCTATCTAAGAAAATCAGTTAGCACTCCTCTGGGAAACTCACTTGGCCATCCATCCTTACCCCAGGTCTAAGTTAGATGTTCCTCTCTCATGTATCTTTATTATAACTTTTCTCTTCCCTAATGCACTGTTAGCCTTAGAAGGCAAGTACTATGTTCTTTCTTTCTTTCTTTTCTTTTCTTTTTTTTTTTTTTTTTTTTTTTGGAGACAGGGTCTCACTCTGTTACCCAGGCTGGAATGCAGTGGTGCGATCTGGGCTCACTGCAGCCACAACACCCCTAGGCTCAGATGATCCTCCTTGTCTCAGCCTCCCAAAGTGCTGGGATTATAGGCCTGAGCCACCTCACCTGGCAGTACTATGTTCTTAATGTATATCATAGTTAACCCCCCCTCTTATTTTCTTACTAAATAATAGGTGTGAAAATTAAATTCTTGACATATATGGCTCTAGCAGAGGATTGCTTTTACAAAGAAATGGGTACCTGTCTTCTACTTTGTAGAGGACTCTTACCTGTTTTTTTCTTCTCAAGAGCTGCTCACAGGTTAGTGATTAGGCTGTAGCTTCTGAGACTTAGCTATCATCTAGATTTAACTCAGTTTTGGAATTTCATTTCATTTCATTGAAGATTAAAAGGTCTTTCATGCTCCATGATAAGTGGTAAACTAGGGATGGATGGATAGATAGACAGCTGACCATGGTAATGTTTCACCAGACTCTGGATCTGAAGACTTGATCAAGGAGTAAGTAATCTATTAGCCGAGACTTAAACAAACAAACAAACAAAAAGCTTTATTGGAGTTTAATACACATCCCACAAAATCCTCTTGTTTTTTAATGTACAATTCAATAATATTTAGTAAATTTACTGAGTTGTGCAACCCATCACTATGATCTAGTTTCCATTGCTCCAGTAAGACCAGGGACTCTATTGAAGTAAAACAATTAGACATGTAATTTTGACAAGTAGACTTGACCCACTCTATCTAATTATGCTAAGAATGAAGTGATTTGCTCAGGGGTCTGTATTAGATATAAATACACACAGAAGTTAAATATGTAACTTGAAGCAAAAACGTTTCCCTGCTTTTCACTTATTCCTATAGCTTTTCAGATTGGCCTAATTTATACTCAAGTTTCCTTTAAAACAGATACTATCAAGATTTCTCATTTTGCTTCTATGGTTTGGAAAACAAGCCTTTTTTGTTTGTTGGCTGGATTACTGCAATACTTTCTTTAGTGTCTCCTCACTTCTCTCTAGCCCCTTCTCCTAATGTACAACTGCTCAGAATGGTCTTTTGAATTAAATCTCATTCTTTAGTTCCTGTGTAAATCCTTCCAAGGGTCTGCACATTCTCTGCCCTTGGCCTGACGTATTCTCCCTTATCAGCACATACCACAAGTCTTTCAAGACCTATAAAATCAATACCATTTTCTCTGGGAAGTCATCTTGATTCCCCTCTTTCTGCATATGGTGAAGAATGCTTTATGGAATACTCTGCATTCCTTTCTCTCAAGACTTAGATTTACCATTACCATATGGAAATTTCTAGGCTGTTTCCAATGCTTAGGTGGTGCTCAGAAGTGTTAGTGGTTTAGTAGAATCCTAATTGTGGAGAAAGACAGCCAAATTTGGGAGGTTTTTAGCATAGAGTAACCCTGGCATTTGAGGATATTTGCTGTGCAAGATGGGTGTGGTACCAGAGGAGCTGTTCTGGAGGAACTGAATCTCAATGGCTTGAAGTGGTCAGTTCCGGCATTGGTATGTTCCCCTTCTGTATTGCACAGAGCTGGGAAACCACTGAAGTCATGTGCTCTGCAAAACTTGTTCAACTGGTTTCCTCTCCACAGACCCCTAATTCAGATTTCCACCCTTACTCTTTTCTACATATGCTCTTAATCTGGGCTTGTTTTAAGGTTTACCACAGTTGAGTTCTCAGTATAGTTACTTATTTGTCTTGCTGAGTGTAGAGTGGGTAGGGCCAAGTATTTACTCCCTTTGAAAAATGTTATCAGTAAGACAGGATAGACAGGTATTATGTAAATCATGGAGTGTCAGACTCCATTAGCAGGTTTATTTCTGGATCTAACCATTTCACCCCCACACTCATGTGTACATACACATATACATAGCTATCATTATTTAGAGCCTACTGCTAGTTGCCGGGTGAGGTGTCAGAGCCCTGGCATTGGAAAGTAGTCAACTCACATGTTGGTAGGAAGAATTTACTGACAGCAGTATAGGTTTGAAAAAGGAAAGTTTTATTAGAAAGAAGGAACTCTGCAGAAGAATGCCTCAGCAAGAGAGAACTGAGCTCACAGTGGATTTTTCCTTAGGGTATTTATGGAACTTAAAGCAGGAGCTTAAGGGTAATTTGGACCATATTAGCCACATAGGTCGTGATAAATGATTACATTTTTAGACATAATGTCAGCAAGGGTTGCACAGTGAGTTTCGGCATGGCATTCCAGAGATGTATAGAAAGTCTAGTTGCTTACAAATTTTAGGTTGAAAAGAGAGCTGGAACCAGGTGCTGATTTTAGATAATAGGGAAGTCTAATTACTTCTAAATTCCTCAGATAAGAAGTTTTGCCTCTGGATGGTCTCCTTAGTGGACTCCAGGTGATCACTAGTATTTGGTATATATCATCTCACTTAATCCTTACAACATATGAAGTTTGGTGTGTCGCTAATCCTGCTTTATATATGGGAAATGGAAGCTCAGAGAAGTTAGCTGGATAACATGTCATTCTTGGTTGTTCTTATGACCTTCCCTCTTATCTCAGGGAAGAGGTGGGGTATATTCCTTTCTGTAGCTGGCTGCCGCCTCTGCTCTTCAGAACCTTGCTTTCTTTTGTTCTTATTCCTGTATCTTTAGCCCCTCCTTCACGTGTTCTTTTCTTGCAGACTATAAAAATATGCTTTTTCCACAATCATTAAAAAAAAAAAAGATACTTTCCCAGGACATGTCACCGTCTCAGACTAACTCCTTCTCCATTCCCCCTAGTTTTTCCTCTTCCCTTCTTAACACTTCTAGAAAAAGAAGTTGGCTGGGTGCAGTGACTCATGCCTGTAATCCCAGTACTTTGGGAGGTGGAGAAGGAGGCGGGGAGGGAATTGGGGGTTGGAAGTCAAGAATCTCTTGAGTTCAGGAGTTCCATACCAGCCTGGACAACATAGTGAAACCTTGTCTTCGCTATAAAAAAAAATAAAATAAAATAAAAATTAGAAAAAGAAGCCTACATTTGCTACCTCTCCTTCCTACTTTTAGTTACTTTTCTAGTTATTTTAATTGGGCTCCTATGTCACCACTCCACTGAGACTCCCCTTACGGGAGAGCCAAAGATGACCTAATGGCTTGTGTGCCACATCCTTTTTCTTCACCACCCTCCTCTCTGCAGCATTGAAAGCTGGTGACCTCTACCAGTTTGCTGATTTTTTTCCTTCCTTCATCGCCATTGTGTGATTCTCTCCTGGTTCTTAACTTGATCACAGACACTATGTTTGTCTCTTTCGCCTCTTAAATGTTGGTGTTCTCTGAGGCACAGTGCTTCAGCTTTTACATTTTTCTCCACAGCCTCTTTCTCTGTGGGCTTATCTACTCTTGTGGTGCCATTTTCCAGATTTAGGTCTTCAGCAACAAGTCTCCCTCCTGAGACCTGTGTTTCCAACTGCCTGCAAGATGCCACTGTCTGGATGTCCCATTGACATTTCAAGCTGAACATGTTTCAACCATGAATTGCTTATCCTCTCCGGCTTTTGTGGGTGTCCCCAGTCTTGTTTAATGGCATCATCTTTTATGTAGTCATCCATGCCACAAGTCACCAAATCATCTTTTAAAAATAAGAAAAAAACCTTCTCTTTTTTCCTTTTATAGAAGTGTTTGTAAGTTTGCTGTAGATGGTATATGGTGCCAGATTTTCTCCTAGAATTGTGTGTTAGAATGTGGGGTTTCCCGACACACTGGACAACAGTAAGTTATTTTTAAAAATCTTTGCCAGTCTGATAGCTGAAGATGGTGATATTGTTACTTTAATTTGCATTGCTTTGGTAGTAAGATTTGCTTAGTGGTAAGACTGAGAAATTTTCATATAAATTACTGTCTATCTGTATATTTTATGAATTTTTTTATTTGTGTTTCTAGCATATTTTTCTAGGGAAATGTTTGCCATTTTATTTCAAGTGTTCAAAATGCATATACATATAAAGATTATAGAATATTATTAGCTCTTTGTTATATGTTGTGATTTCTTTCCTCCAGTAACCTTTTCTGTTAAAGTTTTATTTAGTTTTTTAAAAATGGCCTTACACAAGTTTAAACACTAGCCAATTTATCTTTTCCTTTCTGATTTCTGCTTCTGTAGTTATCTTTGTAAACTTCTTTCTCATTTTAAGAGTATATAACTATTTTTTCTTTTTTAAAAAATTCTCTAATCCATTTGGTGTTTAATGTTAGTTGTGAACCATGAGGTCTGGAGCTAACCGCTTCCCCACCCTCCATGCCCCCCGCCTTTTCAGTCATCTGTGAGATTTCGCATCTTTCCCACTGCCCTTCTAATCCCCGTCCCTCATCTAAGATTGTCAAATGGGGTCAGTTCTACCTTTGTAATTGTTAATCATTCTCTTTCCACCATTGTCCCAGTTAAAGACTGTATTACCACTCACCTGGATTACTGAAATGGTTGCCTAATATTTCTCCCTTGAATCTGTCGTCCATGCTGCTGTGCAGGTTCTCCTTCTAAGTCTACTTAAAAACGTCCCATGGCTCCTATTCTTGCAGGTTAAATTACTAATCCAGATACTTTTACACCTACTTCTCTACCATAGTGACTTACCATTCCCTGAATGTGCCATTTGTTTTCAGTCTTTTTTTGTCCTTTGTTTATGCCGTTCCTTCTGTTTTGTTTTGTTTTGTTTTTTAATTTTTTTAAATTTTATTATACTTTAAGTTCCAGGGTACATGTGCACAACGTGCAGGTTTGTTACATATGTATACATGTGCCATGTTGGTGTGCTGCACCCATTAACTCGTCATTTAGCATTAGGTATATCTCCTAATGCTATCCCTCCCCGTTCCCCCTACCCCACGACAGGCCCTGGTGTGTGATGTTCCCCTTCCTGTGTCCAAGTGTTCTCATTGTTCAATTCCCACTTATGAGTGAGAACATGCGGTGTTTGGTTTTTTATCCCTGCGATAGTTTGCTGAGAATGATGGTTTCCAGCTTCATCCATGTCCCTACAAAGGACACGAACTCATCCTTTTTTATGGATGCATAGTATTCCATGGTGTATATGTGCCACATTTTCTTAATCCAGTCTATCATTGATGGACATTTGGGTTGGTTCCAAGTCTTTGCTATTGTGAATAGTGCTGCAATAAACATATGTGTGCATGTGTTTTTATAGCAGCATGATTTATAATCCTTTGGGTATATACCCAGTAATGGGATGGCTGGGTCAAATGATATTTCTAGTTCTAGAAATCACCACACTTTCTTCCACAATGGTTGAACCAGTTTACAGTCCCACCAACAGTGTAAAAGTGTTCCTATTTCTCCACATCCTCTCCAGCACCTGTTGTTTCCTGACTTTTTTTTTTTTTTTTTTTT
>NW_026652308.1:3041093-3066537 GCF_009828535.3 Hylobates moloch | reverse complement strand
TTGAGATGGAGTCTCGCTCTGTCGCCCAGGCTGGAGTGCAGTGGTGCAATCTTGGCTCACTGCAAGCTCCACTTCCTGGGTTCACGCCATTCTCCTGCCTCAGCCTCCCGAGTAGCTGGGATTACAGGCGCCCGCCACCACACCCAGCTAATTTTTTGTATTTTTAGTAGAGACGGGGTTTCACCGTGTTAGCCAGGATGGTCTCAATCTCCTGACCTCATGATCCACCGGCCTCGGCCTCCTAAAGTGCTGGGATTACAGGTGTGAGCCACCACGCCCGGCCTGTTTCCTGACTTTTTAATGATCACCATTCTAACTGGTATGAGATGGTATCTCATTGTGGTTTTGATTTGCATTTCTGTGATGGCCAGTGATAATCATTTTTTCATGTGTCTGTTGGCTGCATAAATGTCTTCTTTTGCAAAGTGTCTTCATATCCTTCACCTACTTTGTGATGGAGTTGTTTGTTTCTTGTAAATTTGTTTGAGTTCTTTGTAGATTCTGGATATTAGCCCTTTGTCAGATGAGTAGATTGCAAAAATTTTCTCCCATTCTGTATAGGTTGCCTGTTCACTCTTGATGGTAGTTTCTTTTGCTGTGCAGAAGCTCTTTAGTTTAATTAGATCCCATTTCTCAATTTTGGCTTTTGTTGCCATTGCTTTTGGTGTTTTAGACATGAAGTCCTTGCCCATGTCTATGTCCTTGCCCATGTCTATGTCCTGAATGGTATTGCCTAGGTTTTCTTCTAGGGTTTTTATGGTTTTAGGTCTAACATTTAAGTCTTTAATCCATCTTGAATTAATTTTTGTATAAGGTGTAAGGAAGGGATCCAGTTTCAGCTTTCTACATATGGCTAGCCAGGTTTCCCAGCACCATTTATTAAATAGGGAATCCTTTCCCCATTTCTTGTTTTTGTCAGGTTTGTCAAAGATCAGATGGTTGTGGATATGTGGTATTATTTCTGAGGGCTCTGTTCTGTTCCATTGGTCTATATTTCTGTTTTGGTACCAATACCATGCTGTTTTGGTTACTGTAGCCTTGTAGTATAGCTTGAAGTCAGGTAGCATGATGCCTCCAGCTTTGTTCTTTTGGCTTAGGATTGTCTTGGCAATGTGGGCTCTTTTTTGGTTCCATATGAACTTTAAAGTAGTTTTTTCCAATTCTGTGAAGAAAGTAATTGGCAGCTTGATGGGGATGGCATTAAATCTATAAATTACCTTGGGCAGTATGGCCATTTTCACGATATTGATTCTTCCTATCCATGAGCATGGAATGTTCTTCCATTTGTTTGTTTCCTCTTTTATTTCACTGAGCAGTGGTTTGTAGTTCTCCTTGAAGAGGTCCTTCACTTCCCTTGTAAGTTGGATTCCTAGGTATTTTTATGCCATTCCTTTATGTTACATGTCTCCTTTTCCCATTTTTCACTACTCTAAATAGAATTTATTTGAGCAAAGCCTAGTTCAAATATCATCTCCTATTGTAGCTAGCTGTTTAATTATAACTGTTACCAGAGAGTAATTCCCTTGAAGGTGGGGACTGGTATTCAGCACAACGTTATACCACTGATAAGTGTTGCACAGAGTAGTCAGTTCGAAATGTTTCCTGAATGAATATGTGGATGTCAGAATAGAAACCTTTTTTTTTTTTTTTTTTTAGGAACTGACTTAAAACACTTAGAAAACAAAACTTTAAAAAATAGAATAAATATGAAAGGATATAAGAATTACTATGTAGGCCGAGCACAGTGGCTCAAGCCTATAATCCTTGCACTTTGGGAGGCTGAGGTGGAAGGATCCCTTGAGCCCAGGAGTTCGAGACCAGCCTGAGCAACATAGGGAGTTGCTGTCTCTACAAATAATTTTAAAAATTAGCCTTGTGTGGTGGTACACACCTGTGGTCTCAGCTACTCAGGAGGCTGAGGTGGGAGGATCACTGAGTCCAGGAGGTTGAGGCCACAGTGAGCCGTGATTGGGCCACTGAACTCCAGACTGAGTGGCAGAGCGAGACACTGTCTCAAAAAAAATAAAAAGACTATGTAATTAAAGATAGCCTTTTGTATAAGCATTCATTTTTGTACTAATTGTATCAGCTTCACCAATGTGTAATACTAGGCCTCTCCCTTAGTGCTTGATAGAAGTAAGGGTTGTTAATGAGGTTATATATTGTGGTGTGGGATACTTCAGGAAGCCCAATTTCAGAACTTGAGCATTTGTAAGGGAATGTTCAGTAGGTGGTATCTGTTGTTATTGTTGAAGGAGGAAGTATACTGTAGCAATTAAGAGTATTAGCTTCATGCTGGATCCGTGGCTCACGCCTGTAATCCCAGCACTTTGGGAAGGTAAGGCAGGTGGATGGCTTGAGCCCAGGAGTTTGGACCACCCTGGGTAACGTGGTGAAACCCTTTCTCTACAAAAAAAAGGGCAAAAATTAGCCGGGTGTTGTGGCACGTGCTTGTGACCCCAGCTTCTTGAGAGGCTAGGTAGGAGGATCCAGAGAATCGCTTGAACCCTGGAAGTCAAGGCTGCAGTGAGCCATGACCACACCACTGCGCAGACCCTGTCTCAAAAAAGAAAAGAAAAAAAAAACAGAGTAAGGGCTTCAGAATCACACCGACTTGGGTTCAAATGAGAGCTTACTTGCCAGATAATCTTGGAATATACTTTTTGGAACCCACAGTTTATCCGTAAAATAATTACAATAATACTTCAGAGGTTGCTGCAAAGATTGAGATAATAATGCATGTAAAGTATTTGGCTTGATGTCTGCCACATGGTGTGAAGATTATTTTTTAAGTGTCATTTATATTGAAAGTGAGTCATTTTATGTTACTTCTTTCCTGTTTAGTAATTGTGTTTCAGATCTGACATCACCTTTTTAAAAATTTTGCATTTGAGTGAGATTTGCTAAAGCAGTTCTGGGGTTAAACTTGAAGAGAAAATATTGAATATTTATATTTAATATCCCATGTGAGAGGAGAGATTAAGAACCCTGCTGTCTGCTTGTTACACCTCTTGTGAAAAACATAAAAAATATAAGAGCTTTGTTGCAGAACTCTACTTGTGGTTTTGGTCGAGTCTGTCATGAAGATATGTTTGTGGAGATGAGTGCAAATAATGATTTAAATATGGAATTGTAGAGATAAAGTTTAGCAGCTCTATATTCGGGGAAAAACGAGTCTGTGTTGATTGAAAAAGCATAATAAAATAATTTATTCTGAGGCTTTGTGGTTATGCAGTGTCAGAATGAAGAAGAAGATAGTCCTGTTCCATTTCAGGCTGGTCAGACCATACCTGGAACACAGTATTCAGTTGGAGAATGTTCAGAGATGAGCAAAAACGTGAGGGGGCAGAGATGATGTCTAACACTGCTAATATAATACCTGGTAACGTTTTGAGTACTTACTCTGTGCCAGGTACTGTTCTTAGTATTTTATATGTACTATCATCTCTTTAATCCTCATAAACATTCTATGGGTAGGTGCTATTATTATTCTGTTTTTATGACTAGTGCTTGAAGGAGCTGGAATCATTTTACTTATGGAATTGTCAGCATGTGACTCGTCATGAGGGGATAGGAGGAAAGGCACAAATATTTTTTTCAATACTCATCCAAGCACTGTGCTAGCTCTATATTTCACTTGCAATCTTATTTAATCCTCAATGACAAACCTTCGAAGATACTGTTAGCCTTTTTTAACAAGTGAAAGAACTGGTTAAGTGGCTTACTGTCTTTCTTGGTAAGTGCCAGAGACAGGACATAGAACCAGATCTTTCCAAGTCCATGGCCAGTGCTACTCACATTATGCTTTTATTTTTACGTTCTCTTGCTCCAGGAGGCAGCTTAGGGTGCCAGTAGAGAATTGATGCAGGCTTAACAAAAACTTTCTGACTACTGGAGTCCAGAAATGAACTGGGTTACCTTGAATGTTTGATTCTCTGTCAGCATTCAGGTTCAGCCTGCTTCCTGATTTGGCTGAGATGTTTTGGGAACATTAAGGTATCAAATTGGGGATGGAGTAGAACATGTGAGGGGAGTGGAGGAATTGAGATGGGCTGAAAGATCTTTAATGAGCCTTCCATCCTTGAGATTCTATGATTATTGCTAGGACAGGGTTAAACATGAGAATTGGTAAAAAGTTGTGTTGGCCAATGATTTTTCTTTTGTGCATCTATTGATTTTGAGACAAGAGTTTCACTCCGTCGCCCGGACTGGGAATGCAGTGGTATGATCACTGCTCACTGCATCCTCAAACTCACAGACTCAGGCAACCCTCCCACCTCAGCCATAGTTTTATTTTTAAATGTCTTTATAGGCTCGGCACAGTGGCTCACGCCTATAATCCCAGCACTTTGGGAGGCCAAGGTGGGCAGATCACTTGAGGTCAGGAGTTCAAGGCCAGCCTGGCCAACATGGTGAAACCCCATCTCTACTAAGAAATACAAAAACTAACCGGGCGTGCTGATGCACACCTGTAATCCCAGCTACCCCAGAGGAGACAGGAGAATTGCTTGAACCCGGGAGGCAGAGATTGCAGTGAGCTGAGATCGTGCCATTGCACTCTAGTCTGGGTGACTGAGACTCCATCTCAAAAAAAAATTTTTTTCATAAAGTCTTCATAAAGCTAAATTTGTAAAAAAAGCTAGAGGCCGGGCGTGGTGGCTCATGCCTGTAATCCCAGCACTTTGGGAGGCCGAGGCTGGTAGATCATCTGAGGTCAGGAGTTCAGGACCAACCTGGCCAACATGGTGAAACCCCGTCTCTACTAAAAATATAAAAATTAGCCGGGTGTGGTGGCACAAGCCTGTAATCCCAGCCACTTGGGTGGCTGAGGCAGGAGAATTGCTTGAACCTGGGAGGTGGAGGTTGCAGTGAGCTGAGATCATGCCACTGCACTTCAGCCTGGGCAACAGAGCGAGACTCCGTTTCAAAAAAAAAAAAAGCTAGAGATATGGTTTAGCAGCTCTACATTTGGGGAAAAAAGGAGTCTCTGTTGATTGAAAAAGTGTAATAAAATAATTTAAGCTGACGCTTTGTGGTTATGGAGTGTCATAATGAAGAAGGTGATAGTCCTGTTCCATTTCAGGCTGGTCAGACCATACTTGGAACACAGTATTCAGTAGGAGAATGAATTCAGCCAGGTTGGTTTGTTTGTCTTTTAAGACAGAGACTTGCTCTGCTGTTGCCCAGGCTGGAGTGCAGTGATGCAATCTCAGCTCATGCCTCAGTTTTGCAAGTAGTGGCTGGGATTACAGGCATACTCCACCACACCTGGCTAATTTTTGTATTTTTTGTAGAGACGGGGTTTCACCCTGTTGGCCAGGTTGTTCTCCAATTCCTGACCTCAAGTGATCCACCCGTGTTGGCCTCACAAAGTGCTGGGATTACAGGCGTGAGCCACCGCGCCCGGCCTCAAACTTAACCAGTTCTAAATATTTAAGTTTTATAAGAAAAGTTTTGTGCCTAAGTTGAGAATCACTGGTGGATTTAGTTAAGCTAAAATACCTTTAATTTTTAAATAGTAGGCAGAATGTGGAGAGATACCAGCCTTTTTTCTTCTTGGTAGTTCTGAGATTTTTCCCTGTTTAGACAGCCTGTGGAGCTCAACCCTTTTTGGCTTTTCAGGTGATATAGTGCAAGCTACAGTGATATTGTGAGGAGGATTCTAAACCTAGAAATCAGTCTTGTTATTCCATCTTTGCCACTAGCTATTGGATGACCTTGGATCAGCCTCATTCTTATTTGTAAATGGGGGGAAGTGCAAATAGATTCTTAGCCTCTGAGCAGGCTTATGGCCAGTTAGATTCATTTTCAATGTTTATATTTTTAATTTTGGAGTTGTACTTCCAAGGACCTTTCCTGAGGAATTAATTCTAAATAAAGAAGAATACTGTGCACAAAGATATTCCTTGCACTATTATTTAATTGTTGAAAACATTTAGAAATGACATAAATGTCTAACATAGGTGACTGATTAAGGACTTGGTTAAATTTTTATGTAAACTTAAAGTCTTCAGAAACTATATAATAACATGGAAAATATAAACATTTCAGAAATGTTTAATAATTGTCTCATTCATATATATGAATATATATATATATTTTTTTTTTTGTTTTTGAGACAGAGTTTTGCTCTGTTGCCCAGGTTGCAGTACGGTGGCACGATCATAACTCACTGCAACCTTGACCTCCTGGGCTCAAACAGTCCTGCTGCAGCCTCTCAAGTAGCTAGGACTACAGGCACGTGCCACCACGCCTGGCTAATTTTTAAATTTTTTGTAGAGACAGGGTCTGGCTGTGTTGCCAGGCTGGCCCTGAGCTCTTGGGCTCAAGCAGTCCTCCTGCCTTGGCCTCCCAAAGTGCTGGGATTACAGGCGTGAGCTACTGTGCCTGGCCAGTTTTAGATATATATTATATTAAAAACAAACAAAGGGATTTTCCCTAGAAGTGCATTTGCTTCCTGGCTTCCACATTTTCTGATTCTGTGATTTAGTGGAAGAAGGGCAAATCTCATGTGAGCTGTAGAGAAAGACTGAAAGAAGTGTTTGTTGTGTCATCTTGGAATTCGAGTAGAATCTAAACTTCTGCTAACATTAAAAATGTTAACATGGCACTTTACTTTTCAAAGCAGTTTTGGTCCTGATTTGTTCGTTTGTGACAGGGTTTCACGTTGTCACCCCAGCTAGAGTGCAGTGCCACCATCTCAACTCACTGCAGCTTCTACCTCCCAGGTTAAAGTGATCCTCCTGTCTTAGCCTCCCAAGTATCTGAGTCTATAGGTGCACACCACCACGCTGGCTAATTTTTGTATTTTTAGTAGAGATGGGGTTTCGCCATGTTGTCCAGGCTGGTCTGGAACTCCTGACCTCAAGTGTTCGGCCTGCCTTGGCCTCCCAAAGTGCTGGGATTACAGGTGTGAGCCACCGCGTCCTAGCTAGTCCTGATTTAGTTTATAAACAAACCAGGTGCTACTCCATTGTGAAATAGCTCAGATTGGTGGGCAAGCCACATGTGTGGTGAGGTGACTCGGAGGGCAGCTTCAGGTTTGAGCAGTTGTTTAGAAACACTGTATTTTGCCTCCCTGTTTATTCTAGCTCATTCTTTCTACTTAATCACTTTCACCAAATCACAGTTGGCCTTTCTTCTCTGACCTGACACCTGTGTTATACGAAGAGCATTCTACCCAGCTATAGGAAACATCTAAGTCAGGACTGTTTTATAGCAGCTGGACTAGGGAAAGGAAATATAAAGAATGCTGGGAGATGTTACCATGGGCTCTCCTTTTATTTTTGTCTAGAAATCTCAGAAAAGGGGAAAACCTAAATACCTCTGGTAACTGGCTCTGATTCAAGGCAAAAGTATCTACTGTGCTCTCTATCCATAGTTTTCCCTGTGTGTTTACTTCATTTTAAAAAGAAAAATAAGTAACTTTTTTTGGTACTGTTACGTGCTTGAGGGCATTTTTGGCTTAGGCTGAGGTTGTTAGGTTTTCCCTGTTAATGAGAACCCAAGTTAGATTGTCCCCTGAGAGCTGGAGTTGCCAGTAGTTGTTTGCCAGAATGATTTTATCAGCATCCTTTTTAGCAGTAAAAAGATGAGATGTATCCTTGAACTACACTATTTTCCGTACCGACAGCTGCCATTCTTTTCCACATTGCCCTTTGCGTCTTTAGGCTCAATAGAGGTATAGTTTAGATTTTTGTAGCCATTTCAAATTGGTATCTAATTTATTATGACAACTCTTCTGGAAAACTCATTTGTTTCATTTTTTCCCTTTCTGACAATTTAAGTTCTACTATTTGAAAGAAAGAAAAGACAGCAGAGAAGCTTATCATCGAGTATAGGAAACAACCAGAAAATTATCTGGCCCATTCATATACCCATCAGGCTTCATGTATTAGAGAGTACGCTGGCTAATTTAAAGGTAGAGTAGATTTAAAAGCAAGACTGAGCTGGGAACGGTGGCTTACACCTGTAATCCCAGCACTTTGGGAGGCCGAGGTGGGTGGATCACCTGAGGTCAGGAGTTCAAGACCAGCCTGACCAATATGGTGAAACCCCATCTCTACTAAAAATACCAAAAAATTAGCCGGGTATGGTGGCACAGGCCTGTAATCCCAGCTACTTGGGAGGCTGAGGCAGGAGAATTGCTTGAACCTGGGAGGCGGAGGTTGCAGTGAGCTGAGATCACGCCACTGCACTCCAGCCTGGGCAATAGAGTGAGACTTTGTCTCAAAAGAAAAAAGAAGAAAGGGAAAAGAAAACCATTGCCATAAATGATTTTTAGTTACCTATGTTTCCGTTGGTAGAAAATACATGTAACTAAACTTTCCTTTGTTTTATCTTAGGCTTTCCTGAAATTTCCTAAGAGATATTTGAAGGGGAAAATACAGTTTTCTTTTTTTCTTTGTTTTATTCTTTTTCTTTTTGGAAAATGGTTTTCTTTTCCTATCCTTTTTACAGCCTCCTCCCTGCCTCCAAAAATCTCAGAATTCATTATTTACTGCTTCCATAGGAGTTTCTTTTAATATTTTAGCTGAAATAATTGAGTCTGTTTTGATAACCCCCAAGCAACCTTAAAACTTGGACCTAGAAATTCACTGTGGATTCTGAGTTCTGAAACTGGAAGAGAATGTCAGCAACAAATTTAAGCTTCCGAACAGTTGAAACGGTGGCTTCGGTTACAAATGACTTTTCTTAGGATTTGTTAAAGAGCATCTTAAGGACTGAGGGAAAGGGTCTGAGGTTCTGGGAGCAGTCAGGATCTGGGCAGCCAGTTGGCTGTGTTGCTGCAGCAGAGGAAAGCGGGGTGGAGAAGAAAGTGGCATTCATGCTCAGCAATTTTCCTAAGTTCCCCGCCTCTGAGATCTGACTGGGCCAGGCAGGGTAAGGATATGTGTGGAACTGATTGTAAAAGAGTGCTATTATGTTCAGTTTAAGCTTCTCCAGGGAGAATGGAAATTAAGCTTAAAATCTCTTAAGGAAAAGTTCTGACCTTCCCTTTCTTTTTTTGCATCCTCTCTCCTTTTGTGCAGGTGGATGGAAGCATGCCTAGGGGAAGATCTGCCTCCCACCACAGAACTGGAGGAGGGGCTTAGGAATGGGGTCTACCTTGCCAAACTGGGGAACTTCTTCTCTCCCAAAGTAGTGTCCCTGAAAAAAATCTATGATCGAGAACAGACCAGATACAAGGTGAGTCCTTCCTTGCTGTGTGCTTAGATTTCTGTCAACTTGAAAATGTTAGCATGTTTTATTTTGTGTAAGAGTTACTGAAAAGTATCTGTAAGATGTGTTTGTTTCAACAAATTATAGCCTTTAAAATGCCTGGCAGAATGGAGAAATTTGTGCAAAGGCAATATGTACTAGGAAAATATTATTACATCTCTTTTAGAATTTATCTGGAAAGCCCACCTCCCCCCTACCTTGTCCCCCCACAAAAAAATATGTACTAGGAAAAGAACTTTAGCTGTCTTTGTTTCTGGTAGAATTCTTATGATATTATATATCTAGAAATTTTCCTAGTTGTAGATGAATTTTTTAATTCTTTAGAAGGTAGAAGAAGTAACTAGGGGAATTACTACTTTAAATCTAGTTTTGGGGCCGGGCGTGGTGGCTCACGCCTGTAATCCCAGCACTTTGGGAGGCTGAGGCGGGCGGATCACAAGGTCAGGAGTTCCAGACCAGCCTGACCAACATGGTGAAACCATTAGCTGGGTGTGGTGGTGCATGCCTGTAATCCCAGCTACTCAGGAGGCTGAGAGGCAGGAGAATCGCTTGAACCCGGGAGGCAGAGGTTGCAGTGAGCCAAGATCATGCCACTGCACTCCAGAGTGAGACTCCATCTCAAAAAAAAACCTAATTTTAGGCTGGGCACACTGATTCTCACCTGTAATCCCAGTACTTGGAAGGCCAAGGTGGTAGGATCACTTAAGACCAGGAGTTTGAGAGTAGCCTGGGCAATATAATGAGACCCTGTCTTACAAAAAAAAAAAATTAGCCAGACATGGTCGCACATGCTGTAGTCCTGGCTACTTGGGAGACTGAGGCAAGAGGATTGCTTGAGCCTAGGAGGTTGAGGCTGTAGGGAGTTAATATTGCGCCACTGCACTCCCGCCTGTCTCTTAAAATAAAGAAATGAATTTTAAGCACTGAGATTTGTTGGCAAATTGAATGCAAAAGTAACTTCATGAAAAAACATCACCCTGCGATACTGGAGTTCAAGGTACAATGGGAAAGTGATTCAGTTTCAGAAAATTGAGATAAGTGAGAGGGTTTCATTCCTGTGTCTCAAGGTGCTATAAAAAAGAAGACTGCTTAATTAAGTTGGAATGTTGGGCCGGGCCCAGTGGCTCATGCCTGTAATCCCAGCACTTTGGGAGGTTAAGGCGGGCGGATCACTTGAGGTCAGGAGTTCAAGACAAACCCGGCCAACTTGGTGAAACCCCATCTCTACTAAAAATATAAAAATTAGCTAGGCTTGGTGGCGCACACCTGTAATCGCAGCCACTCTGGAGGCTGAGGCAGGAGAATCACTGGAACCCAGGAGGCGGAGGTTACAGTGAGCTGATATAGTGCCACTGCACTCCAGCCTGGGCAACAGAGCAAGACTCTGTCTCCCAAAAAAAAAAAAAAAATGGGGATGTTGACAAGGACCAAATTTTGTTGTCTACAGAGGTTACCTGTGAACCCTTATTTGAAAAAGGATGACTATGAAAGAGAGTGGAGAATTGTATTACCAAGACCAAATGTAAGGGTGGTCAGCTGTAATAATTGGGCCCAAACTCAGAATGAGTAAGGCTACAATGTCAAAGATTTTTTATGTTTTACATTTAAATTAAAGGGAAAACAAGGAACGGTATAGGTACTCAGCTGAAATTAACATCAAAAACAGAAACTTTCCTTAATCAAAAAGACTTATATGTTCAGTGGGTTTTTTTGCTGTTGGTTGGTTGGTTTTTTGTTTTGAGACAGGGTCTTGCTGTGTCACCCAGGCTAGAGTGCAGTAATGCCATCATGGCTCACTGAAGCCTTGACCTCCCTAGGCTCAAGCAATCCTCCCACCTCAGCCTCCCTAGTAGTTGGGACTATGGGAGCATGCTACTACACCAGGCTAATTTAAACAAATTTTAGTGTAGAGATGGGGGTCTCACTATGTTGCCCAGGCTGGTCTCCACCTCCTGGGCTTAAGTTATCCTCCTGCCTTGGCGTCTCAAAGTGCCAGGATTACAGGCATGAGCCACTGTGCCCAGCCCTATGCTCAGTTTTGAATACACAGTTATTCTGAAGACAACTCTGGAGCTATTCCATAGGCAGAATGGGAAGATAGTGTAAAAGGAGAGTGGAGACTTTGCAGATAGTGTAAAAGGAGAGTGGAGACTCTGCAGCAACGATGAAAAAAAATGGCTGGGTGCAGTGGCCCATGCCTGTAATCCCAGCACTTTGGAAGCCTGAGGTGGGAGCCCTCACTTGAGTCTAGGAGTTTGAGATCAGCCTGGGCAACAAAGTGAAACCTCCGCTCTACAAAAAATAGAAAAACAATTAGATGGGCGTGGTGACATGCACCTGTAGTCCCAGCTACTCAGGAGGCAAAGGTGAGAAGATCACTTATGCCCAGGAGGTGAGGCTGCAGTGAGCCGATTGTGCCAGTGCACTGCAGCCTGGACAACAAACTGGAGCCCTGTTTCAAAAAAAAGCAGACATTGAAGTTTAGAGGGGATATCTATATATATAGAATGAAAGCCCTGATTGATTTTTTTTGAGACGGAGTCTCATTCTGTCGCCTAGGCTGGAGTGCAGTGGCGCCGTCTTGGCTCTCATTGCAACCTCTGCCTCCCAGGTTCAAGCGATTCTCCTGCCTCAGCCTCCAGAGTAGCTGGGATTACAGGTGCACATCACCACACCCGGCTAATTTTTGTATTTTTAGTGGAGATGGGGTTTCACCATGTTGGCCAGGCTGATCTCCAACTCCTGACCTCAGGTGATCCGTCCACCTCGGCCTCCCAGTGTGCTGGGATTACAGGAATGAGCCACCGTCCCAGCGTGGTATTTTTATACAGCATTTTGTGAACATCTTCTGTGTATTCAGACACCATACTAATTTGTTTATGTGCATTATCTCACTTAGTTTTTATACATACAAAGCAGCTGTTCTGGATGGTAAAACTCTGTTCCTCAAGGATGAAGGGGCTTGTCCAGTGTCACCAGTAGATTACTAAAGCCAGTAATTAAATCCAAGATAATTTAACTCCAAAGACCACATGTTCTGTTGAGCACACTATACACAAGAAGGCTCTCCAGGTGGTTCCTAAGTGAAAGGAGCTGAGATGTGGATTTGGCTTTTTGGTATTGGAATGTGAGCATAATGACCTCAAAATTAAGGAGAATTTGTCAAATCTCTTGAGGAAACTTTTGCGAAGAGAGTTTTTATGTAATATTTGCTTCAGTACAGCCAACAAAACCTAATTTTCTTTTTTTTTTTCTAGGCTACTGGCCTCCACTTTAGACACACTGATAATGTGATTCAGTGGTTGAATGCCATGGATGAGATTGGATTGCCTAAGGTAACTTACCTGAGATAATAGTTTAGGCTTTGTTCCAGCTGTTTTGGCATAACTCCCAAACAACCTGTTCTCATTCTACCTGTAAAATTATTCTCAGAATCTTTGGTGTTTTTTTAAATACTAAAAGATGTCTTTCTTTTTGACTTAGGAAATAGTTTTGTTCTTTTTCTTTTATAATCCGCATACCTGTTTCACCTTACCCTAGAGAAATTCCCCGTGATGATATCTACTTTTACTACATCAAATTGTAGACTTACATTTTACTATTTTTCCTTAGATAGAATTCACATGCTGTGAGATTCACCATTTTAAAGAATACCAAATCAGTGGTTTTTATTTATTCACAAAGTTGTTAACATTAAAATTTGACCTTTGGAAATATAAGGAAAGATTTTAGAAATCTGTAGGGAGTATGAAGGGTCATTTTATATTTTAAATTGTAGAGGTGATAGAATGACGTTTACTTCCTGAATCTGTTTTTGGTCATGGCTGCAGTTTTGATTGGAGTGTACATCTTCTGGGTATTTTGCTCAGGAGTTTATTTAGTGTTGCTTTCAGTGAAATTGCCATCCCAGTCCTGCCTGAATCTATAACTGCCACACTGTATTGTCACTCAGAGACATGAATGGATTGATTGATTTCCTTCTTTCTTTTGTTCTCTGTTTTTTCTGTTTATATCCTTTGACGTAAGAATTCCACTTCTGGAAAGTTATCCCAAATAAATAATCAGAAAGCACCAAAAAAATGTGTACAGAAGGATTTTTTAGCATTGATTATGATAGAAAAAATTGATAGCAAAGTACATGTTTCTTTACAAGGGGTATTAATTGTGTTACAGCCAAATACTAGTGCCATTAAAAAGGATATCAACCCAAATAAAAGACCTTTGATGTATTAAGTGGGGGAAAACAGTTGAAGGTTATAAGAGTTTGTGTTCTAGCTAAGGTCAGATCACTATTTTTGTGTAAAAATAAAGTGAGTGTTCTTGGGAAAAATTTGTAAGGAGATAAAACGGTTTTCATTTCTGTGTGATGGGATTAAGGGTGGTTTTTATTTTCTTTATACTTTCCTGTAGAGTTCAAATTTTTGTAACCAAAGGAAAATTTATTTTTAAAAAGTGAGGTGTAGAGTATCAGAAGGTGGCTAAAACCATTTTATATTTTGTATTTTGTGTGATATATAAATATTGTATACATTTTGTATTTTGTGCAGTATATAAATATTGTATACAAATATGTATATTGTGTAAATAAATATATATTACCTATACAATATATTACAATATATAATTATATATTATTATAATATATGATTTTATAATATTATATAATATACAATATATAATTATATATTGTAATAATATATAATCATTATGTATACAATATATTATATATTATATATACACAATATATTACAATATATAATTATATATTGTATATGGATATGTATACAATATACAACAGATATGTATTGTTGCATACGTACCTGTCGAATTGCGTTAAATCAGAACTGAGTCTTTGCAGAAGACTAGCTTTTCTCCTCTTTTTTTCAGAGAAAGTTCTGAAGTTCTCTTCCTTGCCACTGGTATGTTTGAGAATTAGGCCCCACAAATGTTAGGAAATGCAATACATCAAGTTCTTATAGCTACGTGGCCTGTCTGTGCACCTGTAACTTCCTTTCCCTGTTTTTTAATATAGTATAAAATACTGTACTATATAGTGTAAAATATTACACTGTGCACCTGTAACTTCCTGTTTCTGTTTTTTATATAGTATATTGCCAGTGGGCAATGACAATTTAACCTCATTTGAATGATACTAAGAGCTTTGTTAATATTTGCAATTGCTAGTAGTGTTGTTACTACGAGATGCTTTTTTAATGATGTGATTTTATTACCTTTTTTGGTTTACTAACAGTAGTATATTGTCCTGGACTACAATTGCAACAAACACAGAATGTATTAAAGGCTCTCAGGAACAACTTGATAATCATGGCTGTAAGCCTTGAATTGTCCACCCTACATTTAGGCCCAGAAGACTTCTGAGTAATAAGAACTAATGATAACCTACAAATGTATTGTTGTCCTTAATATAATGTATAATACGTAATCGACAATACATATATGGTGTCTATTGGGATGTCTTTTCTAATCTCTTTATATGATACATGCTGGCCTATTATAGAAACTTAATGCAGTAATTTTTTGGTTCTTATCCTTTTTGACTGTTTATTATAATTGGTACTGTTGGCTGCCTTTTCCCTGAGATATTTCTTAGTTTGATTTTTAAAATTGTTTTTAATCTGCTCAACTAGTCCTGTTTTCTTTAATTATTCTACCTTCCATGTCCTAGTGATGGACATTCTTTAAGATGCAATCCTTGTTAGATACATTTTCCCATTTTCATGGTTTCATTTATTCTCAAGACTTGCTGACATAAGATAAACACAATATCTTCAGTTGGCTGCTGGACATTTCTCCTTGGTTATCTTTCTGTCACCTAGAATTTTTCATATCTGAAACTACATCTACCTTTTCCCTAACTGAACTTCCCTTCCCCTGTAATAAATGGTACCATGTCATCATTTTCCCAGTCATCCAGTCTCAAAACTTTGGAGATACCTTGAACTTCTAAATCTGGTCATTCCCTAAGCCTTCTCCATTTATTTGAAATATCTCTTTTATCCATCCACTGTTAAAATTGCCTCCCAGCCTACCTTCCCAGCTCCAATCTCCCATTAGTCAACATATGCTATGTCCTGTCTCCAGTCAGATCTCCCCAGGGCTCTATTTTTATCCTTAGCTCCAAAGCTAGGCTACTTCTTTATGTCCTGCTTATCAAGTTCAGACTTGTCTGACTTTCAAGTTGCTCATAATAATTTGATTTTATCCTACCTATCCAACCTTATTTTTCTGTTATTTTCTAGAATGTATTCTGTAGATTTTAAAAAACAATAGGGTATATTGCCTTACTGTCTCACAAACACATCATGATTATTTTTGCTTTATTTATTCTGGCTATTTCTCTTGTTTGGAAGGCCTTTTGCTCTCTATCATGATTCACTCATTTCTTTAGTTTATGATTTCAGTCTTAATATAGGCCTTTATTGCTTATCCAAATTCTTCTCACCTCATTATTCAGACTTTTGCTTCTCCAAACCACTGTCACCCCTTATTTCCCTAAATTACAGATTGAATTGTATGATGCCACATGACTGTGAGAATGCGTCTTGAAATTCAAGGCTATTCCCAGTCGAAATCTACTCTGTTCCTATCCTGCCTCATTCACTAACTCATTGAATGTAGAGCTTCCATGACCCTGGCTCTGGGCTTGATATCAAAGATATGGCAGTTAATAAATAACATAGATCTAGCCCTGCCTTCATGTGGCTTATAGTCTGTTGGAGTAGCCAAACACATAAACACAAATGATTGATTTTGGTAAGTGCTACCATGGAAAAGTACTTGTCTTCCAAATTCCCTCATACATGCTCTATTCTAGCTACTTCATCTGTGTAGCTTCCCATTTCTCCTAAGCATTAAACACATTTTAATATTTTATACTTTTTTTCAATGTCTAAATGTAGCAGGTTGCACAAACCAGAGCACTTACTAAATGTTCATTGTTGAGTTGTTTCTCCATCTAGGCATGGTAGATAGTAACTAGGAGCATTGTAGTTCTGAAAACCTCATACTCAGACCAGTCCAGGATTTAAACTGGACTAGAACTTGGTCTTCATATGCCTGTATCTGGGTCTGAAATAAGTAAATCACCTACTCACACCTAATGAAATTCAGTGGGTTGACCAAATAGAGATTTTCCAAGTAGTACTTTTTATTCTGTATTATAGCATTTTATTCCTTGCAGTTCTTATGAGGAAATGTCTGTTCACCCTAATGAAGTTATTCGCTGAATGCCACCGATGTTTTCTAACTGTCCATAGTTTGATTTGTATTATTGGTGATTGGTGAATGTCAGATGAACACAGTGAATGGATACCTTTCTCTGTTTCTTTTATTTCTCCCTAGATTTTTTACCCAGAAACTACAGATATCTATGATCGAAAGAACATGCCAAGATGTATCTACTGTATCCATGCTCTCAGGTAATCAAATTTTCTTGGCAAAATAAGGAAATTATGAATAACATCTGAATTGAGTGTGTAGTTTTTTATCCTTGAGGTAAGAATGAAAAAGTTTTTTCATTAGTTTCAAAAGTTCCAAATAGGATAAAATACTGTTATCTGAACAAAATGGTGAGAAACAGCTGTGTTTTTCTAGGGAGTTTGGAGAAGGGATTTATTTATTTAATAGCAGATAATTTTGTTCTGAAAACCTGATATCTTTCATAATTGATCTAGTGTTTCTGTGAACTATGCATTCACTTGGGGTGCAGTCTCTTATTTAGTTATCTAGGTCCTTGCTGTTGTTAAGCCATTTGTTCATTTATTCAGTAATTTTTATAGGCCAGGTGCGGTGGCTCAGGCCTGTAATCCCAGCACTTTGGGAGGCTGAGGCGGGTGGATCACCTGAGGTCAGGAGTTCGAGACCAGCCTGGCCAACATAGTGAAACCCCGTCTCTACTAAAAATACAAAAAATTAGCTGGGCATGGTGGTGGGTGCCTGCAATCCCAGCTACTTGGGAGGCTGAGGCAGGAGAATTGCTTGAACCCAGGAGGCAGAGGTTGCAGTGAGCCAAGATTGCACCATTGCATTCCAGCCTGGGCAACAAGAACGAAACTCCATCTCAAAAAAATAATAATACTAATAATTTTTATACCAACACAAACATGATAATAAGAAATGAGAGAAAATATTTTTTTTCCCATAATGTCATGGTAAATTTGGAATGTGACTTAATTTTCAGGTCCCCAGAATACTAAATTAAATTGGAAGGAAAAGATACAAGTCTAGAAGGATGGTGGGATGGCATATTAGTAGATGCTTATACAGGTTGAATATCCCTTATCTGAAATGCTTGGGACCAGAAGTATTTTGGATTTTGAAGTATTTGCATTATCCTTACCAGTTGTGCATGCCAAATCTGAAGTGCAGAATGCTCCAATTATAGCATTGAGGGTCATGTTGGTACTCAAAAATTTTTAGATTTTGGAGCATTTTGGATTTTGGATTTTCAGATTTGGTATACTCAACCTGTGGTACAGTAGTGTAGTATTTTAGCAGATTTACTTGATGGCCACAGGACTAAAGGAGAAGATGGCAGAGCAAGTGGGACATGAGTGAGATTTTTGTTTGGGCTGCACTTCTTATATGGCATCCTCTATGTGTGCTTGCTAAGTGTTAATTACATTGGAGTAGGTATATAATAATGATCTATAAGAAGACTATTGTCTCCAGTTTCTTGATCAAACATGTACTAGATCTGTGGTATCATTGGAATCAGTGTGAAACATACAAAAGAATGAATATAGCTGAGAACTTGTGGATCTCGTGTTGAGAATGTAGCAATTTCAAATATGTGTCTGAGGCTGGGTAGGTACAGTGGCTCATACCTGTAATCCCAGTGCTTTGGGAGACCAAGGTGGGAGGATTGCTTGAAGCCAGGAGTTAGAGACCATCCTGGGCAATGTAGCGAGACCCCATTTCTATAAGAAATAAAAAATTAGCTGGGCATGGTGGCATACACCTGTAGTCCTAGCTACTCTGGAGGCTGAGGTGGGAGGATCACTTAACCCCAGGAGTTTGAGGCTGCAGTGAGCTATGATTGTCCTAGTGCACTCCAGCCTGGATGACAGAGCGAGACTCTGTCTCTAAAAAACAAAACAAAACATTACCAAATATGTGTGTCTGAGTGCAGATCAGATTAATTCTGAGTATTGTGTTTGGCTTAGTGTTGCATGGGATTTGTCCATGTTGATAATCTTGTGAAGGCCTTTCCTGCAATGGATATCGGAAGGTGGAAGCAGAATTCCTCTCTGCTAGTTGTGTAGCCACTACTCTGCAGTGTAACCTGGGTTCCAGGCCTTCAAATTCTCTGTAGTAGAGCCTAAAGAATTAACTATGCCTTCCTAGTGGTAGAGTCAGAATGAGAAAGAGAGGAAGTCTGCTGTTGTTTTCCATTTCTCTTGAATATGCAATCTGGGCTTAGAAAGTATATATAGAGCAGTGTGTTTTGTGATTTATGGTTTCTTTTTTATGGTGTTTTTCCTGAAGGGTGGATTGGCAACATTTCATAATATATAGGAAGTATTTATAATTGCTGAGAGTGTCTACTTTTACGACAAAACACAACCATATTCAAAGCAGGTTCCTCACCTTGCTGTATTGGATAAGGCTCCATCTCCCTTTGGATCAACAGTGACAGAAAAGTACTACCTCTCTGTATCCTCCCTGCTTGCCTTGTTTTGTTTTCTCTAAAGTCTTGATTGGCATTATTCCAGAGATAGTCACTGTGTACTTTAATCATACTAAATTAGATAACATTCCACTCTCAGATAAGGCCCCAGTTTTCCATTCTCAAAATACTTGTATACTTTCTTCCTGTTTCCCCTGTTCTGTTATTCTAATAACTGATTTGGGGGTTAAAGAGATCCATAATCTCTTATCCTAAATTAAAACCCTAAACTATCTGAAAATTGATTTTAAGTTTGGTGTAAGCTCATTTGTCTCCTTAGTATGATTATGTTTGTGTGTTTCTCTGCGGAAAGTAATGTATTGGATTGGGGATGCTGCCCCAGGGCTTGCTGGGGATACTTTATAATACCATATACACTGTAAATAGAAATACACTTTCTAATATCTGAGAAATTCATCATTCAGACATATCTGGCTCCAAGAATTTGGATGAGGGACTGTGGACCTGTAGTAGATTCTGTTTCCTAATTACCTGCTGTGTTTCAGGGTCTTTATTAATAATCTTTGAGATTGGCATAGTGACTTCTAGGTTACTCACCATTCACAGAAAAGATAATTAGAATCCAGATAGGTTAACATAGCTTCCTTCTGCCCATTGCTACAAAGTACAGCTTAAGTAGGAAATAAGAAAAATAAATTGAAGCGCAGCTACAGGCTGATGCATTATAGGTGCCTAACAGTATATGTGTAGAAGTAGGCATGGGAGAGCAGGAGCAAAGATTGGAAAGTGCTGTTCACCATTAGGGTTTATAAGTTTCAGTGTGAAGCTAAGTACTTTTGATTGTGGGTAAGAGGACTTAACTGGCCATTTTGAATCCATTCTTAGCTCCCGTATCTCCATAAAATACTCGTAATAATTAAAGAGAGTTAAAGATGGGGCCCACGTCTACTTTTTATATCAGCCAGTGATACGGTTGTAGCACCTTTAATTTACCATTGGAAGACATTAAAAGCTAATTCAGTGTTCTTGGTACTGTGAAAGCAACTGTATTAGTCCGTTCTTGTACTGCTATAAAGAAATACCTGAGACTGGGTAATTCATAAAGAAAAGAGGTTTAATTGGCTTAAGGTTCCGCAGCCTGTACAGGAAGCTTGGCTGGGGAGACCTCAGGAAACTTACAATCATGGCAGAAGACAAAGAGGAAGCAGTCACATCTCACATGGCAGGAACAAGAGGAAGAGAGAGGTGGGGAGGTGCTTACATACTTTTAAAAAACCAAATCTAGCGATAACTCACTCACTGTTAGGAGAACAGCACCAAGGGGGAAATCTGCCCCCATTGATCCAATCACCTCTCACCAGGCCCCCACCTGGGGATTACAATTTGACATGAGATTTGGACAGGGACACAGACCCAAACCATATCAGCAACATTCTTGAACTTTCTTAAAATTTCTTGTACCCTATTTCCAAGTAGGAATAAATGAGAAAGAAATTCTTGGAGAAAAATATTCTCTTAATTAAGAATGCAGATGTCATGTATTAGTGAGAAAAATATATAAGGAAACATATTACATGTATAAAAAGTTATTAGTTATTTTGCTTTGGAATTTCTTTTTTAAAGAGGCAGAGTTCTTACTGTTTTGCCTAGGCTGGAACGCAGAGGTGTGATCTTGACTCATTGTAACAACCTCCCAGGCACAAGTTATCCTCCTGCCTTACCCTCCCAAATAGCTAGGACTACAGGCATGCACCACCATACCTGGCTAATTAAAAAATTTTTTTTGTAGAGACAAGGTCTTGCTATGTTGCTCAAGCTGTTTTGAATTCCTGACCTCAAGCTATCCTCCTGCCTCTCCTTCTCAAAGTACTGGAATTACAGGTGTGAGCCACTACACCCAGTCTGGAGAATTTTTTGAATACATTTAAAATCTTCTGAGAGAGGCACTTTATATATCCATCTTGAGTGTTTTACCTGAAAGAAAAGCATTTAATCATATACATATGACTTATACTTGCACTTCTCTGAGAAAATGATTAGCTTCTGTGGATGTATAAATTCTAGTGTGTTTTGAGAATACTCGATTTATTTTTTTGTTTTTCTATTATACATTTGGGTTTATTATATACAATTTAAATTTTGATCAGTTCTGTGATTGCAGTGTACATGATGCGTGTTTGTATTTAGATGATATTGAGGTTTATAGATTATTTACAAAAACTGTATACCACTTTAAGTTTCTATGATTTATTTCTTATATATTTCTTATTTCCCTGCTTACTTTAAACGGTCAATGTCTTGCTTTTGTCAATATCTGTAAAATACCCTTCTGATCTCTTCTAATTTATTGGTTCTGATCAGCTAGGGCTTTAGAATCCACTTAACACAGGCTTATGGACATTAATTTATCCATCTATCCATCTGTCAAATATTGATTAATGTTTATTAATATATGCTAGGCTCTGGATAGACATTAGTGAATGAGCCCTGTATTGTCCCTGCTTTCATGAAGCTTAGAGTCTAGTTGATTATTTTTTAAGTTTAAGAAGTAAAAATAATTTTCACCAACCTGATAATTAAAAAGTAAAAATACATGAAATATTCTTTATCTAAAACTGTTAAATTACCTGGATTAAACTTTTCCATCAGTAATATGAATTCAGTTTAAGATTTGCCATCTGAATAATTTTTATGAAGCTTTTCTAAAATGTCTTGTTATTTAAAACTTATTGATTACAGGAAAGCAAACAAATGAAGAGACACTTCACATTATATTAACGTTAATGTTAACATCTTTTTTTTTTTTTTTTTTTTTTTTTTTTTTGAGACGGAGTCTCGCTGTTGTCCAGGCTGGAGAACAGTGGTGTGATCTCGGCTCACTGCAGCCTTTGCCTCCCAGGTTCAAGCGATTCTCCTGCCTCAGTCTCCTGAATAGCTGGGATTACAGGCACATGCCACCACACCTGGCTAATTTTTGTATTTTTAGTAGAGACAGGGTTTTGCCACGTTGGCCAGGCTGGTCTCGAGCTCCTGATCTCAGGTGATCTGCCTACCTCAGCCTCCCAAAGTGCTGGGATTACAGGCATGAGCCACTGTGCCTGGCCATTAACATCTAATTATACGTTGAGTTAGTGCCAGAACCTGGACTTGAATTTGTGCCTACTGATTTCTCCCAGTCCAGTGCTCTTTGTATTGTGTTATGTGACTTTTTAGGACAATGTTGTCATTTAAACTAAAAAAAAAAAAAACCTCTGAGGTAAATAGAGTATTGTAACTACAAAGGAGACTGTTGTGGGTACTGGGAGTCTCAGTGTTCAGAATGCTTCTATTTTATTCTTCATGCTGATTTTCTCCTTTTAAGGGTGGCAGCTAGGCACAGCTGGGAGGCCTAACCTTTTGCATATTGTATCTTCTAGTTTGTACCTGTTCAAGCTAGGCCTGGCCCCTCAGATTCAAGACCTATATGGAAAGGTTGACTTCACAGGTAAGGAGTTACAGACTTGGCAGGAAATGCTTGAATTATGTGGAAATAGCCTGGAGAGCCAGCAGTACCAATTTTAAAGACCTAGGGCTTTAAGAATACTCTGGCAGTGGAGGTGAAAAAAATATGAATAATTTGCTTCTCTAATGTGGGGTAAAGAACACTAAACTTGGAATTTCAAGCTCTGTTCTCTCACTTATAATGTGAACATGATTAGTGAGTCTCAGTTTTCTTATATGTAAATTGGGGATAACATTAACATATATAAAACATATAATAATGTTAACACATAACCTTAAATGTTTGGGTATGTTGAAAAAAGCTTTATAACTATCTTTCCCTTTCCATTCTATCAAGCATCTGTTGTGGGCAAAGCAAGAGGGAGAGTGGGGAGTGAGATGACACAAAGATGGCAATTTAGTAATTTTAAAATTTAAGCTTATTTGGGTGGGTGTTTCTATGTGTATTTGCTATAGCCAGATGCTTGAAGAGATGAGGGGTTGGGGAGAAAAAGGGCAGTGGTAATATTGTTTAAGGGTAAGATAGATTCAAGTCTTTCAAAGTGGTGATTATTTTGTAGGCTTGAAAGTTTAAAAATTGGTAAGAAAGTTTCTGTTCATGATATTTTTTCCTTCCAGGGAAGTTATTCACCAGACCTGGGGAAAGGACCAGACCTTACATGTTTTCTTTATCATTTGGCTTTCTGCCTTAGAAATGAAATTGTTGAATAGCAGCTAATGATTGTAAAGACTGAGATAACTGACTTAGTCTGTGATTCACTTATTGTTGAGCTCACATTAAAGCTGTTCCATTTGTAAGTTCATTGTAGGAAATGCCATAAGTAGCAATTTTGAAAAACTATTTCCTGTAGGACCTTCTCACTTTATAGTTATTTTTGATGCCCTTGATAATAACAATGTTTGACTGCATTTTATATACCAATTACTGTGTTAAGTGCTTTCCATACATTGTATCTTTATATCCTTCTAAAACCTTAAAAGGTAAATGCCATTTTATCCCATTGCATAGTTGAGGAATATGTTTCCTTCTCTTGGTTATGGAAAGGTGCTTAGCTTGATTGACTGGTTATTAATTCCCTCCTGTAGAAGAAGAAATCAACAACATGAAGACTGAGTTGGAGAAGTATGGCATCCAGATGCCTGCCTTTAGCAAGATTGGGGGCATCCTGGCTAATGAACTGTCAGTGGATGAAGCCGCATGTAAGAAGAGAGAAATCTCGTGGGTTCAACTGGGATTGTTGCCACCATTTCCAATAATTAATTCTATAGTGATGATCTAGGACATTATGAATCTTGCTAGCAAGTTTAAGTCCACAGATGTAGTTGTAAACACATAGTCTTCCATGCTGTTGTTATTTGGAAATACGTGATTAATTCTGCTTAAAGTGAAAGCATTTAGAAAGGAAATCCTGGCTGGGTGCGGTGGCTCATGCCTGTAATCCCAGCACTCTGGGAGGCCGAGGCAGGCAGATCACCTGAGGTCAGGAGTTCAAGACCAGCCTGGCCATGTGAAACCCCGTCTCTACTAAAAATACAAAAATTTAGCTGGGCATGGTGGTGTGTGCCTGTAATCCCAGCTACTCGGGAGGCTGAGGTAGGAGAATCACTTGAACCCAAGAGGTGGAGGTTGCAGTGAGCCGAGATCACGCCACTGCACTCCAGACTGGGCAACAAGAGTGAAACTCTGTCTCAAAAAAAAAAAAAAAAAGAAAGGAAGTCCTGTATTTCCATGGCTCATTGAGTTTCTTATTGTATTATGGTGTTTACTTGGTAATTAAGGCAAATATCTCCAGAGGAAGTGCTCCTTGCAAGGCTCTCTTACGAGTATTTCTCTGTGAGATTCCAAATTCACCATCCCAAACATGGATCACTAGATCACAGATGGAGCTGTGGCTTTGCATACTGTAAGGAAGAGGCTAGGCTCATAGCCTGGCCCAGGGAGCCAGTCTTCGAACCCCGGTCGTTATTTCTCTGTGAAAAGGAGCCTCTATCTCTATTGGGGGGTGCAATGTTGTTTTCTATTGTGATATACATCCTGTAATCTATATAATCTCAATGTTTCTGTTGCTTTTTTTTGTTTTTTTTTTTAGTACATGCTGCTGTTATTGCTATTAATGAAGCTATTGACCGTAGAATTCCAGCCGACACATTTGCAGCTTTGAAAAATCCCAATGCCATGCTTGTAAATCTTGAAGAGCCCTTGGCATCCACTTACCAGGATATACTTTACCAGGCTAAGCAGGACAAAATGACAAATGCTAAAAACAGGGTAAAATGCAACATCTGTTCTTTCTAATTAATTTATATTATTCCATCATTTGATATGGTTCCAGTTTAAACATCAATTTTATTGAGATGCAGTTTACATACAACAAAATTCACCGAATTTTAAATGTACAGTTTGAGTTTTGACAAATATATGTGATCATTTAACCATCACCCCCAAAAAGTTCCTTAGTGCACTTTTGCAGACAGTTTCCACCTCACCCACACCCCTGAGCCCAGGCAACTACCAGTCTGTTTTCTATTGCTGCCATTGACCTTTTTAAGAATTTTATACAAATGGAATGATGCAGTACCTAATCTTTTGGTGTGAGACTCCTTTTTGACCTCTGCTTCTTGAATTTTATATAAATAAAATTCTAGAGCGTAGCCATTAAAATTAATAGTGCCCTTTGGAAAGATTATCTCTAAATATTAACATAGTCTTTCCTCTTTCCCAGATTCTCTGGGGTAAAATGTTTTTGTACAATTGTTATGCGTATGTGGAAGTTAGTTAAATGATTCTGACTTGAAAAAACGGAATCTAAGGATCTCATTTAAGACTTCACACAGGCGGCCGGGCGCGGTGGCTCACGCCTGTAATCCCAGCACTTTGGGAGGCCGAGGTGGGCGAATCACAAAGTCAGGAGATCAAGACCATCCTGGCTAACACGGTGAAACCCCGTCTCTACTAAAAATACAAAAAATTAGCCGGGCATGGTGGCGGGTGCCTGTAGTCCCAGCTACTCGGGAGGCTGAGGCAGGAGAATGGCGGGAACCTGGGAGGCGGAGCTTGCAGTGAGCTGAGAT
>NW_026652308.1:2976398-3040693 GCF_009828535.3 Hylobates moloch | reverse complement strand
AAAAAAAAAACACAAAAAAAACTTCACACAAATTTATCGTGGTTGATGACAAAACAACCTGCTCTCAGAACATTCTTTGTATCTCTTATCATAGAGCAGGGATTTCAATTTCCCAGTTAGGTACCAAACTGGCCTGCAGGCAAGTAGCTGCTGCCATGCCCCTGCCTACGTCACCAGTGAGACTCCAAGATTGTGGATCTGTATGTGCCCATTCTGCTCAGATCTGAGGCAAGGATGTGCTGCCTCTAATCCCAGCACTTTGGGAGGCCAAGGCGGGCAGATCACTTGAGGTCAGGAGTTCCAGACCAGCCTGGCCAATATGGTGAAACCCCCTCTCTACTAAAAATACCAAAAAAATTAACTGGGCATGATAGTGCATGCCTGTAGTCCCAGCCACTCAGGAGACTGAAGCAAGAGAATCACGTGAACCCAGGAGGCAGAGTTTGTAATGAGCCAAGATGGTGCCATTGCACTGCAGCCTGGGTGACAGAGCGAGACTCTGTCTCAAAAAAAAAAGAGTCTCACTCAGTCGCCCAGGCTGGAGTGCAGTGGTGCAGTCATAACTCACTGCAGCCTTGAACTTCTGGGCAAAGCAATCTTCCTGTCACAGCCTCCTGAGTAGCTAGGACTACAGGCATGTGCCACCACATTGGGCTAATTAAAAAAAAAAAAAAATTTGTAGAGATGGGGTCTCGCTGTGTTGCCCAGGCTGATCTCAAACTCTTGGCTTCAAGCCATCTTCCCACCTTGGCCTTCCAAAGCACTGGGATTACAGGCATGAGTTACTGTGCCTGCTTTGTTCTTTATAAAGGGTCTTAAGCTACATCCATATTCTTGGTAGTGTTATGGTGCAGGAGGAGCACAGGTGTATTTATGTGGTCTTCTTAGACGCCTTAAGCTAACTTAATTACGCTTTTTACTCATCCTCAGACGGAAAACTCAGAGAGAGAAAGAGATGTTTATGAGGAGCTGCTCACGCAAGCTGAAATTCAAGGCAATATAAACAAAGTCAATAGTAAGTATGTTCTTGAGTCAGGCACTTTAAGGAATATTATAATGTGAATGTTGATCTATTCTGGGACTTACAACGTAGTTTAATTTACTTGCTTTAGACATTCGTGGATTTGTTAAGCAATAATTGCTTATTAACAATCTTTTGTGTTTCTATGCCTCCGTATTAATTATTTATCTTCAGTCAGCCCCTTGTTCCTACACTGACAGTAGCGTCGTAGTCTTTTTGGCTACAGTTTCACTCTTTCACCCTATTACATGCTTTTAAATATTATTTTCCTGGCCAGGCACAGTGGCTGATTAATCCCAGCATTTACATATCTGTAATCCCAGCACTTTGGGAGGCTAAGGTGGGTGGATCACCTGAGGTCAGGAGTTTGAGACTAGCCTAGCCAATATGGTGAAACCCCATCTCTACTAAAAATACAAAAATTAGCCGGGCATGGTGGCGTGCTCCTGTAGTCCCAGCTACTCGGGCGGCTGAGGCAGGACAATCGCTTGAAGCTGGGAGGCACAGGTTGCAGTGAGCTGAGATGGTGCCAGTGTACTCCAGACTGGGCAACAGTGAGACTCTGTCTCAAAAAAAAAAATTATTTTTCTATTTTTTTAAAGTAACATATTTTTGTTTTTCCTTTGAAGAATAATGCAAACTGTCTAGAAATAAAAAATAAACCACAAAAATTAGACTCCTTCACTTAGAAATAATCATCACTTAGAAATAATCATTACTGGCATTTTTTTGTATGTCCTTCAAAACTGTGTGTGTGTGTGTGTGTGTGTGTGTGTGTGTGTGTATGTATATATATATATATATTTTTTTTTTTTTTTTCTTTAAGAGACAAAGTTATACTCTGTTGTTTAGGCTGCAGTTGTGATTATGGTTTACTGCAGCCTCAAACTCCTGGGCACAAGCCATCCTTCTCCTTCAAATTCCCTAGTAGCTAGGACTACAGTCATGTGCTGCCACACCCAGCTAATTTTTTAAATTTTTTTAAAGAGACAGGGTCTCGCTCTGTTGCCCAGGTTGGTCTCAAACTCCTGATCTCAAGTGATCCTGCCACCTTGGCCTCCCAAAGTGCTGGGATTACAGACGTGAGCCACCCTGCCTAGCCTCCAAAACATATTTAAACAAAAATGAGATTATACTTTTAATATTGACTGTTATATATGTGTTACTTTTGGGAAATTAATTTATTGAAATTATCATTTTGTCACTACTCTGCTAAAGAACTCACAATGACTACTTCATACTTGCCAGACAAAATGCAGATCCCTGGCCTAGTGAAGTTCTTTATGCAATATTTCATGCATACAGCTCTTTGTAGAAGCTCATTAGGCCGGGCATGGTGGCTCATGCTTGTGATCCCAGCACTTTGGGAGGCCGAGGTGGGCGGATCACGAGGTCAGGAGATCGAGACCATCCTGGCTAACATGGTAAAACCCCGTCTCTACTAAAAACACAAAATATTAGCCGGGCATGGTGGCGGGCGCCTGTAGTCCCAGCTACTCAGGAGGCTGAGGCAAGAGAATGGCGTTAACCCAGGAGGTGGAGCTTGCATTGAGCCGAGATTGCGCCACTGCACCCCAGCCTGGGCAACAGCGCAAGACTCTTGTCTCAAAAAAAAAAAGTAATTATGATTCCTTAGTGGCTATCATTTCTGAAATCAGAAATTATCTTATTCTGTCTTTCAGGCTAAGAATACCTTTTTGGTTTTTTTTTACAATATATAAAGTGCTTTTATGTATATGATTTTATTTAATCTTAAAAATATTCCTATGAGGGAAGGTATCTTCATTATCATTTTCAGATGAAGGAACATCTGGGTTTTCATTGTCATGTATTGTATTATAGAGCTTGTGTGACCTCAGGTTCTATGATTAGAAGAGAGAATGTGGAAAGGGGGAAGATGACCCCTTTCACTCTGCACAGGTTGGACCACCCTTGATATCTGGGCACTGACTGTTGTGGGTGGAGTGTGTTCAGGAAGTATCAGGGTAATGAGAGGATTCAAAATGATGCTATGTAAGACATGGTTAAAGGAAATAAGGCTGCTAGTAAGGCATTTGCTGTCATAGGGAGGGGCAGTGGAATGTATTCAGTGTGAACTTTAGGGTTGGAGCTTTAAAAATATTTTTGAAACAAAATTGTCCAAAGATGTAGTAAATGGCCATGGGAGATACTTTCTCCTGTTTGGTAGTCTGTAAGTATAATCTGGACAACTACTTGGCATTTTAAGGGAATTTAAGCGTCATGTTGGTCTGGATTGGTGGCTCCATATTGGTGCTGAGCTGTCTACATTTGGAAGTTTTTAAGTAGGCTGGGAGTGTGGCCCGGGAATCTGTATGAAATCCGATGAACAGCTTGTTGGGAACCCCTGGACTTGATGACTCTGAGGTTCTTTTCCATTCCCAAGATCTTATGCTTCTGAGAACCACAGAGTAAAGGCTCTCTAAGTTATATTTCCTTATCTGGGACTGAGATTGGTTTTGGGGAAGGAAAACTATTCTAGGCAGTTCTGTTAACATAGTCCTTTCATAAGCTTTTGCCTTTTTTCCTCAGCATTTTCTGCATTAGCAAATATCGACCTGGCTTTAGAACAAGGAGATGCACTGGCCTTGTTCAAGGCTCTACAGTCACCAGCCCTGGGTCTTCGAGGACTACAGCAACAGAATAGTGACTGGTACTTGAAGCAGCTGCTGAGTGATAAACAGCAGAAGAGACAGGTAAACATAATCTGGATTGAAGCTGCAAGAGTTTGTATATATCTATTCGAATCCCATGCTGTCATTTAAAGATATGTATGCTGCCTTTGTTTTTCCCCATAATACAGCTTTTTCCTCTGCATATAAATTAGTTTAAAAAAAAATCCTCAGGTAAAATACACATTGTCTTCAGCTCACTTTTGCTTTTAGAGTTATGAATCCTCTTTTAAAATAAACAGACAAAACCCACCCATCCCCATTCTAACCACTCCTTCACTTCAGCTGTCTCTCTCTCCAACTAAAAGACAATGGGGAAAACTGAATATTTTTGCATTCTTACGTCAGGAATTTGCACTTTAAAAAAAACTGCACCTTGTTAGTTTGCTCTGGCCAACACTGGAAAAGTACTTATTGTGCAGTCAGGGTAGATTGTGTGGGATTGTATTTTGTGGGGTTTTTTTTTTTTTAGAACAAACATGAGGGGCTTTCTTTTTTGTCTAAATAAGGGCAAGTACACATTTTACAAATATCCAGCGTACGCTGGTCAAAGTAAGTAGCATTAACGTGCTTAAATTCTGCAAACACTTTTTCCTTAGAACGTTTTGAGGCTTTTCATGTAATATGTTTAAGAATGTACTGGTATCTGTAAAGTCACTCTACCCCAGCTTTGACAAAGGCATTTGGCTCTAGCTGGGGCTGCCACCTTGGCTGCATGTAGCCTGAGCTGTCACTTATGACTATGGCTCTCTGTCCCTAGTGCTGCTTTTGAGAGATGAGAACCTTAAGGCCTTGAGTCATAGGAATGAGTAATCTTTACATAATTTTCTTTGCTTTTCTCAGAGTGGTCAGACTGACCCCCTGCAGAAGGAAGAGCTGCAGTCTGGAGTGGATGCTGCAAACAGTGCTGCCCAGCAGTATCAGAGAAGTAAGAGTCCATTGAAATAGTATGGGAGGAAAGTTGTGGCTTTGTGTTATTGAAGGGTCTGAGGTTAGCTTCTGTCACCCTCATCCCCCACCCTGAGCCTACTAGCCATAACCAACTGCCAGGTACTTTTGGTGGCAGGAGGCTTCCTCCAGTTTGTTGTTGTGGTGGTTTTAATTGCTATGTAATAGTTGTACATATTTTGAGGGTACATGTGTTTTGTTTTTTAAACCAACCAAGAAGCACTGACACCAACCAAGAAGCACTGACGTATGATATTTTGACACATGCCTACAATGTGTAATGATCAAATCAGGGTAATTGGAATATTTGTCACCTAACACATTTATCTTTTGTTGATGTTGGGAACATTCCAGTTCTTCTGTTTTGAACTATACATTATTGTTAACTATCATCATCCTACTGTGCTAACACTAGACCTATTCCTTGTATCTGATGGTTATTTTATACCCATTAGCCAACCTCTCTATCTCCTCCTCCCCACTACCCTTCCCAGCTTCTGGGAACCACCAGTCAACTCTACCTCCATGAGATCCACTTTTTTAGCTCCCATATGTAAGTGAGATCAGGAGGTATTTGCCTTTCTGTGCCTGGCTTATTTCACTTAACATAATGACCTTCAGTTTTTATGGCTGAATAATATTCCCTTATGTGTATACACTACTTTTTTTTTTTTAACCATTTATTCATTGATGGACACTTAGGTTGATTTCATATCTTGGCTATTGTGAATACAGCTGCAATAAACATGGGAGTGCTGATTTCCTTTCTTTTGGCCATATACCTAGCAATGGGATTGCTGAATCATATGTAGTTTTATTTTAATTTTTTGAGGACTCTCCATACTGTTTTCCGTAGTGGCTATAGTAATTTACATTCCCATCAACAGTGTATGAGCCCTTTCTCTGCAGCCTTCCGAGCATTTGTTATTTTTTGTCTTTGATAAAAGCCATTTTAGTTGGAGTAAGAAAGTGTCTCATTGTGGTTTTGATGTGTATTTCCCTGATGATTAATGATGAGCATTTTTTCATATACCTGTTGGCCATTTGTGTGTCTTCTTTTGATAAAAGTCTATTCAGCTTATTTGCCCATGTAAAAATTGGATTATTTGTGGGTTTTTTTTTTTTTTTTTTTGGCTGTTTGAATTTCTTATATATTCTGGTTATTGTTCTCTTCTCAGATGGATCGTTTGCAAATATTTTCTCCCATTCTATATGTTGTCTCTTCACTTTGTTGTTGGTTTCCTTTGCTGCGCAGAAGCTCTTTAGCTTGACATAGTCCTGTTTGTCTATTTTTGCTTTCATTGCTTATGCTTTTAAGGTCTTAGCTAAATGGCTTTGCTCAGACCAGTGTCCTGAAGCATTTCCCCAATGTTTTCTTCCGGTCGTTTCATAGTTTCAGGTCTTAGATTTAAGTCTTTAATCTATTTTGATTTATTTTTGTATATGATGAGAGATAGGGATCTAGCTTTATTCTTCTGCATATGGTTATCCAGTTTTCTCAACACCATTTATTGAAGAGACTGTCTGTCTCAGCCCATTTTATGTTGCTATGAAGGAATACTTGAGGCGGGGTAATTTATTAGCTCACAGCTCTGCAGGCTGTACAAGAAGCAAGGCACCAGCATCTGCTCGGCTTCTGGTGAGGGCTTTTGTGCTGCATCACAATATGAAGGAGAAGATCAAAGGGCAAGTGGGCTCATGTGAAGAGAGACCGATCCCCAGGGTAGTGAGTAGGGGTCCTGGCTTTATAACAACCCATTCTAATGAGAACTAATCCATTCTCCCCAAGAACCAGTCCAATCTTGCGAGAGCTCACTACCATGAGAATGGCACGAAGCCATTGATGAGACATTTGCTCCTGTGACCCACACAGCTCCCACTAGGCCCTGCCTCCCAACACCACCACACTGGGGATCAAGTTTCTTTTTTTTTTTTCATACCCTCAGGATGATGTCAGGGATCAAATTTCAACGTGAGATTTGGTAGGGACAAATAAACCAATCCAAACCATAGCACTGTGTTTTCCCTAATGTGTGTTCTTGGTGCTTTTGTCAAAAAATGTTCTGCTCATGGCTGTAAATGTGTGGCTTTGTTTCTGAGTTCTCTGGTGTTCCATTGGTCTGTGTGCCTTTTTTTTTTTTTTTTTTTTTTTGAGACGGAGTCTCACTCTGTTGCCAGGCTGGAGTGCAGTGGCACAATTTCAGCTCACTGCAACCTCCGACTCCCTGGTTCGAGCGATTCTCCACTCTCAGGCTCCCGAGGAGCTGGGATTACAGGCACGTGCCACCACACCCAGCTAATTTTTGTATTTTTAGTAGAGACGGGGTTTCACCATGTTGACCAGGATGATCTCAATCTCCTGACCTCGTGATCCACCTGCTTTGGCCTCCCAAAGTGCTGGGATTACAAGCGTGGGCCACCGTGCCTGGCCAAGTTACTCCAGTTTTAAAGGTAGAACTGGAGTCAATATAGGCTCACTTTGGCTCGCACACACTTCATGGTGTGTTAGGGAAATATCTGGAGGAGTTGAGACTTAAGGGATTGCTAAGATTTGGATGGTGAAAGAGGAGAGAAAAGAACGTTCCTAGTGTAGGACAATGAGGGAAAAAGGAGGTGGGAGCCGAAGTACCGGTAGTGAAAGACGTCTTTGAGGAATGGTGGTTAGAATACAAATTTTGTAAATGTTTTGGGCTGAGTTGTGTAAGATCAAGGGGTGGAAAGATTGTAGAAAGCTTTGAATGGTAGCTTAAGGAGCCAGGCAGTAGGAGAAGGAAGAGGTGGTTTAGGTGGGAAGTAGTGGTAGCATATAGGATGAATTGAACGGGAAGAAAATAGGGGTGAGGAGAACACTTAGGAGGCTGCTTTTCAAAGAAAACATCTTTATTGAGATATGGTTCGCATACTGTACAGTTCACCCTTCTTCATACAAAGGAGGCTGCTTTTTTAAAGACAAAAGTTCCACTTCAAACTTCATGGCTGATAGCCACAGAATGTGATTTTTTTCCCGTGAAGATTGGCACCTTCTTCCCCTGAGGGCTCTCTAAGCCCACTGCATTTCTGACTCCTGTTTTTCACACAGGATTGGCAGCAGTAGCACTGATTAATGCTGCAATCCAGAAGGGTGTTGCTGAGAAGACTGTTTTGGAACTGATGAATCCCGAAGCCCAGCTGCCCCAGGTGTATCCATTTGCCGCCGATCTCTATCAGAAGGAGCTGGCTACCCTGCAACGACAGAGTCCTGAAGTGAGTTCACTAAACCTGTCCTGTTTGTGAGCAAAGTTCGGTGGACATGAGTGTAATACCCACTTCTTCCTGTGGTTAGGTAGAACTTTTTTGCATAAACTTAGTTTTCTTATGGTTTTATTAAACTTATAACTCCCTGGGTCTTGGAGAATGTCTTTCCTCACTGTCTTCCCTTCTGTCCCTTTCTGTACAGCATAATCTCACCCACCCAGAGCTCTCTGTCGCAGTGGAGATGTTGTCATCGGTGGCCCTGATCAACAGGGCATTGGAATCAGGAGATGTGAATACAGTGTGGAAGCAGTTGAGCAGTTCAGTTACTGGTCTTACCAATATTGAGGAAGAAAACTGTCAGAGGTGGGTGTCCAGAGTGAAGGGAATAAATCCATTACATAGCTGTTAACTCTGTCTTTTGTATGTCAGTGCTCCGATTTTCTTTGCAGACATTATTACTTTATCGTGGTCATACTTTTGTTTGGTTCTACTTTGATTCATCTAATTCTTTGTTATGCTGAAAAATATGACATTCCGTTCCTAAATATATAAGTAGGCTTATTGAAATATGTTACGTGGTCAAAATAACACTATCTCTGACAAAGTTAGAGATGTTTTAAATATCATCTAACCCTAGCTAGTTCATTTTCATTCTTCTTCAGTTGTTCCCAAACTGTCCTGTATAGCTGTTTTGTTGAAAACAAGATCTAGCCTAGGAACATGTATTATATCTGGTTGTTGTGTCCCTTGAGTATCTTTTAATCTAGAATTGTCCCTTTCTTCATGAGACTGACTTGTTAAAGGGATGGGACCGATTGCCAAATAAGGCGTCCTATTTTATGGATAGTTCTAGTTGCTTTCTCATATTTGCCTTATTCCGGTAAATTGGAAATTAAATCTATAGGCTTGTCGCGATTCAGTTCAACATTTTTGATGATGTGTATTTCATATTGCCTCATATCAATAGGCATATAAAACCCGCTTTTCCCACCATTAGAGATACTAAGATCGATCCCTGGATTAAGGAGACCACTTATACTTCCATTGCGTATTTACGTTTTTCCCTCATCACTAGAACATCATCTCTTTTGCACCGTCAAAATATCCAGTTTTCCATTAAGCATTCACCTGGTATTTTTAACCCAATTGATAATCTTTCCAATATCAGTACCTTCAGTAAAAGTTGCTGAATGATGATTTGTTGCTCTGTCATTCCTTCTGCATTTATTAGCTCATGGCTCATGTGTGGCCTTTTTTTCTCGTCTATGGAGGAATTGCCTGAGCTGCTGCCCTTGTTTCTAGAGTTAGTCTTAATGTGGAATTTAGAATATGTAACAGGACATTGAGAATAAGTGATTTCTGTTGCATTTTTGCACTTTGTTTAAAGTAACTACGCAGTTCCAAAACTGGCCTTGAGAATATATCAAATGGTTGGGATACCCTAGCAATCTTTGTTCCTTGAATATTTAAACATGCTGTGCTTAATGCTCTTTTTACTTGGGGGTCTGGGGCAGGTATCTCGATGAGTTGATGAAACTGAAGGCTCAGGCACATGCAGAGAATAATGAATTCATTACATGGAATGATATCCAAGCTTGCGTGGACCATGTGAATCTGGTGGTGCAAGAAGAACATGAGAGTGAGTTATCTTCCTGTCCTCCCCAAATAATGTCACCATTAATGATGATGTGATTCCATGAAGTGGTTCAAAATACCACTCCTAGAAGGATTTTTTGGGTGAGAGATTGAAAATATCTATATAACACAAAAAGCTAAAGTTGGATATTGTTTTGAGAACACAAGGCAATTGCTATAATTAGGTATATGTCCAATAAGAACTTAATTTTGGGGGAGGTAATTGAACATGATCTGTTATTTTTAAATGCTGTTATAACAAGTAGTTCTGACACTACATGGAATTAGGTCAAATTGCACAGGTTGTAGGCATGGTCCTCCACAAGACTCCTCTCACTTCAGACACAAGCTGAAAGCTGCAGGGTTCCCAGGCCACTGTACTTCTGAACAACTGGCTGCAAATTTGGAGGATCCTTCTACCCGCTCAGGTTTAACAGTCTGCTAGAATGACTCACAGAACTCAAGAAAATGCTAGACTTATGATTAAAATTTTATTACAAAATATGTAAATCAGGATCAGGTGAAAGAAGAGAATCATCAGGCAATAATCCGTGAGAGTCCCCATTATGAAGCTTCTGTATTCTCAGGATGTGTCACTCTCCTGGCACATTGATGTGTATCACCAACCAGGGAAACTCACCTGAGTTTTGGGTGTCCAGAGTTTTTATCTGGGCTTCATTACATATGCATGATTGATAGTATTGGCTTTGCAATTAAACTCAATTTTCATTTGGCCTCTGCTCCCTGGAGAATGGGAGGCCAGGCTGGTATCACATGACTCTAAACCTCAATGGTTGATCTTTCCAGCATGGCCAGCCTCCATCCTTAAACTCTCAAGAGGCCAACCAGGAGTCATTGGTTGGCATAAATTCAGGTGTGGGCGGAGGGGCCCACCATGAATAACAGAAACATACCTATCACTCAGGATATCCCAAGGGTCTTAGAGGCTCCCCCAGAGACAAAGACCAGCCAGACTTTTTATTATACAGCAGAGTCCTTACAAAAGAAGTGCGGCTGCCTAAGATACCTGGGGAGTGAATGTTTCTAATTTTAATTTGTATTTCCTGTGAGAAATATTCAACTGACTTGGTGGGAAGAGCCTTGCCTTGCATTAGGGAGCCCTGGGCTTGTATCTTTCTTCTGCCATTTGTTTGCTGTGTAATCTTGGAGAAGAGATTGCTAAGTCTTGTTATTTCTTCTGTAAACGTGTTGACTTAGGTGACTTTTTAAGAACCCTTGAACCTTTTTAAGACTCTTTGTGAATCCTTTGTGACTCAAGAATGTTTTTGATTACACATTCCAGTGTACCTGAAAGCTATACCGGAAGGCCAGTTTCATAAAAATCCTCATCGCTTTTAAGTTAGAGCAATTAAAAATGAAACAAAAGGACTTGAGCATTCAATAGGAATATGAATACAAACGAGTTTAGTTGAAATAAACACTAATATATAAAAGATTAAAACAGTGCTGCTTAATGGATGGTAAGTTGCAGTTTGAATCATGGTTACTCTTAGGTGGATTTATGATTAGTTATGATTAGTTATGATTAGTTAGCATGTTTCATGATTGATTTGTTTAAAAACTTCCTTAATTTGAAAAAAAAAAAAAAAAACAACTTTCTGTCTCTTTATATTTAGGGATTTTAGCCATTGGTTTAATTAATGAAGCCCTGGATGAAGGTGATGCCCAAAAGACTCTGCAGGCTCTACAGATTCCTGCAGCTAAACTTGAGGGAGTCCTTGCAGAAGTGGCCCAGCATTACCAAGACACACTGATTAGAGCGAAGAGAGAGAAAGCCCAGGTGGGTGGCATCGGAATTGTTCTTTATGTTCAGAGCACCTCAGCCCTCCTAGAACAAAGGTAGAGGTAGGAATATCTTCCTTGATTCATTCAGTGAATGCTTTCTGGGCACCCTTAGATTCAAAGCACTGGAGGGACACAAAAATGTGAGAGACATAGGCTGCACCTTCTCGGAGCTCATGCTGTTGTACACATTTGGGTTTTTGTTCTTTTGTTTGTTGTTGACAGTCTCGTGTCTCTTTCAGTAAATTCTTTATTGAAATATAAGATCCAGGGCTGGGCGCGGTGGCTTACGCCTTATAATCCTACAGCACTTTGAGAGGCCAAGGCGGGCAGATCACTCGAGGCCAGGAGTTCAAGACCAGCCTGGCCAACATGGTGAAACCTCATCTCTACTAAAAAAAAAAAAAAAAAAAAAAAAAATACAAAAATTAGCTGTGCGTGGTAGTGCATGCCTGTAATCCCAGCTGCCTGGTAGGCTGAGGCACAGGAATTACTTGAGCCTGAGAGGTGGAGGTTGCTGTGAGCCGAGATTCTGCCACTGCACTCTAGTCTGGGGGACAGAGTAAGACTCTGTCTCAAAAAAAAAAAAAAAAAAAATATATGATCCAGAAAAATGAACAAGGTAGATGGGTATGCAATTGCATACATTTTCAAAAGGAGGCACAACTGTGTATTTGGCATTCAGACTGTATGACCCCGTTACCAGCACCACAGAGACCTTCCTCATATCCCCTTCCACCCTCAGCCACCCTCCATTTGGTGGTAACCACTATTCTGATTTCTATTAATAACACCACAGTTCATTTCTGTCCACTTTTGAACTGTATTTAAGTGGGATCATACCTTATGTGCTCTTTTGTGTCTGGCTTCTGTTGCCCTAAATAATGTTAATGATATGCATCCATGTGGTTCCATGGAGCCATCCTTTGCTCATTCTCATTGTTGTGTACTATTTCATTGTGTGGTTATATATTATTGGTGAAGTTTTTTGTTGTTGTTTTGTTTTTTCAGACTGTTGTAAATAGGGCTTCTTTTTTTCTTTTTTGAGACGGAGTCTTGCTCTGTTGCCCAGGCTAGAGTGTAATGGCGCAATCTCAGCTCACTGCAACTTCTTCCTCCCAAGTTCAAGCAATTCTCCTGCCTCAGCCTCCCTAGTACCTAGGATTACAGGCGAGAACCACCATGCCCAGCTAAATTTTTTTTTTTTTTGTATTTTTTGTAGAGATGGGGTTTCACCATGTTGGCCAGTTTGGTCTCAAACTCCTGACCTCAAGTGATCTGCCTGCCTCAGCCTCCCAAAGTTGGGAATTACAGGCATGAGCCACTGCCCATGGCCTGTAAATAGTGCTTCTATGAATATTTTAATTTTGGTTAAAAATATATGTATGCATTTCTGTTAGGTATACATTTCGGAGAGGAGTTATGGCCATAGGGAATACATATATGAAGCTTTAATAGATAATGTCACAGTTTTTTTACGACAACTTAATTGAAACATAAGTCACATATCATACAATTCAGTGTGAGTGGACTTTAGTATGTTGATAGAATTGTGCAGTCATCACCACAGTCAATTTTTGAACATTTCATCACCCCAAGAGAAACTCGGTACCCATTAGTAGTCACTCATTTTCCCTTAATCTCCCCCAGCCCTGGGCAGCCATCAGACTCCTGCTTTGTCTATGGGTTTGTCTATTCTGAACATTTCATATTAACAGAATTATGCAATGTATGGTCTTTTGTGACTGGCTTCTTTTAGCTTAGTTTATCCAAGTTGTAGCAGCAGCACTTCATTTCTTTTTGTTGCTGAATAATATTCCATTGTATGACTGTACCACATTTTATTTATTTACTCATGAGTTGATGACACAATGGATTATTTCCACTTTACCACATTTTATTTATCCATTCATGAGTTGATGACATATGAATTATTTGCACTTTATCTATTTGTGATTTGATAGACATTTAGCATGAGTGACAGCTATACAAGTTGTATCTTCAATCTACTTCCCTTTTTAGATATGGAAGCCGACCTAGCTTATTCTCCGAAACCCCACTCCTCTGACAGTCAGATATAAGGCTCTCTTTGGCCTTTCTCAGCAGCAAAAACAAACATTACTACCACTAGCATACATAGAATCATTGTAGCTTGACACGTTAGAGATTCTGAATCAGTAGAATTAGACTTCAAGCTTAGGAATCTGTATTTTAAAAATGACTTTTTCATTGTTCTGATGACTAGCCAAGTTTGGGAAACACTAATCCAATAAAATGAATCAAAGACAGAGACTTCCATTTCTAGCTTCCCTAGAGCCAACTACTTCTTATCTGAGTAAGTAAAATCAGTTGATCTCAATTTCCTGGCTATGAAATAGCAGTTGTGATTCAGTCCTCTCCACAGCATCAAGTGACATTCTGCATAATAATGTCTCTTAAATGAAACCTGGTAGTATCTATCAGATACTACATTTACATGATTAGGACATGGTAATGTCAACTACTGCCATGGCAATGTAATCAAAGGAGATCAGTCAACATCATAATATTACCAACATATAAAATTACCCACTCCTCTACCTTTCACCCAAACTTACAGAACCCACACGAGGGTCAGTGTGCAAAAAGCTCCAATACATTAAAGCCTTGGTCTGTTTTTATACGTCTGGCTACTCAGAATTAAAAATTTCTTTTAGCCCTTCCGCTTGCTGCCTCACTTCAGGAATCTTCTGAAGGCTATGGTTCTATCCAGTTGTTGTTACTTAGTAAGCACTAAAAAGGAGATCAGTCACAATTAGAAAACAGATGTTAATTATGCTTTAATCAACAATTATTTGAGGGCCTACTACATACAAGGCAACTTCCTAGACAGCAACAGCATAAAAAGAGGCATAAACCTTGTCAATTTCCTCAGCAAACTAGGTAGCAGGTAAGACAAACGTTTCAAAAGATGAGTTTGTGTTACAATTACTTTGAACAACTTTATCTTCATAGTAGCATTATTCCTGATAGCCACAGTGGAAAAAAACAGTATGTCTAGCAAGTCACGAATAGGTAAAGTGTAAATAATTCAAAAGGCTGTGTGTGCATCTTGTTTGGGTCATTGGAGTCAAACCTTTTGAGGATGTGACTATAGAGTTTGAAGCATTTCCTTTGCTGTGGAAAAACTTTTCAGACTTCATCAAAGGTGGAGGAAGTCGGGGGAGTTAAAGGAAAAATTGCTTAACATTGCCAGGCCCAGCTGGGTGAGCTACACATTGGGGGAAATTGTTTTTTGTTTGTTTGGTTTTGGTTTTGGTTTTGGTTTTTTTGTTTTGTTTTGTTTTTTGTTTTTGGCATCACCTGAACATGTAAGTCTCCATCAGCCATTTGGGAGTGTTTTTAAAAATATTTATCACTGAGTTACAAATTTAGCGAGCAAAAGATCTTAAGTTACATTTGGTCTGTAGTTTTATTTTCTTCTGATATTTTTGTGTTTGGTTTTGGTATCAGGGTAATACTGGCCTCATGACTTGAAGTGTTCCTTTTATATTTTGAAAGAGTTTGTAAAGGATTAGCTAGTTCTTTAAACATTTGGTGCAAGTCTCCAGTGAAGCCACATGGTCCGGAGTTTTTTGTGTGGGGGATATTTTTTGTTTTGTTTTGAGCTGCAGTACTGTGTAGGAAAGGGGTCCCGATCCAGACCCCAAGAGATGGTTCTTGGATCTCACACAAGAAAGAATTCAGGGAGAGTCCATAGAGTAAAGTGGAAACAAGTTTATTAAGAAAGTGAAGGAATAAAAGAATGGCTACTCCATAGACAGAGCAGCCCTGAGGGCCGCTGGTTGCCCATTTTATATTTCTTGACGATATGCTAAACAAGAGCTTTATCAGATCCTTTCTGAGCATGTGCACGGCCCACACATGCACTGTGGCCTCCTAGATCCCATCCAGGAATATGTCAAGTTGTCAGAGCTCTCCATGAACAAACATCTCATTCTACAGCTCTTCCTTATAAGGTTTTTAGTTAGTCTCTTGTTTGCCTAAACTGTTATCCTTAATGTTTTTGACAATTTCTTCTGGAGAAAAGGCTGTTTGCACTGGATGAGCTCTTGGTCAGGTCAAATAAAGACAGCCTTGCGAGTGTGACCTCTGAACAGGTCAGCTAATGACAGTTCTCTGGGAATGGGGCTTTGAAGGGATGGTAGGAGGGGCAGATTGGAATAGGGGAGTTTAAAGTACCACAGAGCTCACTGTTCTTACTGAGTTTCAGCTGTTTTTCTTGAATACACTCTCCAATTTCTGCAAGCCTTTGGTTAATTTCTACTGTATTGAAAAAACTGGCTGGGTGCAGTGGCTCATGCTTATAATCCTAGCACGTTAGGATGCCAACGCGGGTGGATAGGTTGAGCCCAGGAATTTGAGACCAGGCTGGGCAAGATGGTAAAACCCCATCTTTACAAAAAATAAAAATATTAGCTGGACATTGTGGTGTGCACCTGTGGTCCCAGGCACTTGGGAGGTTGAGGTGGAAGGATCACTTGGGCCTGGGGGGCTGAGGTTGTGGTGAGCCAAGATTGCACCACTGCACTCCAGCCTGAGTGACAAAGCAAGACCCTGTCTTAAAAAAAAAAAAAAAAGGGCTGGGCGCATTGCCTCATGCCTGTAATCCCAGCACTTTGGGACTCCCAGGCGGGCAGATCACCTGAGGTCAGGAGTTCGAGACCAGCCTGGCCAACATGGCAAAACCCCATCTCTACTAAAAATACAAAAAATTAGCCAGGCGTGGTGGCAGGCACCTGTAATCCCAGCTACCCGGGAGGCTGAGGCAGGAGAATTCTTGAACCCAGGAGGTGGAGGTTGCAGTCAGCACCACTGCACTCCAGCTTGGGTGACAAGAGCAAAACTCCATTTCACAAAAAGAAAAACTGATGCTGGTGATTGTTTGCCAGTGTGCCAGTGTTTTTTGTTTGTTTTTCATGGTGGAGAGGATTTTCAGAAGTCTTTACCATTTTCACTGATGTCACGTCTCTCTTCATTTAAATTTAGTGTTTGTGGGACTCTTGATAAAAGTGGATTACTAGTCATGAGTAGTAAAGTCTGAATGCAAGACATGGATATCAGGGCTCCTCAGGAACTCATTTTATAATTAAGAATATGAATGACTTAGGCCATATGTGGTGGCTTACGCCTATAATCCCAGCACTTTGGGAGGTCAAGGCAGGCGGATCACTTGAGGTCAGGAGTTTGAGACCAGCCCGGCTGACATGGCGAAACCCTGTCTCTACTAAAAATACAAAAATTATCCAGGTGTGGTGGCACATCCCTGTAGTCCCAGCTACTCAGGAGGCTGAGGCAGGAGGAATGCTTGAACCCGGGAGTAGGAGGTTGCAGTAAGCTGAGATCAAACCACTGCACTGCAGCCTCGGTGACGAGGCTCCATCTCAAAAAGGAAGAAAGAATAAGAATTACTTAAATCAGCCGGGCACAGTGGCTTACGCCTGTAATCTTTGTACTTTGGGAGGCTGAGGCAGGTGGATCACGAGGTCAGGAGATCGAGACCATCCTGGCTAACACAGTGAAACCCCGTCTCTACTAAAAATACAAGAAAAAAAAAAATTAGCCCAGCATGGTGGCAGGCGCCTGTAATCCCAGCTACTCGGGAGGCTGAGGCAGGAGAATGGCATGAACCCAGGAGGTGGAGCTTGCAGTGAGCCGAGATCGGGCCACTGCACTCCAGCCTGGGTGACAGAGCAAGACTCTGTCTCAAAAAAAAGAATGACTTAAATCTCTCTCTGACCTCCATGTGTGTGTATGCACTTGTGCAGACATGCTTATATGCATGTAGCTAGTAATCAGCTGGTTCACACCAGCACAGCTGTACCAGTTGTTAGGACATTGAAATACTTTTATTTTGTTTGGTACATTGTTATTGTCCCAACCCTCCCATATCTGTGCCATCACTCCCCAACTCTAGTTGAAATCCCATTATACGGCAACTAAACCAGCAGTGGCCATAAGGACTCTGCTCCATCGTGATTGGTCAGTGCTTATGTTGTGTAGTTAATAAATGTGTTGTACAGATTTGTGTATGTGTGTTTATGTGTGTATGTGGTATATATGTGGTTATATAGTTATACATGTAATATTGGGTCTATCATCACACATGCAAACCAAGCCACATAGTAAGTAAAGGCTTTTTAAAAAGTTTTGAGTGGTGAGAAGTGCCCTTTAGAGGGGTATGTGTGTGCTTTCCATATATACATGTACATAACATAGTCATTCTTTTGCCTCTTCTCCCTTTCTCTGTGTTTTGTGGCTTCTTCACCTCTTCTACCTCCAATCATTGCCCACTCTTTTTTTAAATTCTGACTTCTCGTCCCTATCTCTTTACCTCTTCTGAAATGCAATCAGTGTGTTTCTAAGTGTCAGAGTTGGTAGGGAGCTGTACTTGAATATATCTTATATAGCATTTTTACAGCAAATCTGTTTTCGCTCCATAACGTCTAGCCTGGGTTTTAACACTCTGCTCGGTGATTCGAGTTAATCTTAGGTGATCTCTTTAAAACAAATTTTACCAGAAGGATTTGGGTTTTGTCATTTTATTCAGTCTAATTGGAGCAGAAAGAACTTGTTCTTTCTTCTTACACTGGGATGAGGTAGTGTATGCTGTCTGTCTTTCCTTCTTCATTCTGGTGAGGGGCTTTTCTATATTAATGTTTCCCTAAAACACCTGAGACACCCATCCATTCAGTTTTTCTTGCCTTTCATACTATTTCTCTATTGCTTATTTCTTAAGGAGTGTGTATGAAAGGTTTTGCTTTAATCTGCATGGGGCAGGGAAGAAAGAATTCTGAATGCTCGGAAAGGTTCTGCCTTTCTCAATGCAAGGGAGGTTGTGCTAAGTCTCACAACTTTGCTTACAGCAGATTCTGCTCAGATATCTGTTGTATGATTATCCCAGAAGTGAACCAAAAATGGCCTGATTCTGTGGAAATGCTTCTGTTTTTATGATACAAGGATTTTTATGCTGCTTCTCTTGGAGACTAGACCATCAGCTCTCTCACTTATGACTTCACAATTTAAGTTGTCACAAGCCTGCAGCTGACTCATTGTATTGTCTCACATTGGAACTATTGTCTAGTATTTCCAGTAGTTATTCTTAGGACTCTAGGGGATTGTGTGTGGTCATTTTCTATTTCCAGTAATAGAAAGCGACTAGTGGTAGGAAGGCACTAGGTTCTGCAGCTTTTAAGTGATTTATTTGTTCTTGCATTGTATTTATCTGTTTACTCTTTTCCTTTCCCAAGACCGTGCGCTTCTTAAAATTGGGACAGTGCCTCTTAGAATTGTAAGGCCGGCACCTACCATAATTAGGTTAAATGATCTTTCTAAAAGACTACATTTAAGAGAAATCACTGCTTTCAATTTCAGATGCTTTCCTTTGGCCTTATCCTGTCACCTGCACTCTTTATAAATTGCAGGGATTGTGGCTGCTTCACTATATGGGGTGAAATGTTGTGTCTTTCTCTAATAAAACAGGAGGAAAGCCAAGCCTTCCCTAAGGTTTTGTGACTTCAGCTGTTGGGCAGTGAAACGTTTCACTTTGCCTCAAAGCTCAGACCCTGCCTCATTTGGACACATAGTTATGGTGATTTACTAAGTTCTTTATTCTGCCTCATTCATGCCTTGGCAAATTACATTCACATCAAGCAATCTAAATGACTTTTTGAGTTGCTATTTATACCAATTGCTGTTAGCTCAAGCCTCAGGAGTATGTTAATTTTGTTGGGTCTGCCTAGATCACCACAAACATGACTCTCACAACCTGGCCACTTTAAAACCTGAAGTGCCTTGTCTTTTCTAAAGAAGAGTGCCCTAGTAATCTGCTGAATTGATGCTTTCTGTAAAGACCTTACAGGCATCTTAACAACCCCCACTCTTTTGAGATCGTTGAAGCTTACATAACCTCAGTATGACCATGGAAATCTAACGGGGTATCAGCAGTGGTTTCTGATTCTGACTCTCATACTGAGAGCAGGTAGAAGTAGAATCCTATTGGGCTAACTCTCAGTAACAGTAGTGACTACCTGGGGCTAATCCATAAACTACTTCCCCAAATTGGAATATGGCAGCTACATTCTTGAAAATTGGAAGATACGGCCGGGCGCAGTGGCTCACGCCTGTAATCCCAGCACTTTGGGAGGCCGAGACGTGCAGATCACAAGGTCAGGAGATCGAGACCATCCTGGCTGACATGGTAAAACCCCATCTCTACTAAAAAAAATACAAAAATTAGCTGGGCATGGTGACGGGTGCATGTAGTCCCAGCTACTCGGGAGGCTGAGGCAGGAGAATGGCGTGAACCCAGGAGGCAGAGCCTGCAGTGAGCCAAGATGGTGCCACTGCACTACAGCCTGGGTGACAGAGCGAGACTCTGTCTCAAAAAAAAAAAAAAAAATTGGAAGATACTAGAGGAAGATATTTCCACTAATCTAATTCTGTTTAAAATGCCGTTCAGAGCAAATGGTCACCAACAATCTCCTTTAAAAAAGAAAATTGTCTTAACAAATTTAGGAAGAAGAAAGTAAGTCACCTCCACTACATCATACATCATCTCTATCCACAATAGTCAACTCAGACTATGCTGTGAGGCTTTTGTTAGCTGTACTAAGGAAAGTAATCACAACATTCATGATATTTCTGTGTGAAAATTTGCTTTTAAGTTCCCAGCAACTGATTTAACATTCAAGTTTTAGGATATCAGCTGGTGAGAAATGTAGATTGCCTGTAGTGACTTCTGGCTTTAAATGTGATAATTCAAAGGTTCTGGTTAAAGTAAGACTTGACAGTCTTAAAAACATTAGTAGTCATAGAGAACGTTAACTTCCTCTGAATATTGTTGGCAAAGGAGGCTTTCAAATAAGTACTGCATATTCATATATATACCCTGGCCCTTGTCACCCTGTTAAAGTCTCTGGACCCCTTCCCAGTCTGTCTGGACCTCTTGTCCCTTCTAGCTGTTCACAACTTCCTGAACCACTTAAATTCATCTTTATATAATCTTCATCTACATGTGGGCCATTTCCCTTATCTTATGACCTTTACCAGTTTGTTTTTGGAGACAAGTCTGCACTCTGGCTGGAGTGCAGTGGTAAGAACACGGCTCACTGCAGCCTAACCTCCTGGGCTCAAGCAATCCTTCTGCCTCAGCCTCCCTAGTAGCTGGGAATATAGGCGTGCACCACCATGCCTGGCTAAGTTATTTTGTTTTGTTTGTTTTTAGAGAGACGGGGTCTCACTATGTTGCCCAGGCTGGTCTCGAGCTCCTGGGCTCAAGCATTCCTTCTGCCTCAGCCCCCCAAAGTGTTGGATTACAGGTGTGAGTCACTGCACCGAACTTTTTACCAGTTTTTTGATGCCTACTTCTTCCATTTGACTAACCCATGTGTCTCGTATTTTTTAAGCCTGTTCTTTCATATTTAATTGAGTCTAGGAAGCCACCCCCCTCATCACATGTATGTTACATGTACCCCGATTTCATGACTTTAATATTTTGCTTTTAACAATATGTAGGAAATCCAGGATGAGTCAGCTGTGTTATGGTTGGATGAAATTCAAGGTGGAATCTGGCAGTCCAACAAAGACACCCAAGAAGCACAGAAGTGTATGTATCACCTGTTTTATTTCTGTTTTGGTGGAGGCTGGGGGTGACAAGGTGCTCCATACAGCTTGACCAAGATAGGCATGGGGGAACAATTTGCCAGTAGATATAGTTAGGTGAACCAGTATGTGAATTTAGACACTCTCCAAACTATTCTGGTAACAATTCTTTCCCGGAATAGTTGCCTTAGGAATCTTTGCCATTAATGAGGCAGTAGAAAGTGGTGATGTTGGCAAAACACTGAGTGCCCTTCGTTCCCCTGATGTTGGCTTATATGGAGTCATCCCTGAATGTGGTGAAACTTACCAGAGTGACCTTGCTGAAGCCAAGAAGAAAAAACTGGCAGTAGGTGAGTTCTGGGATAATACATATGTGCCCTGAAGCTAACCCTTGAGCATATGAGGGGACAGAGGAAAGGGATAAGCTATAGGGAAAGACCTTTTAGCATAGCTATACAGTACTTAGGCTCATTTTAAAGGAGATGAAATCCCTATTTTTGAAAATATCCTTTCCCCCCCTTTGTGGACAGCTGTGTTAACAAGGCCAATTTTCTGAGAATGTGGGAAAGATTAAAATATTTAACTGTTTATCTTTCACAGAGTAGCAGTAGCTCTGATTAAGCCTATAGGCAATTAAAAGTAGTTTGTCTGTAAAAAGAGGGAAAGAAATAAGATTTCTTATCCATTTTATGGACTTTTAAAAATTGAAAAACTGGGCCAGGTGCAGTGGCTCACACCTGTAATCACAGCACTTTAGGAGGCCGAGGCGGGCGGATCGCCTGAGGTCAGGAGTTCAAGACTAGCCTGGCCAACATGGTAAAACCCTGTCTCTACTAAAAATACAAAAATTAGCTGAGCGTGGTGGCGTGTGCCTGTAATCCCAGCTACCCGGGAGGCTGAGGCCGGAGAATCGCCTGAACCGGGAGGCAGAGGCTGCAGTGAGCCAAGATCATGCCACTGCACTCCAGCCTGGGTAACAGAGCAAGACTCTGTCTAAAAAAAAAATAAAAAAAAAAATTGAAAAACTGGAGAGGCTGAATGGTTGCACATTTTTTAAGACAGACAGGCCTTAAGCTTTGGAGTGAACAAAGTTAATCATGGTTAATTCCATAATTGGACTTCACAGTTGTTTTCTTCTTATAGACATAAATGAGCTAAATTAGTCATTACAAAGCCATAATTTAATGGGGGCTTAGGATGCCCCTTTACTCTCACAGATCCAAGGAACAGCTTTTGGAGTGGTCTTCATTTAGACTGTGAGACCTGACTGTAATAATCCTGCAGTTCTGGACATACAGCTGGGGAGTGTGGCTCTGAATGTCTTCTATCTTTCCTTTATTTTCTGCCAGGAGATAATAACAGCAAGTGGGTGAAGCACTGGGTAAAAGGTGGATATTATTATTACCACAATCTGGAGACCCAGGAAGGAGGATGGGACGAACCCCCAAATTTTGTGCAAAATTTTATGCAGCTTTCTCGGGAGGAGATCCAGGTAGGTCACCTTTCTTCACAAAAGAAGAAGCTGAGAAAAAGTGTTTTCAAGCTATAATATTAATTAAGAGGAACAGGGTGTGTGGTCAGAAGCCCTAGACTAAAATTGAGGTCATGTAGTGAGCTGTTTTGGGGTAATTTTTTTGTAGTAGTTGGGGGAGTGACTAAGGCCTGAATTTGTAAAACATCTGAATTATAGAATTAAGTGATATAAACCATATGCTAAGAAAAGTTAGATGATGTATAAAAGAAAAATGAAAAGTTGCTGACTCCATTAAATGCAACTATTTTAATCTCTTCCAGTTTATATTTTCAGTCTCTCTTCTGACTGTTTCACAAATTATATTAGCTACAACCTGCACTTTCAAATAAAGTTAGCATTTTCATAGAGCTTTTAAAGTACTTTTTCATCTTGTGCGTCTTTGTGTCTTTGCTTATGCTGTTCCATTCAACAGTTTTTTTTGTTTGTTTGTTTGTTTGTTTGTTTTTTAAACAGAGTCTCACTGTGTCACCTAGGCTGGAGTGCAGTGGTGCAGTCTCGGCTCACTGCAACCTCCACCTTCCCGGGTTCAAGTGATTCTCCTGCCTCAGCCTCCCGAATACCTGGGATTACAGGCATGCACCACACCTGGCTAATTTTGTAATTTTAGTAGAGACAAGGTTTTGCCCTGTTGGCCAGGCTGGTCTTGAACTCCTGGCCTCAAGTGGTCCACCCGCCTCAGCCTCCCAAAGTACTGGGATTACAGGTGTGAGCCAGCGCACCCAGCCCATTCAACAGTTATTTGTTGAATACCTCAAATGTAGCAGGTACTCTGCTAAGGAATGGGGAATATAGTCATGAACCAAACAAGTCTCTGCTATCATGAGATCTCTCTCCCCTGCCATCTATGTCTGTCAAAATTCTATCCTTCCCTTTGTACTGATTCTTCGTATAATAAAAGAAAAAAATTCAGGCTGGGCATGGTGGCTCACACCTGTAATCCCAGCACTTTGAGAGGCCAAGGCAAAAAGACTGCTTGAGCCCAGGAGTTCAAGACAAGCCTGGGCAACATGGTGAAACCTCATCTCTACAAAAAATACAAAAATTAGCTGGGCATATTGGTGTGTGTCTGTGATTCCAGCTACTTGGGAGGATGAGGCGGAAGGATTAGTTGAGCCCGGGAGGTCAAGGCTGTAACGAGCCATGATCACAGCAGTGCACTCCAGCCTGGGCAACAGAGCAAGACCCTGTCTCAAAAAAAGGAATATTTAACTTAAAAATTCAGTCTTCCAAGCACACCCATCTCAAGTCATCTCCTCTATGAATCTTTTTAAAATTTCCTTTCCTTACCCCCTTCATCTTCCTTTGAAGCTCCCAAAGAACTTGGTATTCATTCAGAATTTAATGTACTTGGATTCGAATTTTAGTCACATTTGTGCTTGTCTATGCCCCCTAGTAGTTTTTAAGGTGAGCTGCTAAGTTTGCAGTACCTTCTCGAAGGGGAAGTTACGTTGTCATTGATGGACTGTTGAGGACTTTTAAGTTTTAACTTGGTGCTGCACTCCTGTTAATTAAACCAGAGTTGTTTAATGAATGTTAAAGGGGAGGAATATATACTGAGGGAAGATGCTCAGTAAGCTCCTGTAGGTCATGAGTAGACATATTACTAATAGACATTCAAGATTCCTAGAGAAAAAGGACAGTAAAAGATTTTCAAAAGGTCATTTACTTCCTTTGGCAATATTTCCCAAATCCTGTGTGGAACAAGTCAAAAATACACCTGTGGAAAAAGTGAAATAGTCCCTTTATTTAGGAGTTAACATCAGATGGGTGATTTCTACCTTGTGGTTAAAGTTCTCTTTATATGGTGGGTTACAGTCTCTTACCTTTCCAGTGTTTCATCTTCATTGCTAATGATTTCACAGGTGATGAAATTTAAATTCATTGAACTCTGTTCTGGGCATTGAGAAGATAGAAATATGTATCAGAGAGTCTCTACCTTCCAGTGTTTCACAGTGTTGAGAAAACAGCAGACACAAAACCAAGTACTGTAATGTAAGGCAGAGAGAAGTGGTGCTCTAATCATAGCACAATAAGGGAAGTCTTAAGGGAATTTTTCATTTTGTCCTGCAGTAACATAGCATAGATAATATTTTAGCAGCTAAGTAAAAAAGAAAAGGCTGTTCTAGACAGAAAGGGAAAGTTAAGGATGAGCTTGCTGAAATTATAAAAAGGAAGTAGGAGAGAAAATAGAAAAGGAAAAAGCACAGAGTACTGAAAGGACATGGACCCCTGAAGGAGAGACGAATGGTGTATTACCTGGCACGTGGTAGGAGTGGCAGGACAGGAGGCCCAGGTTGAAGCTTGAGGGCCTAGTGTGCTGTGCTAAGAATTCAGGGTACAACTTCTAGCAGAGTGATTTTTAACTCTTGTTAGTTCAGGGACACCTTTGAGAATCTTACTAACCTCCACAGAAACACTCATGTTTGAATAGTGTTTTGCATATATGGACCAAGAATTTAAACAGGGAAGGGATGCTACCTCATTTTCAGCATGTAACCTGACCTCTTACCTCCCCTGCCAACAATAGTGGCCATCACATATAGATCCTCCCACTCTCTACTCACCACTGTCTGTACTTTCAACTTACTTGGATTTTCACTGATTCCTTCTTCATTTTCTCTCCAGAGGAAACAGCTATCCTTTCTAAAGCTCTTTATTTATCTTACTGCTTGATTTCATCCTCTCCCAGTTCCTTGCAGACCATGTACTTTTCGTGCTCTTCCTCCAGTGCTTGTCAGGATTTAATGTCTGTCTGAATCACCTGGGATCTTGTTAAAGTGAAGGCTCTGATTCTAGTGCGAGGTCTGAGAAAATCTACGTTTCTGACAAGCTTTCAGGTGATGTTGATGCTGCTGGCCCAAGGACTGTATTTTAAGTAGCAGCCTACATACTTAAGCATCTCTATTTCCCACATCTTTGAAAAAATAATAATACAAAATTTTTTTAAAGCCCGTGGAATTTCCCTGATCTGGCCTCACCTACATTCATACTCTTGCCAAGGGCCTTGAAAGTTAGTCTACTCGTCACTAATTCACTCTGTTACCATCCACTTCTTGGCTCACAGCAGTGTGGTTTCCTGTCCAGCTTTTACTTAGTAAAACTCTTATTTTAGAATTCATCAATAACCTTTTAATTGCCAAATTCAGTTCTGAGCACTCATATTTGACTTGTCAAAAGTCTCTTCCTCAAACCCTCAATTCCTTTGGCTTCTCCCATACAACTCTCTTCTGATTTTCCTACTTCCGAATGTTCCTTCTTAATCTCTCTTGCTACCTTCCTTTCTCGACCTCTGCTTGAATTATACGAAGAGTCCATTGGCCACCTTCTCCTACACATTCTTCCTGAGTGATCTCTTTCAAGCCTGTGGCTCCAGCCCTTACCCTTGTGCTTGTGACTCCTAAATCTGTACCTCCAGACGTTAACCCTTTTCCCCACCACCAGGTTTTTGCACTTCCTTTTGCAGTCCAGAAGTCCAGCAGACACCTCAAACACAGTTTAACAGGAAAAAAACAGAGGCTGCAATAGTATATAAGGTTGTATTTTTATCTCACATGAAATGATTCTGCAGTTGAGCAGTCCAGGGGAAATGTAGCTTCATGGTATCATCTGTCCCAGGATCCTTCATCTTTGTGCTCTGTCATTCTTAGCATGTGGCTTCCATTCTCAAGGTCACCTTGTCACCTATAATGACAGTTTGGAGCTTTGACCATCAAGTTAGCAGTCCAAGCAGGAAGTAGGAAGAAGGGGAAGGAGAGCAAAAAAGGTGTGCTGCCCAGCTGTCTGTTTCTCTCAAGGAGCTTTCTCAAAGGTCCTGCCATACTACTACTGCTCATAGCGCATGACCTCGCTCTACCTCGTGGAGTCTTTTTTTTTTTTTTGAGACGGAGTTTCGCTCTTGTTGCCCAGGCTGGAGTGCAATGGCACAATCTTGGCTCACCACAACTTCCACCTCCCAGGTTCAAGCGATTCTCCTGCCTCAGCCTCCTGAGTAACTGGGATTACAAGCATGCACCACCACGCCTGGCTAATTTTTGTATTTTTAGTAGAGACGGGGTTTCTCCATGTTCGTCAGACTGGTCTCGAACTCCTGACCTCACGTGATCCACCCACCTCAGCCTCCCAAAGTGCTGGGATTACAGGTGTGAGCCACTGCACCCGGCCACTTGTGGAGTCTTTTAAGTGCATACAGTGTTGCCCAGAAAAAAAAAATTGAGGCTGCGGTACCAAGGAGAAAGGAGAAGGTAGATATTGGATAGGTAACCAGATGTTCCTAGCCATTCTTACTGCTGCTGCCCTTGTTCAAGCCCAGGCCATCTCTCACTTGGATCACAATAGCAGCATTGTAATTCACCCACTTGGTTGAAGTCTCTACTCACTCTAATCTGTCAGCTACTTTCCTAACAGTATTGTTTTTCTAAAAATGATCTCCATCCTGGGCAATATAATGAGGACTCATCTCTACAAAAAATATTTTTTAAAAAATTAAAATTAGCCGGGTATGGTGGTACGCTTGTAGCCCCAGCTACTCAGGAGGTGAGGTGGGAGGATTGCTTGAGCCCAGGAATTTGAGGCTGCAGCGAGCTGAGATTGTACCACTGCACTCCAGCCTGGGTGACAGAATGAAACCTTGTCCCTAAAATAAATAATAAACATCTGATGGTTTTATTCCTTTGCTTGACAAAGTTTCCTGGCTCTCCAGTATCTTTAGTGACAGTCCAAACCCTCTAGGCTACTTTTCAAGACCATTTGCAATCTGCCTGGAGAAGCAATTTTCAGTCCTCACCTCTGGTCTCTCCCCCTGAGATGTCCTGCATTGTAACATTCTAGGGGTCCCTTGGTACTTGGCACACAGCCCTGTTGGGTACCTGTCACTCTATTCTTATCTGCAGTGACCCCAGATCAGCCAGCACAGTGCCCAGCCTAGTCAGTGTTGGATAGGTGGATAAGTGAGATGACATATGAAGTAAAAGAAGATCAAGTTTTTGTTTATGAAATGTATTCTAGGTGGGAGGACATGTGTGAGAACAACGTGGTCCTAAAAAACAGACCTGAGGGCTTTATTCCTGTTGTGTAGCTAATGATCTAGTATAGACTTAGGAAGCAGGAGGTGCTAGCTTGTGTGCTGTGGATGATACTTCGTGAAAACCTGCATACGTTCTTGCCTGTGAATGTCTTTGAATGTGACCACTGCTTTTTCAGAGTTCTATCTCTGGGGTGACTGCTGCATATAACCGAGAACAGCTGTGGCTGGCCAATGAAGGCCTGATCACCAGGCTGCAGGCTCGCTGCCGTGGATACTTAGTTCGACAGGAATTCCGATCCAGGATGAATTTCCTGAAGAAACAAATCCCTGCCATCACCTGCATTCAGGTATTTCAGAACCTATCACACGGACAGCAAGCGGGCATCTAGAGCAGGGGTAATAAATGAGCAGCTGTCACCATTGACTGAGTGTGTTTTTTGAGTTCCGGACTCTTAGTCTTCTCTTTCCTTTGACAGGTACCTCCTGTTTACTACCATATAACCATAATGTGCCTACAGGTGTTTAATGGTGGCACAGTGGCAGTTCTTGGGTTCTTCTAAGACTATACCTTTCTGTAAGATTTGAACCTTGAGGGAAACAACTGTGGTTTTGCTTCAATGATAAGGTAGCACAATGTCCTGGAAAGAATTCTGAGTTAGGAATGATGGCTGCACTGCCGCCAGACAGTGGTGAATCTCCAAGTCTGTGTCCCCATGTGTAAAAGGGGAATGCCCCATTGTATCTTACCTTCCTCACCTGATTTGTTGTAAGAAGCCAGTAAGTGAATCTGTATGGCTGCACTGTAAAAGGTGTACAGGGCTGTGCTGACATTGGGGAAGTAGAATGTAGCCATCGTGTTCTTCCAGTGGAGGGATGGCCCGTGCCCTTGTTCCCCTATCACTGCTGGAAGTGGTCCTTACTAAAACTTCATCATGAAATTGCACTTGGATCATATATCAAGATGAAAGTTTTTTTTGAACTTCCATTGATGCTCAGGAAGTAATATGTCTTCGGTAACATTTTATTGTTTCAGTCGCAGTGGAGAGGATACAAGCAGAAGAAGGCATATCAAGATCGGTTAGCTTATCTGCGCTCCCACAAAGATGAAGTTGTAAAGGTATGGTAGCCTGAGCAGGGTTTCTCCATGAGGGGCGCAGGTATAACACGTGTTGAGATGAAGGACTCTTCTAATTTCCAGGATCCCTTTTCCGCAGATTCAGTCCCTGGCAAGGATGCACCAAGCTCGAAAGCGCTATCGAGATCGCCTGCAGTACTTCCGGGACCACGTAAGCACCCTTGGATCATACAGGCCATTAGGAGGGGTTTTGCCATATTTTTGGTAGATGGATGAACAGAGAAATGTCTTCTTTTTTGTTCCTTAGATAAATGACATTATCAAAATCCAGGCTTTTATTCGGGCAAACAAAGCTCGGGATGACTACAAGACTCTCAGTGAGTAACTGGCTCCACGTGAAGAGTTGAGGCAGTGGCTGGGAGCCACCAAGTTCAGGGTATTCTGCACAGACCTCTTTTGTTGTCCTGAAGGCAAGGCTTGGGGGAGAGGGTGTGACCTGTGACATAAGCCCCTTTGCTAACATGTGGCTAGGTGTCTTGTTGGCTTGTTGCATTAACCTTTACCATAACATAGCAATAGCCTGACACAGAAGACTGCACCTGATAGTTGTCTTAGCACATCTCAAAATTAAATGTGTGTGAATAGAATTACTTTTTCAAGACAATGCTATTTCCTGAGACATAGTACTTTTTCTGCTAACTCTATTCTTTGATGCATACTTTCTGTCAGTCAATGCTGAGGATCCTCCTATGGTTGTGGTCCGAAAATTTGTCCACCTGCTGGACCAAAGTGACCAGGATTTTCAGGAGGAGCTTGACCTTATGAAGATGCGGGAAGAGGTTATCACCCTCATTCGTTCTAACCAGCAGCTGGAGAATGACCTCAATCTCATGGATATCAAAATTGGACTGCTAGTGAAAAATAAGATTACATTGCAGGTATGGCCCAGTGCCAGCGGGGGCCTTGGAACACTTCATCCTGCTTTGTAACCCCTGCATTATTCCCCTTTTTGACTGGTGGGGAGGGTGGAGGCTGACTTTCTTCTCAGCTACTGCCATAAGCGCTTTTTTTTTTTTTTTTTTTTGGACCAAGTCTTACTCTGTTGCCCAGGTTGTAGTGCGATGTGATCTCAGCTCACTGCAACCTCTGCCTCCCAGGTTCAGGCAATTCTCCTCCCTTAGCCTCCTAAGTAGCTGGGATTACAGGCACGTGACACTACACCTGGCTAATGTTTTTGTTTTTTGACTTTTTTTTTTTTTTCTTGTTGGCCAGGCTGGTCTGGAAGTCCTGGCCTCAAGTGATTGATCCACCCACCTTGACCTCCCAAAGTGCTGGGATTACAGGTGTGAGCCACTGTGCCCAGCCATCATAAGCTTTTTAAAAAGTTATATAAGACAGGTCAGGCATGATGGCTCACATCTATAATCCCAGCACTTTGGGAGGCCGAGGAGGGTGGATCACTTGAAGCCAGGAGTTTGAGACCAGCCAGGCCAACATGGTGAAACCCTGTCTCTACTAAAAATACAAAAAATTAACTGGACATGGTAGTACATGCCTGTAATTTCAGCTGGCTGAGGTGGAAGAATCACTTGAACCTGCGAGGCAGAGGTTGCATCGAGCCAAGATTGCACCACTGCACTCCAGACTGGGTGACAGAGTGAAACTCTGTCTCAAAAAAAAAAAAAAAAAAATGTTTAAGACGTAAAACAACTTAATAGACAAAATTTTGATAGAGAAAAGAAGATAAATGTCTTCCCCTAATTTCACCTATTCCAGTCATTTTGTATCTTACATTCTTACTTCATATTAAAGGATAAGACTCTTTCCCTATGATAAGTAGTCATAATTTTTTTTTATTTTTTGAAACAGAGTTTCCCTCTGCACCCCAGGCTGGAGTGCAGTGGCATGATCATGACTCACTACAACCTCGACCTCCTAGGCTCAAGTGATTCTCCCACTTCAGCCTCTCAAGTAGCTAGAACGACAGGTGCATGCCACCACACCTTGCAAATTATGTTTTTATAAGAGATAGAGTATCTTTGTGTTGCCCAGGCTGATCTCAAACTCCTGGGCTCAAGTGATCCTCCTGCCTCAGCCTCCCAACGTGCTGGGATTACAGGTGTGAGCCACTGCACCCACACATAAATATTATTTTTAACAGTAGCATAATAGATTTTTAGAAGATATACTATGATTTACCTCTTTTTTCCCCTAGTAGTTGACATTTAGGTGGTTTTCCAAGCGTTTATTATAAATAACATTGCAATTAATGTTTCAATATATATGTAGCTTTTATTGTATTTAAGACTTATTTTTATAATAGATTGCTAGAAGTTGGTTTCCCGATTCAGTGGACATTCTTATGGCTCAGATTCTTTGTTGGAACATAGGAATGGATTTATTGATGTACTGAAAACAGGATAAAGTGTAGTGGTTTTAAAATATTCAGTAAGAATCTGCCAGTGCAGTACACCTTCATGTGAGTTTGCACGTGCTACAAAACCTTTCCTCAATGCCCAGAGGTTCATCTTTGAAAGTTTTCTGATCTATTTATTGGTTTTTGTTTATAGGATGTGGTTTCCCACAGTAAAAAACTTACCAAAAAAAATAAGGAACAGTTGTCTGATATGATGATGATAAATAAACAGAAGGGAGGTCTCAAGGCTTTGAGCAAGGAGAAGAGAGAGAAGTTGGAAGCTTACCAGCACCTGTTTTATTTATTGCAAGTAAGTGGCTCCTGCAATCAATGTTATAAAAATTTGGTGAACTTATTTTTCCACAAGAAAGCCTTACCATCGATCTCTCTGGAGATATTTTTGACTTCCACTGAGGAGTGAGTGACGGGCACTGTAATATGTTAATTTATTAATTTTTTTTCTCATATGTATTCTAGTCCTTCAATTTTAAATAATTGAATATATCTTGCCAGCCTTTATATTACCTACAAATGACTTATCCCTTGGTTTTATTTCAGACCAATCCCACCTATCTGGCCAAGCTAATTTTTCAGATGCCCCAGAACAAGTCCACCAAGTTCATGGACTCTGTAATCTTCACACTCTACAACTACGCATCCAACCAGCGAGAGGAGTACCTGCTCCTGCGGCTCTTTAAGACAGCGCTCCAAGAGGAAATCAAGTATGAACAGATTTCCTCAGGGCACAGGCCCCTTCCCACTATCACAGGGGCTCCCAGTTTGAGATCATGCCTTCCTGATCTTTTTTTGATCTCAATTAATTTACGAAAAATACTTACTCTGAAGAAGCATCTAATTTTTAAATAACTGATATAAAATCTTGCTGCTTCTGGGGAAGGGATAAATTAACTTTAGGAACATTCTGTATTAAGGTATAATTTCAAAAAGTAATCTGAACAGAAAGAATTTACATTTTTATCTAGTAGCATACGTAATCATGACCACGATTGAGTGTGCAGCTGCAGGAACGTTCTGTGAGTGCCGGGGAATATTTCGAGAGAAACTGTTTCAGGGAGATAGGATCTTTAAGCAGGAAGGATCTTTTAAGTTGATGAATTTTGTGACAAGTTTAAATTTTTATCTGATGTTTTGTAGGTCGAAGGTAGATCAGATTCAAGAGATTGTGACAGGAAATCCTACGGTTATTAAAATGGTTGTAAGTTTCAACCGTGGTGCCCGTGGCCAGAATGCCCTGAGACAGATCTTGGCCCCAGTCGTGAAGGAAATTATGGATGACAAATCTCTCAACATCAAAACTGACCCTGTGGATATTTACAAATCTTGGGTTAATCAGATGGAGTCTCAGACAGGAGAGGCAAGGTATGTTAACCATAATAACACTTTTCTTTCATGTTGTAATATTCTTTCCCTCTTTTTTCCCCTCTCTTTATTTATAAACTAATATTAGTTCAAATAGTTTTTCTTGTTTTTTTTTGAGACAGAGTTTCACTCTTGTTGCCCAGGCTGGAGTACAGTGGCACAATCTCAGCCCACTGCAGCCTCTACCTCCCAGGTCTAAGCGATTCTCATGCCCCAGCCTCCCGAGTAGCTGGGATTACAGTTGCATGCTACCACACCTGTCTAATTTTTGTATTTTTAGTAGAGACAGGGTTTCACCCTGTTGGCCAGACTGGTCTCGAACACCTGACCTCAAGCAATCCACCTGCCTCGGCCTCCCAAAGTGCTGGGATTACAGCTGTGAGCCACCACACCCAGCCTCAAATAGTTTTTCTTTAGAAAACTGTACTTTATAAGTTGTTGATCTGGTAATAAATTCACTTATTTAGCAAATATTTATTGAATATTACTATGTGCCAGGCATTGTGTTAGAGATGTGTACAGTAATGCAATAATGAGTGAAACAGGCGTGCTCCCTGCCCTCTCTTCATAGTTCATTGGGTGGAAGAGACACCAACCCAGTACATAAAAATAAAAGCATAATTAAACATTGAGGAAAGTTTTATGAAGTTTTATGTAGGGTTCTGTAATGGAGACTTTATAAGAGGGAGCTAACATAAGGTGGTTAGGGAACTCCTATCCCAGAAGATAAAATTTCATTTAGCTGAGGCCCAAAGGCTAAGATGAACCCAGACTTACTAAGAGCTAGGTGCAGAGTATTCATGTCTGAACACTCTAAGGTGGAGGGTGTAGGACTAAAATGGACCCTAGCATAACTAGGGATACAGATGAATGAGAAGGTTCATATAGATTGGGTGAGTTCACTGTGTTTCATTAAAGGAAAAAAAATGGTGTGGGGTGAGCTGCCCTGAAATATCATGAGTTGGGCTAATTAAATTAACATATTACAGGAGATAACTGAGTTAGGGCCATAGCGTAACCACCAACATTAATTTATCTAAAGCAAAAGTTGCCAATCAAATATGGGTAATGCTGGGGAAAGGGAGTTCAGAATGCCAAAACGTTTCTGATTTTATTTGTCTTGGGTGAGGGACCCAGAGGGGTGGGAAATGGAGGTGTGAGCAGCATGGTCTGTTGTGGTTTTTTCTTGTTGTGGAGTAGAGTTAGATCATGCATGAAGTTCTCTGGGCATAGGCGGAGTAGCAGCTCTCCACACCATTGCTATTCAAAGTGTGGTTTGCACACCAGTAATGGAAAATCATCTGTGCACACTGTTTAGTTCAACTGATACTTTTTTTTCATAGCAAGATTTTCTTAATAAAGGAAGCAATGTATTGATTTACATTCTGGCTCATTCTCTTTATCTTGTCTTTGATCAGTTTGTAGACTGGCACTGGTCCAAACTTTGAATAACACTATTCTACATCATTCTACTTTCCATGTACCTGGATGCCAGGCAAACAGAGAGTTGTACGCTGGGTGGAGAGTGGAACATTCTGCTGACTCCTTGAAAGGGCTTATCTTGCCAGACATGGTAGCTCATGCCTGTAATCCCAGCGCTTTGGGAGGCTGAGGTGGGAGGATTGCTTGAGCTCAGGAGTTTGAGACCAGTCTGGGCAACATAGGGATACCTTGTCCCTACTTAAAAAAAAAAAAAAATTAGCTGAGTGTGGTTGTGCATACCTGTAGTTCCAGCTATTCCAGAGGCTGAGGCAGGAGGATCGGTTGAGCATGGGAGGTTGAGGTTGCAGTGTCCCTCGATGGCGCCTCTGCACTCCATCCTGGTTGACAAAAAAAGAAAGAAAGGGCATTTCCTTATTAGGAATCATTTGGCGTCTGATTGGTTCTCAGTACCATGTAGGTCTGTTATCAGGACTCAGATCATTGCAAAAGTCTTTTTAATTTTTTTGCCTGCATACCTGAGGCCCACATCCAGGAATGTGGTCAGCCAAGTGCAATACTTGTCTGGGAAGTTTTGCCTGCAACCCAGGGCATTCCTTGCCGATAGCCCCATGTACACTGGCTCTGGGCTTCTCAGTTATTTCCTCTGATGGTCCATGAGTCAGTCATTTTTAGATCCAAAGCCCGCTGGACATTTCAGGATTGGTTTTCTTGTGGGTACCTGTAAGAAACTGGTGTCTTATTTTGCCTTTCATAAAATGGAAATGGAGCAGGCATGGTGGCATGCACCAGTAGTCCCAGTTGCTCAGGAGGCCAAGACAGGAAGATTGCTTGAGCCCAGGAGTTTGAGCGCTACCTGGGCAACATAGACCCCATATCTAAAAAAAAAAAGGAAATTGATTTGAACTCTTTTTAAGATACCAGTGACTGTGAGGTATGGTGGTGTGGTGGGGATCTGTCCTGCAGGTAAGCGTCACAGGTCCCTTAGCTTTCTTCGTTTACTTCAGCCACCATACACGTAGCAAACTGGAATCTTGTCACCTCTTGGGAATGTTCTTTCCTAAAATCTCAAAGTTAATGTTCTGTTCTATCACCAATGTTTTTTAGCATATTGATTCCCTTGCTGGCTACTGCTTTTAAAACTCATATAAATAATAAAATATACAATATTCTTTATTGTTAAGTTCCATGTATTTATTTAGTTCTCATAGAATGCTTCTGTTGATTTTTGCAGAATTCTTGTGTTCATAGTCTACCTATTTTAATTTAGCCATGCTATGACAAATGAAGAGGGGTATTCCTATCTACTTGTATTTTTCTTTTTGTTGTTGTTGTTGAGACAGAGTCTCGTTGTGTTGCTCAGGCTGGAGTGCAATGGTGTAATCTCAGCTCACTGCAACCTCTGCCTCCCGGGTTCAAGCGATTCTGCTGCCTCAGCCTCCCGAATAGCTGGGATTATAGGCATGTGCCACAACGCCTGGCTAATTTTTGTATTTATAGTAGAGATGGGGTTTCTCCATGTTGGCCAGGCTGGTCTCAAACTCTTGACCTCAGGTGATCCACCCACCTCGGCCTCCCAAAGTGCTGGGATGACAGGCGTGAGCCACCACACCCAGCCTCTACTTGTATTTTTTAAGGCTGCCATAACAAATCACCTCAAATTGGGTGGCTTAAAACAACCAAAAGTCATTGTCTCACAATTGTGGAGGCCAGAAATCTGAAACCACTATCATGAAGTTGAGGTGCTGGAAGAGCCACGCTCCCTGCAGAGGCTCTAGTGGAAACTCTGTTTCTTGACTCTTACAGCTTGTGGTGACTGTTGACATCCCTCAACTTGTGGCTGTGTGGTTGCAGCCTCTGCCTTTGTGGTCACATTGCCTTCTCTTCCCCTTCTGTGTGTACCAAAGCTCTCTTCGCCTCTTTTTTTTTTTTTTAGACAAGGTCTTGCTCAAGCAATCCTCCCACCTCAGCCTTCCTAGTAGCTGGGAATGCTAGAATGTGCTGCTGTGCCTGGCATAGCACTCCTATCTTTGAAGACCTCCTTCTGGTTTCTAACAAAGTCCAGATTTGTCAATATCATATACAGGGTCTGCCATGGCCTGCTCCCTGTCTGCTTTTCCACTCTCATTTCTCCTGTCTCCCCTTCCTTCCTAGAAGACTCTTCCTCTCCCATTTTCTTGAGTTCAAGCATCCCTTCCTTTTGGAAGCCTTCCTTGCTTTTTCCATTCTGAGTTGAAGCCCTTTCCCTATGGTCCTGTAGCACTTTTGGTGAACTGATTTACAGCACAATAGGTTTATAATCATCTGTGTGTCGCTCCCACCAGACTGTAAAAGACTCAAGAGAAGGTATCATGTCTTGTATAACTTTTATTCCCAAGTGCGTATTATTGTGCCTGGCACACAATTCAGGCACCTGATTCACAGTTAAAAACCTGAGTTCAGATTCTAGCCTTATCACTTACCAGCCCTGTGAGCATGAGCTTAAGCTATCTAATATTTCTGGGTCTTTCAGTTTATGAAAGGTAAGACACTTGCTTCAGGCTGTTCCTGGCTGTTAGTCTAACATAGTTGGGTGTAATTTCTCTCTTCCCAGCAAACTGCCCTATGATGTGACCCCTGAGCAGGCGCTAGCTCATGAAGAAGTGAAGACACGGCTAGACAGCTCCATCAGGAACATGCGGGCTGTGACAGACAAGTTTCTCTCAGCCATTGTCAGCTCTGTGGACAAAATCCCGTGAGTGCCATCAGTTGTCATGACCCCCAGTAGAACCCAGCACTAAGTGCCTTTCTGCTCCTTGATCCTTCTCACTAAGTTTTGTCCATCCTACAGTTATGGGATGCGCTTCATTGCCAAAGTGCTGAAGGACTCGTTACATGAGAAGTTCCCTGATGCTGGTGAGGATGAGCTGCTGAAGGTAAGAATCTCATAGCCGGCAGACTCCTGCCCTTTGAGGACAAAGCAATAAAACCAGGGCTGACCATAGATCATTACTAACTGCCTAAGTGTAGGTTCTGGCAGTAGCTTACTGTTGATTGTGAGCTTTTGAAAGCAATTGTAATTGGTAAATGATACCTCTCTTAGGATGAAACGCTTCCTGTAGTTTGGCACACAAACATCAAACAAGTAGAAAGATGGATTTTTCCTGTTTTCAGATGCGTTTCTTTGAGTCCTATCTTTTCGCTGTAGTATTGTTCCCTCTGCTGGTGACCTGGCGAATAGTAGCAGGCACAATTGTTTCTGCTAAGGCTGTTGCTGATAACTCTTTTCTTACTCAGCTATGCTCTTCTCTTTCTTTTTTTTTAATCTGAATGCTTTTTTCTTCTCTCTCCTAGTTCTGTGCTTTCCTACAGTGAGGCCTCGATTCTAGACTTTCTGTTCAGGTGAATTAATTTTATTTCTTCTGAATGAAACTCTAGGGGAAATGCTGTGACTGTCCCTGAATTCTTCTGTGGAAGAGATGTGTGTTAAGTGAATTTAATTTCAGAGGCATGAACTTGGCCTTTGAAGTCTGCAGCATGAGAATGTTGGGAGGTGCGGTTACTCTATGCTGATTGGGTCATGTTAAGGAATTTAGCTATGTTTGTTAGCTTTTTATAGGGAAAGCCCATCTACATGAAAGTACACAGTGCATGTGGGTGACAGCAGCCTTATTTGCTACCATGATATGTGAACAAAAGATGCCCTGAAATACTTAATAACAGACTTTAAGTATGTCATTTTTACCTTCTGAATCTGCTCTTTCATTAACTACTGGCAGTAGTTTTCAGTTCTGTTCTCGTTGTTTTCCTGTATTGAACAAAGGGATATTTCATTTAGTTCCAGGCCGTGAGAGAGAGTGTGTATATGTGCATGCATGCGTGTGTATATGTGCATGCATGCATGTATATATGTATTTTTTATTTATTTTTTCCTCATAGGACTGCATTTTCTGCTTTTCTTTGCTAGCAAAGTCATTTGTGGCTTACTTGGTGGTATGTCTTTTAATACCCATCTTTCTGTTTCGTCTGTTCCAGATTATTGGTAACTTGCTTTATTATCGATACATGAATCCAGCCATTGTTGCTCCTGATGCCTTTGACATCATTGACTTGTCGGCAGGAGGCCAGCTTACCACAGACCAACGCCGAAATCTGGGCTCCATTGCAAAAATGCTTCAGCATGCTGCTTCCAATAAGATGTTTCTGGGAGATAATGCACACTTAAGCATCATTAATGAATATCTTTCCCAGTCCTACCAGAAATTCAGGTAAGGGGAAAGGCACAAGTGCTTAAGAGAGTCTGTGGATATATTTTTATCATTGAGGGGAAAAATAAGATTAAAAACCACCTCTCACTTTCCCTGGACTGCCGTATTGTAGAAGACATGTTTGATGTGCCTAGGACTCCAGAAGATGATCCATTTACTTTGAAGAGAATTTTCATATGAAATAGATAGTAGTTAACACTTCTGAAATAGATAGTAGTTAACATAAAAATAATGATGATTATGCATTTAGTACATGTTACCTTGTAATCAGAGAAGAATTGGAGAATGCTTTTAATTTTTGTAAATTAACATCTAGTTTTGAATTAAGTGCTTCAGAGCACTGTCTTAGAGATAGAATTGATTCTCCTAATGGTGTCTGAGAACTGTTTTAAATCATGGTGCAATAGTTCTTATGGGTAAAACTAAAACTACAAACTAGGTGGAGAAAGAAGTTATTCGAACCACTATCCCCAGGTTGTCAAGCACAATAAACACACAGCACTTAATCTTGAAGTAACTGTGTTTACTGGCTTCTGTTTGCACTCATTGTGTGAGAGGTTTGTGAAATGTCCTCTTGCCAACTTCTCATGTGTATGTCCCTTTTTGGGGGGCTGCCTCCTGTGCTTATTTCAGACGGTTTTTCCAAACTGCTTGTGATGTCCCAGAGCTTCAGGATAAATTTAATGTGGATGAGTACTCTGATTTAGTAACCCTCACCAAACCAGTAATCTACATTTCCATTGGTGAAATCATCAACACCCACACTGTAAGTATTTTTCTTTAATTACTTAATTTCATTGTCCTTAATTATCATCCCTGGCTGCTGTTTATCATCTCTAGTAGCCAGGTGTCTAACCTTCCTGTGATCTAACTGACAATGCATCTCCTTGATGTCTCTTTTTTTGCTTGTTATTCTTTTTTGTTTATTTATTTATTTTTTGAGATAGAGTCTCACCGTGTCGCCCAGGCTGGAGTGCAGTGGCACGATCTCGGCTCACTGCAAGCTCCGTCTCCTGGGTTTACGCCATTCTCCTGCCTCAGCCTCCCTAGTAGCTGGGACTACAGGCGCCCACCACCACACCTGGCTAAATTTTTTGTATTTTTAGTAGAGACGGGGTTTCACTGCATCAGCCAGCATGGTGTCGATATCCTGACCTCATGATCCGCCCACCTCAGCCTCCCAAAGTGCTAGGATTACAGGCGTGAGCCACCACGCCCAGCCTTTTGCTTGTTGTTCTTAGAAATATCTACTGCTAAGTTTCTAAAAGGTCTTCCCAGGCCACCTGCATCAGAATCCTATGGGCTGATAGTTAAAAATGAAGTTTCCTGGACCACCCCCCCAGGCCTACTGAATCAGAATCCCACTAAATTGATCTATTGCATTAATAAAATAGTGCTTTTACTCTTCTTTCTTTTTACCCTAGCCCTCTGCGTTATTTTTCTAACGTGATCTAGAATACCAGCTTCTTTCTCTGTGTAGCCTTGGAGTGGATTTTTCCCTTGGAAGCTGGTGCTCCATGTTTCTTCAGATTTTTCAAATCATTTTTTCCCCTCTAGGGACATGGACATGTAAAACAGGAACAAGGACATATGTAAAAATGTAAATGAAATTTCAGGTTACTGTCATTTCTGAGGGCATCACCGGGGATAATGGCACCTTGAAGACTTTGTTGAGTGCCCCTACAATAATTATAACACATTGATTTGGTATACTTTTCTCTGAATTAAATCATGCCATACACTGGAAACATTAAGTAAAAGTCTACATGTGACTTACTTTAACTGGTAGTGGGGTACATTGATGACTTTGGGTATTGAACTTTGAGTTTCAATGTTTTGTGGGTTTTTTGTGTTTGTTTGTTTTGTTTTGTTTTTTTGAGATGGAGTCTTGCTCTGTCACTCAGGCTGGAGTGCAATGGTGCAATCTCGGCTCACTGCAACCTCCGCCTACCGGGTTCAAGCAATTCTCCTGCTTCAGCCTCCCTAGTAGCTGGGATTACAGGCGCGCACACCACGCCCAGCTAATTTTTGTATTTTTAGTAGAGACAGGGTTTCATCATGTTGTCCAGGCTGGTCTTGAACTCCTGACCTCAGGTGATCCACCCACCTTGGCTTCCCAAAATGCTAGAATTACAGACGTGAGCCACTGCGCCCAGCCACAGTGTCACAGGGCACATTTGAATCCTTTATGGCCATGAGGTTAAGAGAATACCAGTATTTCCTCTTCTTACGTCATAACATAAGTCATTCAACAGAGCCCGGTGTGGTGCTTTACATATCATATTGTTTATTTGGCTTAGTTTGCTGAGGATTTGCTTGTTGTTTCTTTGAATATAGGAACTTTGTTGGAACCTCTTTGTGCAGATCATTGTTAGGCTTTCTAGGGAGGGACGGGCTGGAGAGTTGAATGTATAAATGGAGTTGATCATTGGTGTTTGCAGCTCCTGTTGGATCATCAGGATGCCATTGCTCCAGAGCACAATGATCCAATCCACGAGCTGCTGGACGACCTCGGCGAGGTGCCCACCATCGAGTCTCTGATAGGTAAAGTTCTAACTTTTGCCTGGAAGGTCAAAAGGGAATATGACAGAAAAGTGTTGTAATTGTCACCTCCTCTGTTTTTTGCACTATACCAAACTCTGGATATACATTGAGAAATAAAATAGATGTGATCCTGATAGTTTCATAAGAGACAAAACAAAAACAACAACAACAAAAGCCCAGATGTGATCACTATCTGTAAGGAACTGGGATCAGAGGAAGAGATTTTAAACGCAGATACATACTGCCAGCGTGTGTTTTTTTAAAAAAATTGCAGATACATAAATTAAAAGTCCTCTAAAGGAAATAATTTGTTTGTTTGTTATGAGATAGGGTCTCCCTCTGTTGCCCAGGCTGAAGTACAGTGGTGCAGTCATAGCTCACTGCAGCCTCAAATTCCTAGGCTCAAGTGATCCTCCTGAGTTTTTTTTGTTTTTTTTTTTTTTTTAAATAGAGATGGGGGTCTCACTATGTTGCCCAGGCTGGTCTCAAACTCCTGGCCTCAAGCCATCCTCCTCCTTTAGCCTTCCAAAGTGCTGGGATTGCAGGCCTGAGCCACTGCACCCAGCCAGAAAGAATGTTTTGAGAGAGAATTGTGATATTGTAGTGTTGAAATGATTTCTCAAACATTTATGGAGTTATTATGGATCCCTTGCCTTTATCATTTGGCATAATAACATTTTATTTCTCAGTAAAAGTTGTTATCGTCACACTGTACATGTTAGGTGATTCAAGTATTATCGTAGACTTGCATCATCTTATATTTGTATTATTTCCCCCCAATATCTCCTCTCTTTATTATGCTGACTCTTTCCACCCTCCCAAAACTTCAGGGGAAAGCTCTGGCAATTTAAATGACCCAAATAAGGAGGCACTGGCTAAGACAGAAGTGTCTCTCACCCTGACCAACAAATTCGATGTGCCTGGAGATGAGAATGCAGAAATGGATGCTCGAACCATCTTACTGAAGTGAGTATCAAAAGAAGGAAGAATGAAATGAATGTAATCCAAAGGTTTCTTGGCCTTTGGAGAGGAACCTGCTGGGTCCTACCTGAAATGACCATACTGACCTCTCATACTTGTCATAATCCCAGTCACCAATCACCTCTCATATTGTACTTGGCACAGGACTTATCTGCCTTATTTTGCTAATATGCTACAGTGAAATGTAAATCTTGGAAATCCTAACCCTCGTACCTATTTATGGAATGGTTGGTTAAATAAGCCTAGTGCCTTGAGTACTGTGTACTGGCAGCTGCCGCTTGGGACTTCTGTGAGGTACTGTTTGTGCTGCTGCTGCTGCTTCGGTCCACTTGAGAGGAACTAGAACACTGGTAATATTTAAATGCTTCCCCCATCTCGTTTCAGTACAAAACGTTTAATTGTGGATGTCATCCGGTTCCAGCCAGGAGAGACCTTGACTGAAATCCTAGAAACACCAGCCACCAGTGAACAGGTAAAATTTAGGGTCTAACATACTCCTTTATTTGGTAGATAAGCTCTCCTGATAGGCGCATGTCAGAGAAAGGAGGGGAGACAAATAAGAGTTGGTAACCTAGGGGTGAGCATGAATGTAACTGGGGGACAGTGGTAGTTACGGCTCGTCTGAGAAAGTGTTTGGTTCCTGAGTCCAGGAGGTGATGTCCTTTGGGCAGGAAGCTCACTGGCACTTGCATGCAGAATCAGTGTGTCCATCCAGTATATCCGTCCCTTGGTATCCACAGGGGATTCTTTCCAGCACCCATTCCCCCTACCCCTGGCCAATACCAAAATCCATAGGTGTTAAAGTCCTTTATATAAAATGGTGTAGTATTTGGCCAGGGGTGGTGGCTCATGCCTGTAATCCCAGCGCTTTGGGAGGCCAAGGCGGGTGGATCACGAGGTCAGGAGATCGAGACCATCCTGGCTAACACGTGAAACCCTGTCTCTACTAAAAATACAAAAAATTAGCCAGGCTAGGTGGTGGACGCCTGTAGTCCCAGCTACTCGGGAGGCTGAGGCAGGAGAATGGCGTGTACCCAGGAGGCGGAGCTTGCAATGAGCCAAGATCACACCACTGCACTCCAGCCTGGGCAACAGAGCGAGACTCCGTCTCAAAAAATAATAATAAATAAATAAATAAATAAATAAATAAAATGTTGTAGTATTTGCATATACTTACACACATTCTCCCACATACTTTAAATCATCTCTAGACTACTTATAATACCTACTACAATATAAATGCTATGTAAATAGTTGTTACTGTATTTTTTAAATTTGTATTATTTTTTATTGTTGTTTTTTTTTTTTTTTTTTTTCAAATAGTTTCAGGGTTGGTTGAAACCATGAATTATGTAGGGTTCACTGCAATTTATTGAATATTATATATTTTGAATTCTGTTATGTGCCTTGGTAGATAGAAGAAAAGTACAGAATGTGGCTCCTAAATTCAGTGAACTCATGGTCTTGTTGGGGAAATGTGACATATATACCTGAAACAGTGATGAAACCATTCAAAATTAACTATGTTACTGACTAAAAAATAAGAGAAGTTTCAGGAAAGAGGCCAGTGAGGCAATGCATTAGGAAGCTTCCTAAAAGAAGTGGAACTGGAGCCAGACGTATAAAGGTGGAAAGGATTTGGGTGTGCATGTAAGACAAGAGAGGGCATTCGAGGCAGGAGAGCGATGTGAACAAAGGTACAAAGGAGGGAAGAGCATGATGCGACCAGACTACACGTCTGGAATGGAGCTGTGGGTGGAGGTGAGTAGTGAGAAATAAAACAGACCAAATTATTTAGAACTCACAAACTAGATGGGAATTTGGCACTGCAGAGATAAGGAATAAAGAGCCTCTATAAGGTTCAAGACCATTTAATAAAAGCTAATTAATTCAGCAGTGCTATTAGAGCAGATGATAGTTGAGTCATCTAGGTGTGTGATAAGGTCCAGTGGGGTGGGCAGATGGGGGTTGGGACCTGGTATTTTGTGGGGTTGGATGAGTCATGTAATATCTAAGACCCTTGTTTCTTTTTTTTTTTTTTTAATTTGAGACGGAGTCTCACTCTCAGGCTGGACTGCAGTGGCGTGATCTTGGTTCACTGCAACCTCCGCCTCCTGGGTTCAAGCGATTCTCCTGCCTCGGCCTCTCTAGTAGCTGGACTACAGGTGTGCACCACCACGCCTGGCTAGTTTTTATATTTTTAGTAGAGACAGGGTTTCACGATGTTGGCCAGGCTGGTCTCAAACTCTTGACCTGAAGTGACCCACCCACCGTGGCCTCTCAAAGTGCCGAGATTACAGGTGTGAGCCACTGCGCCCAGCCATAGACCTCTGTTTCTCATTTGTCAAATACGGAAAGTAGGTCAAGTCATTCATTTTCAAATTTTAAGCATGGTAATCTGTTTCATTAAATGACAACTTACCTAAAAGCCCAGAATATAAAGCAGGTACTCTGCTACTCTGGAGCTACTCTGATAGCCAGCAATAGGGCATCTGAAATCCAGCCCTACAGGACTCTGTGATGCCTCTGGCAAACTCTTGAGGCTGTACAGAGAACTATTTGGAAACCATTGTTTTAAATGAAGTCTCCGCTGTCAGTTGCTGTGACTGATTACTGATTAGATATGTGTGAAAGGCAAGTAAGGACATGTAAACCAATACTTGAAACACGTTGAACCTAGAAAGAAATTTGAAATAAGGAAGGAGGAGCCAGTCTTTATAGAGAACCTAGTATGTGTTTGGTGCTCTCACCTCTGTTCTTTCATTTAATCCTTACAATATTCCCATGAGTCGAGTCTTTTCATCCTTATTTTGCAGATGAGGAAACCAAGACCCTTACAGGTTAACTGGCTAAGATCATCAGCTTGTAGTGACAGAACCAGAAGTGGATCCAGTTCTGTCTGCCTCCAAAGCTTATGCTCTTTACATTATGTGATGCAGAGTACTCTTGACATTAGAAAAAAGGGGACTATTGGGAAAGGGAATTGCTCCAGTTAGGGAGAATTACAAGTTTGAACTATAAGCCATCCCGAATGTAAACATCCCAGTACAAACAGTTCAGAATATAGCACCAGAGCCATGGTCACAAAGATTTAGGATCTGTCAGCACAGAGGCGGTCATTGAAGTATTGAGAGTAAACAGAGAGAAATGGTCACAGGTCACGTGGAAGTACCAAACCATGCATAGAGCAAGAAGACAGTGCAGAGAAGATGAGCAAGGTGACGGAAAAGGCATTGGATTTTGGACAGGGGAATGGTAATTGGTGATGAGAGCAGTAAAGAAGAAAGTGCTGAAATAATGAAACAGTGAGTGTAGATCATATGTTGGACAGGAACAGACAATGGACGGTGACTATGAAGGATGGCATCTATGAAGGATGGCAGTATCAAGGGAAGGTGTTTCCCTGTTACGATTGTGGTGTCTGCAGCATGTTTGAAAGCAGAGGCAAGGCTCGAGCATGATTCCACCTGGACAAAGTGACACAAAGAATTAGCAAGGATTTACTAAGCACTGGTCTTGTTGTATTAGTATAGTTATAACATTTATACAGCTATGTTTTTAATAAAATTAAATGGCTTCCATGTCTCAAAATGTGGTAGAGAAAAATGACTTTGTAGCCAGTAGAGTCCAGTCTCGGTGATTGTACCTGAGTCCAGGAAAGAAGCCCTAAGCACCTAAGCAGTTGTGTGATTTTTTGTTTGTTTGTTTTTTGTTTTTTTGAGACGGAGTCTTGCTGTGTCACCCAGACTGGAGTGCAGTGGCACGATCTTGGCTCACTGCAAGCTCCACCTCCTGGGTTCACGCCATTCTCCCGCCTCAGCCTCCTGAGTAGCTGGGACTACAGGCACCTGCACCATGCCCGGCTAATTTTGTTTCTGTATTTTTAGTAGAGACGGGGTTTCACTGTGTTAGTCAGGATGGTCTTGAACTCCTGACCTCGTGATCTGCCCACCTCGGCCTCCCAAAGTGCTGGGATTATAGGCATGAGCCACCGCGCCTGGCCCAGTTGTGTGATTTTGTAGATATCATCTCTTCTAGGTGGAAAGAGACGTGCCTCTGCTTCATGCAGTTTCTCATCTATCATTTGGCAGGGGACAGAATTTGTTTCCTTCTGTTTCAAGGTTGGAGTTTAAGAACTGTATAAGTTCAGGTGCAGATGTGCTATATAAATTCAAGTTTAGGATTAGTGTGGTAAACTTGCTAAGAACTTCTTTTTCCCATCTGTAGGAAGCGGAACATCAGAGAGCCATGCAGAGACGTGCTATCCGTGATGCCAAAACACCTGACAAGATGAAAAAGTCAAAATCTGTAAAGGAAGACAGCAACCTCACTCTTCAAGAGAAGAAAGAGAAGATCCAGACAGGTTTAAAGAAGCTAACAGAGCTTGGAACCGTGGACCCAAAGAACAAATACCAGGAACTGATCAACGACATTGCTAGGGTACTGCATTTGGGGGACAGAGGGGAACCGGCCTTGTTCAAAGCTGAGAGGCTTGAGAGACAGTAGCTGTTCAGATAAGAGCATAGCTTCGGTTCATGGGCAAATTAGTGCCCTCCTCTCTGAGAAACCATATCTGACTCTCCAGCATGAGGGCCTTGCCTGACGTGAGGTGGCTTATTCCATGGCCTAAATTACTAGGGAGAGGACCTTAACTAGAGCCTCCTATGACCTTAAAGAATTTGTCTTCAGCCTTAAAGAATTCTTCCAGATCTTCTTCATGATTACTGTGAAATATAAATTCACATCAAGTTGATTAAATCATTGATTTGTATGAATCATCTCAAGCGAGGGGCTTTGGTAAAGACTAAGAGTTTAGGTGTTCTATGCTGTTGCACTAAGATAATATTATGCACACCTGGGAACCGGTAGTTGATGTATTATAGTTCTCTTTTTCTCCCTTTCCCAACAAAATATTTAAGAGGTCCAAACCAGCTTTGCAAGTAAATTCTAAAAATGTGTAAGTCTAAATGTAACACATTTCCCTGCTAGAAGATACAAATGGGGGAAGAAAATTTGAGATCTGAATTTCTCTGTTAATTTGTGAAAACAAATTACTGCCTGTTGAATGTATGGTTAGGTCAGGCACAGTGGCTCACATATGGAATCTCAGCACTTTCTGAGACCAAGGCAGGAGGATCGCTTGAGACCCCATCTCTACAAAAGAAAGTTTTTTAATTAGCCAGATATGGTGGCATGTGCCTGTAAGTCCCGGCTACTCTGGAGGCTGAGGTGGGAGGATCATTTGAGCCTGGGAGGCTGAGGCTACAAGAAGCCATGATCTCAACCACTGCACACTCCAGCCTGGGCAACAGAGTGTCTAAAAAAAAAAAAAAAAAAAAGGGTAAGTAGTCATATTTAAGGCAGAGTTAAGTATTGCTGGGTTCTAGTGTGAAATGATAATGATACCTGTCGTTATTTTTCTCACTTTAATAATTATGTCTCAGGATATTCGGAATCAGCGGAGGTACCGACAGAGGAGAAAGGCCGAACTAGTGAAACTGCAACAGACATACGCTGCTCTGAATTCTAAGGCCACCTTTTATGGGGAGCAGGTGGATTACTATAAAAGCTATATCAAAACCTGCTTGGATAACTTAGCCAGCAAGGGCAAGTGAGTATTTTTTCTTTTTTAAGAATCAATGTCAGGGAAAACAATTAGAGTGAGGAGAAAGCAGAGGCAACTGAAATGACACTGGAAATTTTTACTTAAAATACACTAGATCTATTTATTGCATTAGTCTTTTTTTGTACCTCTAATCATTTGTATAATTGCCTAATTCCATTTGTAAGTGTATGATGTAAATAGTGGGTGGGGGATTTCATGGATGCTTATCGCTAAGTATTCCTTTTGCAAAATATCTTCTTGGGGCCTGTCAAGGTGGCCCACACCTATAATCCCAGCACTTTGGGAGGCTGAGGTGGGCGTGTCACTTGAGGTCAGGAGTTCAAGACCAGCCTGGTCAACATGGTGAAACCCCATCTCTACTAAAAATATACAAATTAGCTGGACGTGGTGGCACGCGCCTATAGTCCCAGCTACTTGGGAGGCTGAGGCAGGAGAATTACCTGAACCTGGGAGATGGAGGTTGCAGTGAGCCACGATCCCATCACTACACTCCAGCCTGGGCGACAGAGCAAGACTCCGTCTCAAAAAAAAAAAAAAAATTCTTGGCCTTAGAAATTAAAATCATGAAAAGAGATCATCTAGTGGTCCCAAAATCACTTAAGGAATATTATGCAAATTTGGATCCCCTTGCCCCTCTCTATACTTCCTGGGGACAAGATCACAGGCTCTGATTTTTTTCCTGGGTGCTGAGGAAGGTCTGATCCAGCCTTCTTGGCCCTGGCCACAAACTATCAGCATGCTCATTTTACAGGGAGGGAACTGAAAACCCAGAGAGGTGGGTGGTAACAGAGCAGGTTTTACTTGTAGGGTAGTTTATTATTTATTCCTAACTTTTTATTTTAAGAGTTTTCAAATCTCAGAAAGATTGAATAGAACAATAAGCACCCATATGCCCTTCACCTGGATTCACCCATTTTAACATTTTGCCATATCTGCTTCCCATCTCCCTGGCTCGTGCGTGTCCTCTGTTTCTCTCTCTCCATGGAAGACTCCCTGGGGTCAGGCAGGGCTGATGGGAAGGGATGAAAAACAGGCCCACCTAACCCTGCTTGCAGATCTGACTCCTGTGAGCTTTTGACGTGTTTTCATTGTTCTTTGTGCACTTCCTGACTTTCTGACACAAGATGTTTCATGTTCAACCTGTAGTTTCCCCTCTCCAGGCCCAGAATGAACTGTTTCTCCAAGCATCCCTGGTTTCTTTGAATGAAGACTGGTATTTAGAAACCAAGATCTAGAAATAGGTGTGTTCACTGCCAGATTTGTCATGGCCTCCAGGCCTTCTAAGCAGACAGACCTAGATTCTCATTTTTTTTTAATGCTGCATATTATTCCATTATACAGATAGATGTAACAATTTACTTCAACAGTTCTCCACTGATGAACATTTAGGTTGTTTCCAGTTGTTTGTTATTATTTTTTAAATTCTGCAGCAAATAACCTCTTGTACATATGTCATTCTGCAAATGTGGGCATATTTCTGAAGTTAGCACTTCTTGCCTTGATTATCCTAATAGCCTCCTAACCTGTTTCTTTTTCCTTATTCTCATTCATCTGTAATTGCTGTGCTGGCTTAAACGCTTTTTAAAAGTATTTATTTGATGATATTTTTATTTTTTCCCTACACAGCTAAGGGGCTTAGAGTAACTCCTTCACTCCTGGGATTCAGTACCGTTCCCTCAGGCTGGCATATGAAGCTCTCATAGTTACTTGTTAGGTGCTTAAGTTCCCAGAAGGACATGGGAGGATTAAGACATTGTTAAATTCATGGGTGTATTCTCAAATATAATTTAAACTAAAAATAGAAGCAGTTTAGTAACATTTCCCCTGTTTTGCAGAGATATTGCCTAGGCTAATTCTAACGTTTGTTTGCCATTTTAGAGTTGGTGTGTTACTTATGTCTGGAAGTTTGGTTTTTGACATGTTTCCTTCAGTTACCAATGATGAAGATTCAGAGTAGATGGTTATTTATAGAAAGTGACATAATGTGATTTTTACAGAGTCTCCAAAAAGCCTAGGGAAATGAAAGGAAAGAAAAGCAAAAAGATTTCTCTGAAATACACAGCAGCAAGACTACATGAAAAAGGAGTTCTTCTGGAAATTGAGGACCTGCAAGTGAATCAGTGAGTCTTTGCTTTTTGTTTTATAAGTTGACTTTTATTTCTACATTTATCACATCTTTGCCTTTTTGTCTTCATTTCTCTTTTCTGGATGGTTACTTGTAGTATTTTTTTATGTATTTATATATTTTTATGTGTAGAATTAGGCCTCATACTCAGAGTTAATTTGTCATAAAAGAGTTTGTCTTTTCCTTGTTTGTAGAACATTTGTCTCAGGTCATGCTCACTTCTTTGGGTCTGATCTTAATTTTTCCTCATTAAAGCAGGAAGCCATTCTTTGGATTTCTTCTGTTTCTGAACCAAGAATAAATTAAGAGTAACAATAAGAGGAGTTTGCTTTATTCCACTTACAGCTAGGAACCAGGCACTTATCTTCATTTTCTTTTCTGGGAAGTATCAGCTTGCTTTGCACCTGGTTCATGGACCTGACATGTCATCCTCCCACAGGTCCTAGGCCCAGCGTCATTAGCAAGCATTTATTGAGTATCTGCTCAGTCAGCCCTGTGACCTCAGGCTACTGATCTTTCTCTTCTTTTGTCTGTTTGGGGGGGAAAAAAACAATTTTTAAAAAAGGAACCTTTTACGTTTTTCTAATTCTAAAATAATATGTATTCGTTATTAAACTTTGAAAATACAGTAAAGCATAAAAAAGAAAACACCTGTAATTCCACAAGCCAGAGATAACCACTGAAATTGTTTTAATTATTTTTTTCTATTCACATAAAGATTATCCACGACTCACCCACTTATGTATTTAACTACTTTATATATATATATTCTTTTTTCTTCTTCTTCTTTTTTTTTCTTCTTCTTCTTCTTTTTTTCTTCTTCTTCTTCTTTTTTTTTCTTCTTCTTCTTCTTTTTTCTTCTTCTTCTTCTTCTTCTTTTTTTTTTTTTTTTGACAGAGTCTCTCTGTCACCCAAGCTGGAGTACAGTGGCGCGATCTCAGCTCACTGCAGCCTTGGCCTCCCAGGTTCAAGCAATTCTCCCACCTCAGCCTCCCGATTAGGTGGGACTACAGGCATGCACCACCACACCCAGCTAAGTTTTTGTATTTTTAGTAGAGATGGGGTTTCACCATGTTGGCCAGGCTAATCTCAAACTCCTGACCTTATGTGATCCACCCACCTCAGCCTCCCAAAGTGCTGGGATTACAGGCCTTTATTATTTTTATTATTTATTTATTATTATAGATCATTATTTTCCACTACTGTTCAAGTGCTTACCTCTATTTGCCTTTCTTCTTTTTAATTTGCTTTTATGGGCTTAGAAACTAGCCAACTAAATCTGATAAAATTACTTATCACTTAAGATAAATATCTTTAAGGAATAACCTGTGAGGTGTTGAGATGTTCCAGTTGAATAAAATGCACGTGTGTTTCAGTGCATGGGTTTTTGTGACTTCTCCTTTAACTCTCAGTGACCTTTTTGCATCTTTCATGGTTCTCAGCCCTGTTCGTAATAGGTAAGGCAGCTCCATAGTTGAGTTCTGGAAGTGGTGCTACAGCATAATCCCTTTTTTTTTTTTTTTTTTTTTTTTTTTTTGGATGGAGTCTCGCCCTGTCACCAGGCTGGACTGCAGTGGCACTATCTCAGCTCACTGCAACCTCCGCCTCCTGGGTTCAATCAGTTCTCCTGCCTCAGCCTCCCGAGTAGCTGGGACTACAGGTGCATGCCACCACGCCCAGCTAATTTTTGTATTTTTAGTAGAGATGGGGTTTCACCATGTTGGCCAGGATGGCCTCGATCTCCTGACCTCGTGATCCGCTCGCCTTGGTCTCCCAAAGTGCTGGGATTACAGATGTGAGCCACTGCGCCTGGCTGCATAATCCCTTTTCCTTTTGGCCCCCCAAAATTTCCTGGCATGTAACATGTTGTGAATGAGTGATAACTTAAATATGTTTAATAATAACAATTAATTTTTGGTAATACTGAGTGTGCTTATATACACAGCACCTACTCTTTCTAGAAGACCTCCTCCCTTGGTGCTTTTTATACGGATCCCCTTTTGTTTATTTACTTCTCCCAGTTCTCAAACATGCATGTATTCAAACACGCATACCGTCTCCTTCCACCCCCGTTTCCTCCATTTTCTCCTTTTATCATTAGGTTTCATTTTTGGCCATGTGGAAGTGAAGAGATGTCATCCCTTCACACGCCACTTGTGGCACTCCTCAGTGGTTCCTCTTTCATAGAATGCAGGTGCTGCAGGCAGAGAGAGGTTGCCATTCCTCTCTCCAAGTCCCAGAGCAGATGGTACTTAGGCGTGGCAATCCATGCTCTTTCAGCTGCAGAAGTACTTTCGACCTGTATTTTCTACCCCTTTTCACCCTTGAAGACTTGGTTCATCTCCTTTCCCCATTTCACAGAATATTTTTATATGAGAACATAAAAACCACACCCTTACGATGTTATCTTTCAACAGGTTTAAAAATGTTATCTTTGAAATCAGTCCAACAGAAGAAGTTGGAGACTTTGAAGTGAAAGCCAAATTCATGGGAGTTCAAATGGAGACTTTTATGTTACATTATCAGGTGGGTATGCACCAGCAGGAACCAAAAACTTTCTGGATGAGATTCTTGTCCAAGTAGGAGAAATAGATAAAGAGGAGACTCATCTGAGGAAAGCTGTCTACATTCAGCAGTGAGCTAGGCTCCACACTGGGGGGAAAGAAGCTGAGGGTTTCAGCGTGTTTGGTTTGGTGTGTGCGCTCTGGAGAGCTTTTGCAGATGTAAATCTTCAGAAAACATTTATCCGAAGCCTCCACTTAGTGCTGCCACTAAATTGAGCTGATACCTTGGACTTGAACAAAATGCGTAAGTACACATACTGACATTGCAAAATTGTAAGCCCACTTAGTAGCTTGAAATCTTTTTTCTCATTTTGATTTGGTATAGGTACTTAAATGTTAGATGCACTTCTGACAAGGTGTGTGTAAAGTTTATGTTTGTAAACCGAATCCTATCTTAAATCCAACAAGAACTCGGAAGTAATTCATTTTTGTAGCATAAAGATCCCTAAGTTTTATTTTGAAATATCTGATTTTTACACGTTAAAAAATAACAGGGCATTGAGAGGATTCCTAGGTGACATCCAGACTCTTTTAGCTTTGTGTGTGTGGCACCGGTTAGTCTGCTCCTGTCTCCTTTCTTGCACTGCTTCACACAGCCACGCCCTGCCAGCCCGGGCAGGTGCCTTCCTGTGAATGTACATTTGGGCTTCTGCTCATGCTGCCCTCCCTCCCCTCCCCTGCCTCCCAATCCTGCCCCTTTTGTTCCTCCATCGAGTACTTCCATGTGTGTGCCTCCCCCAGCCAAGCCATAATAGGTGGTTTCCCCTTCGCTTCTGTAGCCCTTGCAGACATCCTCTGTTTACAGTAGGTGTTGACTTACTTCCCCTCTCCCTGCTAAAGCCATAAACTCCTTAAGGACAGGTAGCATTTCTTGGTCATCTTAGTTTCCTTCTCAATGACCAGTAGACCATTAAAACATGTTAGCTAAACAAATGTGAAGTGATTTTGTGATGCACACAGCTAACTAAAGTACTTCCACCAAAATAAAAGAAAAGGAACCTCTTATTCCCTGAGTTTCACCAAATTATTATTTTTTAAAATTTTAAATTTTTTTATTTACATGGAGTTATCAGAACATATTTTTATTTTTAAATTTTTTAACCAAATCGTGTTAGGCCAACCAGTCTGCCTGTGGTAATTTATTAATTTATGTACAAATTCATTAAATGTGGGGTGACTGCCAGGTGTGGGGTATTCTGTTAGGCACAGGTCCCAGCAGCCCTCATGGAGCTGCTAGGATTTTTCCAGCAGATAATTTAACTTGTGGGGTCCTTTCTTTTTTGAGTGGGGGGCAGGCAGAGTCTCGCCCTGTCGCCCAGACTGGAGTGTAGTGGCGTGATCTCCACTCACTGCAACTTCCACCTCGTGGGTTCAAGTGATTCTCCTGCCTCAGCCTCCTGAGTGGCTGGGATTACAGGCGCACACCATCACGCCTGGCTAATTTTTTTTTTTTTTTTTTGAGACAGAGTTTCGCTCTTATTGCCCAAGCTGCAGTGCAATGGCACAATCTCGGCTCACTGCAACCTCCGCCTCCCAGGTTCAAGTGATTCTCCTGCCTCAGCCTCCCGAGTAGCTGAGAATATAGGCGCGCACCACCACGCCCAACGCCCAGCTAATTTTTGTATTTTTAGTAGAAACAGGGTATTCACCATGTTGGCCAGGCTGGTCTCTAACTCCCGACTTTGTGATCCACCTCCCTCGGCCTCCCAAAGTGCTGGGATTACAGGCGTGAGCCACCACACTCGGCCTTGTGGGGTCCTTTCAAGCCTTTTGACCCTTGCTTTCTCGTCACTACTCTTCTAAAGTTTAGAAGTGAGACCACTCAGATTTCTTAAACTTGTTCAGGACGATGGTGAAAGTAGCAGGAAAAGTGGGAGCATTGCAGTCAGATCTGGATTGACCACTTCCATCTCTGTCCTATTGTGCAAGTCATTTAACATCTCTGAGCCTCAATAGCTCATCTTTAAAGTTAGAATAATCGCACCTCATAAAAATTTTTGTGAGGACTTTAAAAGATGCTATTAATGTGCTTACACAATGCCAAGCACATGGCAGACACCTAATAAAACATCAAGTTCTCTCTTTTCCCCTTGCCTTCAGGACAGAAAGTGTTCTCACGTGGAACAGAAATTAAGAATCTAGCAGATAGTGGCTGGGCGTGGTGGCTCATGCTTGTAATCCCAGCACTTTGGGAGGCCGAGGCGGGCGGATCACGAGGTCAGGAGATCGAGACCACGGTGAAACCCCATCTCTACTAAAAATATAAAAAATTAGCCGGGCGTGGTGGTGGGCGCCTGTAATCCCAGCTACTTGGAGAGGCTGAGGCAGGAGAATGGCGTGAACCCGGGAGGCGGAGCTTGCAGTGAGCTGAGATCGCGCCACTGCACTCTAGCACTCCAGCCTGGGTGACAGAGCGGGACTCTGTCTCAAAAAAAAAAAAAAAAAAAGCTAGCAGATAGTGTCGAGGTGACATTACTATCCTTATCTCATTTCCCCCTGCTTAGTATATTTCATCATAGGTTTAAATGCTTCACCTTTTCCAGATTTATTAAAACTAGTGACCCATAACATGGATGAAATGGGAAAATGTCATTGTGACTTCTGAAATAAAAAGCTTAGATGTGTGTGGCAACTGAACATGTTTCTTTTTCTTTCCATGTATGATGAATTTTGATAGGAACAACATGACTTCCTAACTCCAAATCAACCAGAAGCCTCCCTTGGCCAATGCGCCCTATTGCTCCAGCTCTCAGGCTGGTTGTGCAGTGGGTAGTTTCCTAGCTAGGAACCTTTCTTTTGCCCCAGTTCACATCTGGCACACAAGGCAGGCCTCAGTCCATCTGGATCCCTCCCTACATTGTGTCCTTTTTCCTTGTTCCACAGACTTGATTAACTGTCAAAATGTTTTGTTTTGTTTTGTTTTGTTAATAGGACCTGCTGCAGCTACAGTATGAAGGAGTTGCAGTCATGAAATTATTTGATAGAGCTAAAGTAAATGTCAACCTCCTGATCTTCCTTCTCAACAAAAAGTTCTACGGGAAGTAATTGATCGTTTGGTGCCAGCCCAGAAGGATGAAGGAAAGAAGGCACCTCACAGCTTCTTTCTAGGTCCTCCTTTACTCATTGGAAGCAAAGACCCAGCCCACAATAGCACCTCAATCTAATACACTCCCGATGCCACATTTTTAACTCCTCTCGCTCTGATGGGACATTTGTTACCCTTTTTTCATAGTGAAATTGTGTTTCAGGCTTAGTCTGACCTTTCTGGTTTCTTCATTTTCTTCCATTACTTAGGAAAGAGTGGAAACTCCACTAAAATTTCTCTGTGTTGTTACAGTCTTAGAGGTTGCATTACTATATTGTAAGCTTTGGTGTTTGTTTTAATTAGCAATAGGGATGGTAGGAGTCAAATTTTTCTCATTTAGAAGTGGAAGCTATTAGCACCAATGACATACATACATACAAGACACACAACTAAAATGTCATGTTATTAACAGTCATTAGGTTGTCATTTAAAAGTAAAGTTCCTTTATATTTCTGTCCCATCAGGAAAATTGAAGGATATGGGGAGTCATTGGTTATCTTCCATTGTGTTTTTCTTTATGGACAGGAGCTAATGGAAGTGACGGTCATATGTTCAAAGGAAGCATTTCTAGAAAAAAGAGATACTGTTTTTAAATTTCATTATCAAACTTGGGCAATTCTGTTTGTGTAACTCCCCGACTAGTGGATGGGAGAGTCCATTGATAAAATTCAGCTACTCAGATAAATTCAGAATGGGTCAAGACACCTGCCTGTTTGTGTTGGTGCACAGAGATTGTCTTGATTCAAAGAGACAATTCACTCCATCCCTATGGTAGAGGAATGGGTTAGCCCTAATGTAGAATGTCATTGTTTTTAAAACTGTTTTATATCTTAAGAGTGCCTTATTAAAGTATAGATGTATGTCTTAAAATGTGGGTGATAGGAATTTTAAAGATTTATGTAATGCATCAAAAGCCTTAGAATAAGAAAAAGTTTTTTTAAATTGGTTTATCTGTATATCTGAACTCTTGAAACTTATAGCTAAAACACTAGGATTTATCTGCAGTGTTGCAGAGAGATAATTCTGCCTTAAATTGTCTAAAACAAAAACAAAACCAGCCAACCTATGTTACACGTGAGATTAAAACCAATTTTTTTCCCATTTTTTATCTTGCTGCCCACATTGTGCCTTTTATGAGCCCCAGTTTTCTGGGCTTAGTTAAAAAAAAAAAATCAAGTCTAAACATTGAATTTAGGAAGCTTTTGTTCTTGGATAAAAAGTCATATACTTTTTTTTTTTTTTTAAACTTTTTCCAGGAAAATATATTGAAATCATGCTGCTGAGCCTCTATTTTCTTTCTTTGATGTTTTGGTTTGGTATTCTTTTATCATAAATTTTTAGCATTTAAAAATTCACTGATGTACATTAAGCCAATAAACTGCTTTAATGAATAACAAACTATGTAGTGTGTCCCTATTATAAATGCAGTGGAGAAGTATTTTTATGAGACTCTTTACTCAGGTGCATGGTTACAGCCCACAGGGAGGCATGGAGTGCCATGGAAGGAATTGCCACTACCCAGACCTTGTTTTTTGTTGCATTTTGGAAGACAGGTTTTTTAAATAAACATCTTACTCACATGAAAAGATGATGCTGTTACAACTAGCATTGCCTCAAAAACTGGGACCAACCAAGGTGTGTCAGCCCTGTTTCCTTAAAAGAGGCTATGAATCCCAAAGGCCACATCCAAGACAGGCAATAATGGGCAGAGTTTACAGCTCCTTTAATAAAATGTGTCAGTAATTTTAAGGTTTATAGTTCCCTCGACACAACTGCTAATGCAGAATAGTGTAAAATGCACTTCAAGAATGTTGATGATGATATAGAATTGTGGCTTTAGTAGCATAGAGGATGCCCCAACAAACTCACGGTGTTGAAACCACGCAGTTGTCATTACTGTTATTTATTAGCTGTAGCATTCTCTGTCTCCTCTCTCTCTTCCTTTGACCTTCTCCTCGACCAGCCATCATGACATTTACCATGAATTTACTTCCTCCCAAGAGTTTGGGCTGCCCATCAGATTGTTGCTGCACACAGTTGCCTTTGTATCTCTGTATGAAATAAAAGGTCATTTGTTCATGTTTGTGTTTTTCTCAGTTTCATTGTTAACAGTTCCTGCTAAACACCTTGACTAGAGTGAGATGTAATAGTTAAAAGCACAACAGCAGACAACCCCTTCCTTTTAAAGGAGAAAACGTAAGTCCACCATCAAATCACTGAATGTCTCAAAGTGACTTAATGTGAATGTGTGACTTTAGCCTTTTTAATGAGTATGCTTATCTTCACCATAAAAAGAAGGGGGTTGCGGGAAGCAAACACTATATATCACTTAATTCTGATTGACTAACGGTGGAAAGTTTAAAATTGCAACAGCATTTAACCTTTTTTGACCAGCACACTCGTTGAGCACATAGACTGTGCCCCTTAGGGGGTTCCTATGTTACATGCAAGTCACCAGAAAAGACTAGGGGATGTTGAGTGTGGAAAAAGTAAACCACAGCAGTAAAAAAAGAAGAAAAGGGGCCGGCGTAGTGGCTCACACCTGTAATCCCAACACTTTGGGAGGCCGAGGCGGGCTGTATCACCTGAGATCAGGAGTTTTAAGACCAGCCTGGCCAACATGACGAAACCCCTACTAAAAATACAAAAACTAGCTGGATGTGGTGGCACGAGCCTGTAATCCCAGCTACTCAGGAGGCTGAGGTAGGAGAATCACTTGAAGCTGGAGGCGGAGGTTGCAGTGAGCCAAGATCACACCACTGCTGTCCAGCCTGGGAGAGCGAGACTCCAACTCAAAAAAAAAAAAAAAAAAAAAAAAGGCTTCCTTGTCAGAGGGCAGCCTTACTTAAAAATACAAACTTGTACATAAGCATCCCGTTGTGTTGGTAAACTGTGGCCAGACTCTTGGAAAATTAGTGACAGGTTGAAATAAGGGGGGAAACGGAATAATTCTAAAATAGGGAAAATGAAAAATTGGAGGTGATGATTTGTGCGAGTGGTTGGAGATGACCGCATGCTCCTCTGAGGAAGAGTGAGGGGAAGAGCGTGGCTCTCCTGGTGGGACTCTCTGGAAGGTACCCTTCTGAGCCCCACGTTTCTCGTTTTGAAATGGAAAGGATGCTGTCTGGTAGCTTTGTTATTGAAACCTGAAATATTTTAATAATATGCTCTATATTGTCTTGCAAAGAAATCAAAGGAGTTAGAAAAGTACTTATCAGGACTGGGTGCGGTGGCTCATGCCTGTAATCCCAGCACTTTGGGAGGCCAAGGCGGGTGGATCACAAGGTCTGGAGATCGAGACCATCCTGGCCAACATGGTGAAACCCCGTCTCTACTAAAAAATACAAAAAAATTAGCTGGGCATGGTGGCGCATGCCTGTAGTCCCAGCTACTCAGGAGACTGAGGCAGGAGAATCGCTTGAACCTGGGAGACGGAGGCTGCAGTGAGCCGAGATCATGCCACTGCACTCCAGCCTAGGGGACAGAGCGAGACTGTCTCAAAAAAAAAGAAAATTGCTTATCGGCCGGGCGCGGTGGCTCACACCTGTAATCCCAGCACTTTGGGAGGCCGAGGCAGGCAGATCACAAGGTCAAGAGATCGAGACCATCCTGGCTAACAGGGTGAAACCCCATCTCTACTAAATGCAAAAAATCAGCCGGGCTTGGTAGTGGGTACCTGTAGTCGCAGCTACTCAGGAGGCTGAGGCAGAAGAATGGCATGAACCCGGGAGGTGGAGCTTTCAGTGAGCCGAGATCGTGCCACTGCACTCCAACCTGGGCAACAGAGCGAGACTCCAACTCAACAACAACAAAAAAAAGCTTATCAAGGTATAGCAATATTAAATAAGAAAAAATAAGAGGGAAAATCAGAGTAGGGGCTGGGTGCGGTGGCTCACACCTATAATCCCAGCACTTTGGGAAGCCAAGGCGGGTGGCTCGCTTGAGATCAGAAGTTAGAGACAAGCCTGGCCAAAATGTTGAAACCCTGTTTCTACCAAAGATACAAAAATTAGCCCGTGTGGTGGTGCGCACCTGTAGTCCCAACTACTTAGGAGCTTGAGGTAGAAGGATTGCTTGAGCCTGGGAGGTTGAGGCTGTGGTAAGCCGTGATTGCACCACTGCACTCCATCCTGGGTAACAGCAACACCCTGTCTCACAAAAAACAAAAAAAAAAAGTAGAAAAGTAAGATGGAACCCAGAGCAATGGCAGAGTGAACGCTGTGGAGTCCCAGCTGCTGCTGGTGGTGCCACTGCACCAACGGGGAGGGAGACGGGGTCGTCACAGCCCTGCTGCTCATTCTTTTGCCTGTGTATCCCTGAAAATAATTTGGGAAAACGTATACATCCCTTCACACATTTTAAGTTTGACAAATACATTTTTAATGTTTAAATCAAGAGTACCTGCTAGCATGTGAATTTCAATATAAAAATGGCCTCATAAAAATATCGAATGGAACCCACCTTCATTCATTTTTAAAGGTACACGAACAAAGCTCTTAGCTGGAAATTTCTTTTTTATTTCTGTATATTATATTTTATTTATTTTTGTTTGAGACAGAAGTCTTGCTCTGTCGCCCAGGCTGGAGTTCAGGGGCGTGATCTCGGCTCACTGCAACCTCCACTTCCCAGGTTCAAGTGATTCTCCTGCCTCAGCCTCCTGAGTAGCTGGGACTACAGGCGGCTGCCACCACGCCTGGCTAATTTTTTGTATTTTTAGTAGAGACGGAATTTCACCATGTTAGCCAGGCTGGTCTCAAACTCCTGATCTCAAGTGATCCGCCCACCTCGGCCTCCCAAAGTGCTAGGATTACAGGTGTGAGCCACTATGCCTGCCCCTGGAAATTTAAAATCTTTACAAATTTAACTTTTTTTTTTCTGTACTCTGCTTCCTTCAGAATTTTATCCTAGTGAAATATTTTAAAGGACATCTTATTTTTGGTCATCTGTAACAAAAATAAAAATTTGTTTTCATGACCACAAGCCTATTAACCCAATCCAGAAAAACATTTTGCATAGATACAGTTGTTAGTGCATATTCGATTGCAGTATTTTTTTGTTTTTTTGAGTTGGAGTCTTGCTGTGTCGCCCAGGCTGGAGTACAATCTTGGCTCACACAACCTCTGCGTCCCAGGTTCAAGCAATTGTCCTGCCTCAGCCACCTGAGTAGCTGGGACTACAGGAGCCCTCCACCACACCCGGCTAATTTTTGTATTTTTAGTAGAGACGAGGTTTCACCATACTGGCCAGGCTGGTCTCGAACTCCTGACCTCGTGATCCGCCTGCCTTGGCCTCCCAAAGCGCTGGGATTACAGGCGTGAGCCACTGCACCTGGCCCAGTAATGTAATTTTATCTTGACAATTCTAAAAGATATTTGAAATGCAGTTTTTTGTGTTATTTTGTCGTTGGTGTCTAATGAAATGCATTTATTGATGAGATAAATGAAAGTCTTTTAAAACGAAGGTTTAAAAACATGGCAGACCAACATTCTTTTTGTTCTTGTTTTTTTTGAGACGGAATCTCGTTCTGTTGCCCAGGCTGGAGTGCAGTGGGGTGATCTCGGCTCACTGCAACCTCCGCATCGCAGGTTCAAGCTATTCTCTTGCCTCAGCCTGCCGAGTAGCTGAGATTACAGGCGCCCGCCACTACGCCCGGCTAATTGTTTTCTCTTTTTAGGAGAGACGGGGGTTTCACCATGTTGGCCAGGCTGGTCTCGAACAGCTGACCTTGTGATTCGCCTGCCTCAGCCTCCCAAAGTGCTGGGATTACAGGCGTGAGCCACCGCGCCCAGCTTCGGTAGACAAATATTCTTGCTAGAATGAGATGGGGCTCATGACCAATTCTATTTCTATGTTTCATTTTTATAACTGTAAGCTCCGAGAAACATTGAGGTGTTTCGTTACAGCAATGTCACACATTTCTTAGGACTCCTTAGTTACTAATCCAAAAAACTCAATGATTTATAATAAGTTATAACATGAATAGGTTCTCCAACTTTGTTGAAAGCAAAAATTAAAAAAAGATAATTACCTAATTTGGAGAATTTATTATGCATGCAAACATTAGATTATTCACTTTCTCAGGACTTGGGAAGTAGACAAGGGGCTTTACCAAGACTTTTAAAGTAACTCAATTATAACTCTTTTTTTTCTTTTCTTTTTTTGAGACGGAGTCTCGCTCTGTCACTAGGCTGGAGTGCAGTGGCGCGATCTCGGCTCACTGCAATCTCTGCCTCCCAAGTTCAAGCAATTCTCCTGCCTCAGCCTCCAGAGTTGCTGGGATTACAGACACCCGCCACCACGCCCAGCTAATTTTTGTATTTTTAGTAGAGATGGTGTTTCACCATGTTGGCCAGGATGGTCTCTATCTCCTGACCTTGTGATCTGCCCACCTCGGCCTCCCAAAGTGCTGGGATTACAGGCGTGAGCCACTGTGCCAGCCTATACTCGTAACTTTAACTTAAAGATAGCTTATTTAATCCAATATGTTAATACGCTTGGGAAAACATATATTTTAATACTCCTTTGGTACTATAATTTTTTAACTTTTATTGCAGGGAACTTTCAACATATAAATGGGGAATAATGTAATGAACACCCATGTGTCCACCATCCAGCCCAACAATTATCAACACACAGTTAAGCTTATTTCACCTGTACCTCTGCCCAAACCCTCTTGGGTTATTTTGACAAAACCCAGGTATAGTATCATTTCAACCATAAATACTTCAGTACATGTCTCTTAACAGTTTTTTTTTTTTTTTTTTTTTTTTTAAATCACAGAAGATATTTGGCTGTTTGGAAATATTTTTGACTGGCCTGACGAAAGAGGTGCTACTGGCATCTGGTGGGTAGAGGTGAGGGATGCCACTTGACATCTTTCAGTGCAACAGGACAGCCCACTGCAACCGAGAATTCTCCAGCCTCAAATATTAATAATGCCTGGGCTGAGACGCTGCTCTTACAGATAAGGACTTTAAAAAAAATCCCCATCCCATCATCACACCTAACAAATTATTTTAAAATATCAAACACAGTCATTGTTTAAATTTCCCCATTCATCTTATCATTGTTCAGTTTGTATTTTTGAATCAGGTGCCAGACAAGATCCATGCATTACATTTAGTTGATAGGTCTCTTAAATATCTTTTTCTTTTCTTTTTTTTTTGAGATGGAATCTCGCTCTGTTGCCCAGGCTGGAGGGCAGTGGCTTGATCTCGGCTCACTGCAACCTCAGCCTCCCAGGTTCAAGTGATTCTCCTGCCTCAGCCTCCCGAGTAGCTGGGATTGCAGGTGACTGCCACCACACCTGGCTAATTTTTTATTATTTTTAGTACAGAAGGGATTTTGCCATACTGGCCAAGCTGGTCTCAAATTCCTGAGCTTAAATGATCCTCCTGCCTCGGCCTCCCAAAGTGCTGGGATTTTACAGGTGTGAGCCACTGTGCCTGGCCATATATAATTTTTTGAATGCTCAAATTGCCCCCTCTTTGACCAATAAAAATTCCATCACGGTGACTGTTGAGTACTTTTGACATGACCCTAGTAATCTTTGATAGTTTCCTTGACTTCTAGCATAAGACGTTCCAGGCTCATCTTGTTGCGTTTCTCAACCCCAGACCTGGAATCCACCATTTCTCTGTGGAGCCCTGGTTACTGTTAGCGGGTAATGGTATTTCAAGGATGCAGTCTGGGTGGGTGCTAGGGGTGTTCCTCACCATTAGATTGGTCATTGTGTCTTTTTTTTTTTTTTTCTTGAGACAGCGTATCGTTCTGCCACCCACGCTGGAGTTCAGTGGCGTGATCTTGGCTCATTGCTACTTCCACCTCCTGGGTTCAAGCAATTCTTCTGTCTCAGACTCCTTAATAGCTGGGAAATAGGCATGTGCCGCCATGTCCAGCTAATTTTTGTATTTTTTAGTAGAGATGGGGTTCACTAGGTTGTCCAGGCTAATCTCAAACTCCTGACCTCAAGTGATCTCCCTGCCTTGGCCTCCCAAGGTGTTGGGATTATGGGCGTGAGCCACCACACCCAGCCTTTTTTTTTTTCCTTGCAATGCATTTGATGCTAATCCTATAGAATCACATTTTGGGTTTCTCATGTCATCCTGTGGATCAGACTCAGTTTCAATCTTGTGGCAAGAATACTTTGGTTTTCCTATTACGTCATGTCAGGGGCTTATGTTTTTATGATGTAAAGGCTGATCATTGGATTCAGATGTTGCCAGCTTGACCCACTCATTATAGTTTCCCATCAGCTTTCACCACATATCACATGGATTCAGCAGCCACTGGTAATGGCTGCCTACATTTATTTATTTATTTATTTTACTTTTTTTTTTGTTGAGACAAAGTCTCGCTCTGTCACCAAGCTGGAGTGCAGTGGCGTGAGCTCAGCTAAGAGGTGGGTTCAAGTGATCCTCCTGCCTCAGTCTCCTGAGTAACTGGGACTACAGGCGCGTGCCACCATGCCCAGATAATTTTTTTGTATCTTTATTAGAAACAGGGTTTCACCACGTTGGCCAAGATGGTCTGAAACTCTTGACCTCGTGATCCGCCCGACTTGGCCTCCCAAAGTGCTGGGGTTACAGGCGTGAGCCACCGCACCCAGCCTATTTTTTTACTATTTTTTCACTTTTTTAAGAGACGAAGTCTTACTATGTTGCCCAGGCTAGTCTCAGACTCCTGTGCTGAAGTGATCCTTCTGCCTTGGCCTCCCAAAGTCCTGGGATTACAGGCGTGAGCCACTATGCCCAGCCTCTTATTTCATTAAGGGTTGCAAAATGGTGATATTCTATTAATATCATTCCTTCTTTATTTAACAGAATTCTCCTTAAAAAAAAAAAACTTCCTCTCACCAACTTTTTTGTCGCCTTGTGGAACATTCATTCAGGAACAGATGATGAGTGCTCGATTCTCTCCCTTATTTACCAGTTTTCAGAATGAGCTGCTTCCCTAGTGGGCTCTAAATGACCAGGGAGCCTTTGTTTTTCAAAAACCATTACGAGCCCCTGGCTTTTTAATATATTCCATGTCTTTCAATCCACTGTATGTATATAGATATACATATCCATATACATATCTATGTAGATAGATGTACATATACATATCTATGTAGATAGATATACATATACATATCTATGTAGATAGATATACATATCTATGTAGATAGATATACATATCTATCTGTATACATATACGTGTATGTAGATATCCATATACATGTATATGGATACAGATAGATATCCATATACATGTATATGGATACAGATAGATATCCATATA
>NW_026652308.1:2961211-2976388 GCF_009828535.3 Hylobates moloch | reverse complement strand
AGATAGATATACATATATGTCTATCTATATCCATATACATGTATATGGATATAGATAGATATACATATATGTAGATAGATATACACATATGTATATAGATAGATATACACATATATATGTATATAGATAGATATATATATAAATTTTGTTTTTCTTGAGATGGAGTCTCACTCTGTCTCCCAGGCTGGAGTGCAATGGCACGATCTCAGCTCACTGCAAACTCCGCCTCCCAAGTTCAGATGATTCTCCTGCCTCAGCCACCCGAGTATCTGGGATACGGGCATGCGCCACCATGCCCAGCTAATTTTGTATTTTTAGTAGAGATGGGGTTTCACCATGTTGGCCAGGCCGGTCTCAAACTCCTGACCTCAGATGATCCACCTGCCTCGGCATCCCAAATTGCTGGGATTATAGCCGTGAGCCACTGCCCCCGGCCTCTAGCTTTTTCCTCTTTTTTTGATTTTTATTTTCATGTATTTATTTATTTTTTGAGACAGAGTTTCACTCTTGTTGCCCACAGCTGGAGTGCAATGGCGCGATCTCTGCTCATAGCAACCTCCGCCTTCTGGGTTCAAGCGATTTTCCTGCCTCAGCCTCCTGAGTAACTGGGACTACAGGCATGCATCATCACACCCGGCTAATTTTTTTTTTTTAAGTAGAGATGGGGGTTTCTCCATGTTGGTCAGGCTGGTCTCAAACTCCCCACCTCAGGTGATCTTCCCGCCTTGGCCTCCCAAAGTGCTGGCGCATCCAGCCTAAGCTTTCTCAATGGAAAATTTTTAAAAGAGAAAAACACTTCGTGAGTTTATGACAAAACAATTTTTAATATAAAATACTTTTACCTAACATATGTGAGCTCAGTGAAAGTAAAAAGTGCCTTAAGTAGTAGCATTTGCCAATTCTGTGGTATAAATACTTCCCCAAAGCTGATTTCAAGCTACCAACTTGATGATGTTGGTCACAGAAAGTAGAGTTGAGAAGAGACGCTTGCAATCAGCTCCCATGAGCTAGTATCAATTTTTTTCTTTTTTGAGATGGAGTTTTGCTATTGTCACCCAGGCTGGAGCGCAGTGGCGCGATCTTGGCTCGCTGCAACCTCCTCCTCCCAGGTTCAATGGATTCTCCTGCCTCAGCCTCCCAAGTAGCTGGAATTACAGGTGACCGCCACCACACCAAGCTACTTATTGTATTTCTAGTAGTGACTGGTTTTCACCATGTTGGCCAGGCTGGTATCGAACTCCTGAACTCAGGTGATCCACCAGCCTCAGCCTCTCAAAGTGCTGAGATTACAGGCATGAGACACTGCGCCTAGCAGAGTACCAAATTTTATTCCAAGGACAAGGGGCAGGGGGGCAGTCGATGGATTTGAAGAAGAGCATGAAGAGGTCAGACATGTGCAGGATGGATGAGGGCGGGGAGGCTAGGTGCGAGGCTGTGCTGGATATCTCCTTTTTGTCCGTCGAGATCCACTCTCCACCCCTCACCCTCCCCTGTGCCCTGGGAAGCTGGCCACATGGACTGCATCACACTGTCTCTCTCCAGCTTCTGGGTGGGTTTGGCCAACAGAAGCACTACCAGGAGACCGGAGGTCTGGAAGAAAGCAATTCTTCCAGGTCACTAGGAATCGGCTGCCTCTCTCTACCAAAGGTCAGGCAGCTCCCTTCAACAATCACCTCTCCCCACTGCAGTAAGCAATCCCCCACCCAACTCCCTTCAGGCCTAGAAAGCTAATGATTCCCGCTGTAGCTAGCCTCAGGGGGTCCTGCCATATCCCTAAGCCCCGGCCTGTCTCTGTATTAACTTCTCTTCAAATTACTCAACTGGATTATGCCACTTGTATTCTGCTGGGTCCCTGACTGATACACAAGAGGACCAATTAAGGCCTCAATTAGTGAGGGATTTGGTGGCCTGAATTAGACAGTGGTTGTTAGGATGGAAGAGGTGGTGGGAGAATTCTAGAGGTATTTAGGAAGTAGAATGGATTTACTGAATATTGGGGGAAGGAACACTGGGGCATGGGGCCGGCAAGTACTCCTGAAGAAGTTTTCTGTGATCAAGGAAGTTTGGGAAATGCTGTATTCTCTCATATTTGGAAGTCACAACACATGTAAAAGCTCTTAGGGCTGGGTATGGTGGCTCACACCTGTAATTCCAACACTTTGGGAGGCTGAGGCAGGTGGATCACCTGAGGTCAGGAGTTTGAGAACAGCTTGGCCAACATGGTGAAACCTTGTCTCTATTAAAAATACAAAAAATTAGCTAGGCATGGTAGCACGCGCCTGTAATCTAAGCTACTTGGGAGGCTGAGGTAGGAGAATCTCTTGAACTCAGGAGACAGATGTTGCAGCGAGCCAAGATTGTGCCATTGCACTCCAGTGTGGGCGACAGAGTGAGACTCTGTCAAAAAAAAAAAAGCTCTCAGAAGTTCTACAGTCAAGAAACTTGCTTAGCTTTGTGTAGCATAGCTTTCCCCAAAGGTATCTAACCACACAATCCCCTCCCTCTTACCCTTTAGGAAACTCCTATTAGCCATCAGTGAAACTCATATTCCACGGAACACATTCTTCGAAATCCTGGAGAAAAGAGGAAGCTAGAACAGAACCCGACTTTAAGCTTTCAACAAATGGTAAATATTACCTAGGAAACAGAAAAGCAAAAATGTGCATTTGTATGTCACATTTGTCGAAGAATTATGGACTCCATTCTACATTTCTATTTTGGTAAGTTTGTTCAAAACTTTTGTTCTTAAATTGCAGATACTTGTTCTGTGTAAATTTTGCCCCCACTTGTCTAGAAAATAATTTTGATGTGATATATAAGAATGTGCACTGGATAAACTTATGATAGTTGTTCATAGCCGCTGGCCTTTGTTTCTGGAGAAAAATATTCCCAATTCCTATAGGGATGGAGGTACAGAGAACCGTATGGTGGGAGCTGAAAAGGCACATGACAGAAAAAATAATGTGACAGGCCGGGCGCGGTGGCTCACGCTTGTAATCCCAGCACTTTGGGAGGCCGAGGTGGGCGGATCACAAGGTCAGGAGATCGAGACCATCCTGGCTAACACAGTGAAACCCCGTCTCTACTGAAAATACAAAAAAATTAGCCGGGCATAGTGGTGGGCGCCTGTAGTCCCAGTTACTCGGAGAGGCTGAGGCAGGAGAATGGCATGAACCCGGGAGGCGGAGCTTGCAGTGAGCCGAGATTGCGCCACTGCACTCCAGCCTGGGCGACAGAGCAAGACTCTGTCTCAAAAAAAAAAAAGAAAAAGAAAAAATAATGTGATGAGAATTAAAGTCGAACTCCTCCTGTTTAACGCTAACTCAGAGGCTGGGCATGGTGGCTCGTACCTGTAATCCCAGCACTTTGGGACGTCAAGGCAGGCAGATCACCTGAGGTCAGGAGTTTGAGACCAGCCTGGCCAACATAGTGAAACCCCATCCGTACTAAAAATACAAAAACTTAGCTGAGTGTGGCAGTGCATGCCTGTAGTTCCAGCTACTCCGGAGGCTGAGGCAGGAGAATCACTTGAACCTTGGAGGGAGAGGTTGCAGTGAGCCGAGACCACCCACGCCACTGCACTACAGCCTGGGTGACAGCAAGACTCCGCCTCAAAAGAAAAAAAAAGTTAACTCAGAACTAGCTCCCAGAAAAAAGGAGAACCAGTGCCCAAACACCCTTCTCCACTAAAAGGAACCAGGGCTCTGTGGAGAAATGGCTGATTCTGGGGCCAAGCAGACAAAGTACAAGATGAGCCTAAAATATTGGGTGCCTAGAAAGGAAGAAATACTAAAAAAAAGAATGGAAACATGGTAAAAGGATGCAGATGGTAAATCTGGGATAATTTTAAGTACTAAAATAATAACAGTAATTGCAGGGGTCTGTCCTGCAGACCCAACAACAGATTGATAAAGCACACTGACACAGATATTCTGCTTTGCCAGTCCAGCTGAGCATCTGGGCCACTTACAGACTTCAAGAAGAGTGATATAAAGAGTAGCAGCGGTGGCCTCCACCAGCCAGCGAGACTCACATTTGTTCAGTAAAGATTAATTGACAAAGGCTTGAGTCAACACCGCTAGAGGGTAATTGACATTGCCAACCTCCTGAGTAGAAAGCAATTAAGCACCCACTGTAGATCAAAGGTTAGTCTTAGGACCATATGAGTAAACAAGCTAGTTAGATAAACTCCCCCACATTTCTTTGTATCTACTTTAATCTATTTAAAGGTAAAGGGACTAGGCTGCCTTCAGCCAGATCCATTACCGAAATTATGCAAACTCTCAGGCCTTCCAAGAGGGTTTGTAGCTATTATAACTAAAATTTTTCCCACTCGCCTGACTGAACCCCAACCAGTAATGAATTATAACCCATTAAAATTAGAATTGATGAGTCCATTCCGATATAAACAAATAAATGGGAAAGGGGCAATAATTATCAATGGATACTAAAACTAGTGGGTACAAGCTTGTGGAATAACAGGATTTTAATTTAATTTTATTTTCTTTATTTATTTTTGAGACAGGATCTAGCTCTGTCACCCAGGCTGGAGTGCAGTGGTGTGATCTCACCTCACTATAACCTCCACCTCCCAGGCTCAAGCAATCCTCCCACCTCAGCCTCTTGAGTAGCTGGGACCACAGGCACATGCCACTATGCCTGGCTAATTTTTCTATTTTTTGTAGAGACGGGGTTTTGCCATCTTGCCCAGCCTTGTCTTGAACTGCTGAGCTCAAACAATCCTCCTGCCTCAGCCCAAATAACAGGATGTTTATATCATCTCAGATTATCCCCCTTCAAGATACTTATTGATTACAAAAAGAAATAATAGAAATTTTATAGTGGGCTGGGCGTGGGGGCTCACACCTGTAATCCTAGCACTTTGAGAGGCCGAGGCAGGTGGATCACGAGGTCAGGAGTTCAAGACCAGCCTGGCCAAGATGGTGAAACCCTGTCTCTCCTAAAAACACAAAAAATTAGCCAGGTGTGGTGGCACGTGCCTGTACTCCCAGCTACTCTAGAGGCTGAAGCAGGAGAATTGCTTAAACCTGGGAGGTGGAGGTTGCAGTGAGCCGAGATTGAGCCACTGTTTACACTGTTTACAGGCGTGAGCCACTGAGCCTGGGCTTTTTTTTTTTTTTTTTTTTGAGACGGAGTCTCCCTCTGTGGCCCAGGCTGGAGTGCAGTGGTGTGATCTCGGCTGACTGCAACCTCCCCCTCCCGGGTTTAAGCAATTCTCCTGCCCCAGCCTCCTGAGTAGCTGGGACTACAGGCACACGCCACCACACCTGGCTAATTTTTGTATTTTTAGTAGAGACAGGGTTTCACCATGTTGGTCAGGGTGGTCTCAAACTCCTGACCTCAGGCGATCTGCCCACCTTGGCCTCCCAAAATGCTGGGATCACAGGCGTGAGCCACCACACCTGGCCGATGCTTGATATTTCTTCAGTGGCTTCTCATCGTGATGATACCTGTATGGTTCAAGAGCTGGTAAGTGTAGAGACGGCTTTCCAATTTAGTAAATAGCTTCCTGATTTCAAAAGAGGCAGTGTCTCCTTTGGTGGCTCAGTTTTGCAGCATAGCTCTCAAAGTCATTCCTCAAAGTTCAACCTGGAGTCGGTTGCTTCAGCCCTCCAAACAAGTCTGGAAGTCATTTTATACCCTGTAATATATTCTTTTGTACCTAAACCATCTAGAATGGTTTTGTTCTCTGAAACTTGACCCAATGTAACAGAAAAGCAGAAATAAAATGTAAAGAAAAAAGCTGGGCGCTGTGGCTCACGCCTATAATCCCAGCATTTTGGGAGGCCGAGACAGGTGGATCACCTGTGATCAGCAGTTTGGGACCAGCCTGACCAACACGGTCAGCTACTTGGGAGGCTGAGGCAGGAGAATCACTTGTACCTGGGAGGTGGAGGTTGCATTGAGCTGAGATCACGCCACTGCACTCTAGCCTGGGTGACAAAAGTGAAACTCTGCCTCAAAAGGAAAAAAAAAAAACTTCATAGTTGAGTTCACAAGGAAACCCTGAAGTGACTGAAAATCAAATGGTAAATATATGGTTATCTATCCAACAACCCGGGAACTTTAGGCTTTTGCTCGTTTGCTCGTTTTAAATGGACTAAAATCCATACGTTGTCCAGATTTCCCTAGTTTTTACCTTTTTCTCTTCTAGGATCCCACTCAGGATACATTACATTTAGTCATCATGTCATCTTAGGCCCCTCTTTGCTGTGAGAGTTGCAGTTCAGTTTTTGACACCCACTTGGTAAAAGGAGATGACGGACTTGCATGAGTCAGGGAGTTAGACCTGGAACACAAGCCAGGAACCTCAAAAGGTTATATTCTCAAGGAAAATGTGTGTTTGGGGAGGCAGTCCTCTATGGGCCTTGAGAATTCCTGGGCATTCTTGCTAGTTATCCACAAATGCAAAGCTCTGATCACGCTTTACTGGGCCATTTATCAGAGCTGTGTTTGCAGTGAGCAACTTTGGGTAATGAGGTAATGTCTTCTTCTGGGACAAAAAGTAGGTTGTTCCTCTCCCAGAACAGAACAGAACCCATTGTATGTGTAGGCATCCATCTGTATCATTTCTGTGGGACTTGGTGGGCAAGGGGAATTGACACAAAAATGATCCTCATGCTACTTTGTAGTGCGTAATAAAGTCTGTGTCTCCGACCCAGGAATATCATGTCTCCTGCAATCATCCATGAAAATAGGAACAGGTGTAGGCTAAGTGCAGTGGCTCACACCTATAATCCCAGCACTTTGGGAGGCTGAGGGGGGCTGATTGCTTGAGCCCAGGAGTTCAAGACCAGCCTGGGTGACATGTGAAACCCCATCTCTACAAAAAATACAAAAATTAGCCAGGCATGGTGGTGTGCGCCTCTAGTCCCCAGCTACTTGGGAGGCTGAGGTGGGAGGATCAATTGTGCCTGCGAGGTTGAGGCTGCAGTGAGCCATCATTGTGCCACTGCACTCCAGCCTGGGTGATACAGCAAGAGACACAGCTATCTAAAAAAAAAAAAAAAAAAGTAACAGGTAATGTATTAGTTTGTAAGTAGAGTAAAATTCCAGATCCGAAATGGTAAAATCTATCCACTGGCAAAGTTAACAAGGGAGCTTGACTGTCTCTGGCTGGGCTGTGGGAGGGAAAAAAATAAAAAGCCCCTTGAGAAACCAAAAATCTGCTGTGTATGGTGGCTCACACCTGTAATCTCAACACTTTGGGAAGCTGAGGTGGGAGGACTGCTTGAGCCCAGGAGTTCAAGACCAGCCTGGGCAGCATGGCACGATCCTGTCTCTACAAAAAATAAAAATAAATGATTTGGGAGTGGTGGTACATGTCTGTGCTCCCAGCTACTTGGGAGGCTGAGGCAGGAGGATTGCTTGATCCCAGGAGGTTGAGGCTGCAGTGAGCCATGTTCACACCACTGCATTCTAGCCTGGGTGACAGAGAGACTCCACCTTTTAAAAAAATGGGTTTTTAGGTATGAATTTATAGGATCCATGTAATAAAATTCCTTTGTCTAGTAATTGATATCCTGTGACTCACAAAACAGAAACAAAACTATACTTGAGTCATATTCCTACTACCTAGAATTCTCGCAAGAAAAAAAAAAATTAAGCCCCCTTAAAGATAGAAGCATAGTTAAAAACATTAGAAAACAATCCACCAGAAGCAACAGCCAGCAGATACAACAAATAGGTTTCGAGCTCCCAAATCCGGAGATAATAGAACTAGATGCTGAGAGAAAATTATCAAAATTAGTGTAACTAAAAGCATAAAAGAAAGAATTAAAAAATAAGAACAGAGAAGCATTCTAAATAAAAAGGAGGCGGATTTGAAAAGGAATTAAATAGAATTTTCAGATGGGAAAACAGTCTGTGAAGAAGAAAAAATGGTTAAATGTGAACCTGAACATGGTTCACTGCAACCTTGAACTCCTGGGCTCAATAATCCTCCATTCTCAGCCTCCGAGTAGCTGGCACTATAGACATGCACCACCACACTCAGCTAATTATTTTTATTTTTTATTTTGTAGAAATGGGGTCTTGCTAGGTCCAGGCTGGTTTCAAACTCCTGGCCTCAAGTGATCCTACTGCCTCAGCCTCCCAAAGTGCTGAGATTATAGGCTCGAGCCACGGCGCCCGGCCTGCCTTGACTTTTAACTTCTGTCCAGGTAGGGGCTTTCCAGGGGCAGGCCTAGCCATGGCCTGCCACACAAGGATCAATGGTAATCAACAAAGCAGAACATAGCAAGCTGACACCAAAGTGCCTGAGAACCAAAGTGAAGGGGAAAAGCGAATAAGAAGCAAGCTGATTTCCACTCGAGAACTTCAGGAGGACCAGAGGCACCCAAAGAGGGGAGCGACAGGGCTGAAAGCACAAAGATTGATGGAAACTGTGCAAGGAGCAGTTAGATGCCCAGATCCACTCCCCAACTGCTCAAATCTAGGTGACTACTTCTCCTCTCCCTAACTGTACACAAGATGTGAACTCTGAGGCAATTGAGCCAGAAAGATTCTGCACTTAGGGTAAGACAGGGCAAAAGCTGGAATGGAGGTACCATCTGAAAACGGGGATTAAGAGAAAGTCTATACATCAAACACTGAGACCTGCAGCTTCTCTTTTCTCTCTTCCCATTTAGCTCCTGGAACACCAGCAGCCAGGCTTACATACCTGGACAGAAGAATGGACGATTCTTCAGGCAGAAGAAAATTGACCTGTCTGAGAGAAAAATAAACAGAAAAACCCACATATAAACAAAAGAAAACCCAGACCAAACCCTAGAGATACCGATATTTGGGGGACGTACGGTGCAAATAGGGCTGGGCGCGGTGGCTCACGCCTGTAATCCCAGCACTTTGTGAGGCCAAAGCAGGTGGATCATGAGGTCAGGAGTTCAAGACCAGCCTGGCCAACATGGTGAAAACCCGTCTCTACTAAAAATACAAAAATTAGCCGGGCATGGTGGCATGCGCCGGTGGTCCCAGCTGCTCGAGAGGCTGAGGCAGGAGAATCTCTTGAACCTGGGAGGCGGAGGTTGTGGTAAGCTGAGATCACGCCACTGCACTCCATCCTGGGTAACGGAGCGAGACTCCACCTCAAAAAAAAAAAAAAAAAAAGCAAATAAGTTAGAAATGTATAAAATAGAAGATAAAAGTTGCCCGGGAGTCCCTACATTCCCAAAGGCAACTATTGTAAGCCACATCTTGATATGTTTATAACAATTTTTCTATTTAAGTATAATAGGTCCTAGTTAAGTTCCCACAACAAAGGCTAAAATAACAGGGCTTTAAACAAAATTGATGTTTATCTCTCAGTCATGTAACAGTCCAGAGGCAGCCCAGAGCTAATATTGTGGTTCCCCAGTGCTGGGGACCCAGGCTTCTTTGCTACCATTGTGCTGGCATTCTCAACACATAGTTTTCATCTCATGGTCTAAGATGGCTGCTCTGTCCCTCAGTCTTTAGAGATGGGGTCTTGCTGTGTCACTCAGGCTAGAATACAGAGGCACAATCATAGCTCACTGCAGCCTCAAACTCCTTGGCTCAAACCATTGTCATTGCACAAACAGCAAAGCAATGCATTCAAAGATCTAAATGAAAAGCATTTCCAGGAAGGTTCTCTTCTTAGCCAAACTAACAATCAAATAGGAGGGTAAAATAAAACCATCTTCACCAAAACCAGCCTCCTGGGTAGCTGGGACTACAGGTGTGTGTCACCACCCCTGGCTAATTTTTATTTTGTAGAGATGGGGTCTCTCTTTGTTGCCCAGGCTGGTCCCAAACTCCTGGGCTCAAGTGATCCTCCTGCCTCAGTCTCCCAAAGTGCTGGGATTACAGGCGTGAGCCACTGTGCCCAGCTGCTGCTCCCAATCCTGTCACAATATCCACATGGCAGTCAGTGAGAAGACAGAAGAGAAAAAAGAAGGCCATTTTTTTTTTCATATAAGGACAGAATCCCAGAGTTGTCCATATTACTTCTGCTCACACCCCATTGGGCAGAACACAGTTGCATGACCATAGCTATTTGCAAGGGAGGATGGGAAATGTAGTCTTCAGCTGGCTTTAACTGGGCCTAAATGTGCTCAGCTAAAGCTCAGGATTTCTTTTAAAAAAGGAAGAAGGGGCTGGGTCCAGTGGCTCACACCTGTAATCCCAGCACTTTGGGAGGCCAAAGCCGGTGGATCACCTGAGGTCAGAAGTTCGAGACCAGCCTGGCCAACATGGTGAAACCACATCTCTACTAAAAATACAAAAAATTAGCTGGGTGTGGTGGTGCACACCTGTAATCCCAGTTACTATGGAGGCTGAGGAAGAAGAATCGCTTGAACTGAGGAGGCAGAGGTTGCAGTGAGCCAAGATCGTGCCACTGCACTCCAGCCTGGGTGACAGAGCAAGAATCTGTCTCAAAAAAAAAAAAAAAGGAAAAAGGAAGAAGGGGAGAATGAATATTGGGAGACAATCAGTGATCTTTGCTACAAAACACACACACACACACACACACACACATTTGAGATGCAGTCCTGCCCTGTCGCCCAGGTTGGAGTGCAGTGGCACAATCACGACTCACTGCAACCTCCTTCTCCAGGATTCAAGCGATTCTCCTGCCTCAGCTTCCTGAGTAGCTGGGACTACAGCAGCGTGCCACCTGGCCCGGCTAATTTTTGTATTTTTAACAGAGGTTTTGTCACGTTGGCCAGGCTGGTCTTGAACTCCTGACCTCAAGTGATCCACCCACCTCGGCCTCCCAAAGGGCTGGGATTACAGGCATGAGCCACTGCACCTGGCCAGATACACATATATATTTTAAAATCTTTTATTTCCGGAAACAAGGAATCCATACATATTTAGTGTCTCTGACTAATGGAGAGTCAAAGATCACCAGAGGTTTGAGGAAAGCCTGCAGAGGAAGATCAAAATGAACAAACAAATAAAAATGAATTCAGACAAAACAAAAGCTGACAATGTAAAAAGTAGAACAAAATGTAAAAACAGAAGTAACCTAAAATTAATATCACATCCATGAAATGAGTACAGAATGCTATTCAAAAAAGAAACTTTAGGGAACCACAGAGAGTTCTTATTAATCTTTTTTTTTTTTTTTTTGAGACAGGGTCTTGTTCTGTCACCAAGGCTAGAGTGCAGTGACAGAATTACAGCTCACTGCAGCCTCAACCTCCCAGACTCAAGGGATCCTCCCACCTCAGACTCCTGAGTAGCTGTGACTACAGTCACATACAACCATGCCAGACTTTTTTTTTTTCCATAGAGACGAAGTCTCACTATGTTGCTCAGCCTTAATCTTTTCAATTAAAAGATAATGGTAGAGGCTGGGCACGGTGGCTTGCTCCTGTAATCCCAGCACTTTGGGAGGCCGAGGTGGGAGGATCACTTGAGGTCAGGAGTTCGAGATCAGCCTGGCCAGCATGGTGAAACCCTGTCTCTACTAAAAATACAAAAAAATTAGCTGGGCATGGTGGCAGGCACCTGTAATCCCAGCTACTATGGAGGCTGAGGCAGGAGAATTGCTTGAACTCGGGAGGCAGAGGTTGCAGTGAGCTGAGATGGCACTATTGCACTACAGCCTAGGCGACAAGAGTGAAACTCCATCTCAAAAAAAAAAAAAAGATAATGGTAGAGATAAAAGTTTAACAGAAGGATTGGAAAATGGAGCTGAGAAAATATATCAGGAAATAGGAAAATAACAAAAGACAAAGAAATAGAAAATAGGAGACAAAAGATAAGAAAATTAGAAGAGCAATCTAGGAGGCCCATTAACTAACAAAAGTTCCAGAAAGATGCCAGGTGCTGTGACTCATGCCTGTAATCCCAGCACTTTCAGAGGCTGAGGAGGGTGAATCACATGAGCCCAGGATTTCGAGACCAGCCTGGGCAACATGGTGAAACCCCGTCTCCACTAAAAATACAAAAAAAGTTAGCCAGGCATGGTGGTGTGTGCCTGTAATCCCAGGTACTCAGGAGGCTGAGGCAGGAGAACTGCTTGAACCCAAGAGGCAGAGGTTGCAGTGAGCTGAGATTGCGCCACTGCACTCCAGCCTAGGTGACAGAGCAAGACTCCATCTCAAAAACAAAAACAATAAGCAACAACAAAAGAAAACAAAAACAAACAACAAAAAAAGGTCACCTACAAAGGAAAAGGAAACCGAATGTGAGTGGCCTTCTCAGTAGCAGCACTGAAAGTGAGAAAACAGTGACCCAATGCATTCAAAGATCTAAATGAAAAGCATTTCCAGAGAAGCCCTACTCTTAGCCAAGCTAATAATCAAACAGGAGGGTAAAATAAAACCATCTTCACACACAGTCTCAGAGATTTTATCTTTCACGTACCCTTTTTCTCTCCAGGAAACTATTGGAGAATATACTCCACCAAAATGAAGGTGTACACATGTCAAGACGACAACCTGGGATTCGGGAAGCAGAGGTGAGAACACAGGAGGCAGAGGGAAGCTTGGGATGATGATGAGGGGGACTGCACCACAGCGGTGCTGCAGGCTGGGGAACAGCCCAGGATGCAGCCAGAAGGCACAGTGCTCCAGAAAAGAAGCTTCCCCCAAAACCAATCATTCATAGATTCAGTCATATGTTTCATAGCTCTGTCGGAGTTTGGGAAAGGATGTATAATGGCTTGAGAGAAACCTAAGCAAATCAACAACAGAGGCAATTTTTTTTTTTTTTTTGAGACGGAGTCTCGCTCTGTCGCCCAGGCTGGAGTGCAGTGGCGCGATCTGGGCTCACTGCAAGCTCCGCCTCCCGGGTTCACGCCATTCTCCTGCCTCAGCCTCTCCGAGTAGCTGGGACTACAGGCGCCCGCCACCACGCCTGGCTAATTTTTTGTATTTTTTAGTAGAGACAGGGTTTCACCGTGGTCTCGATCTCCTGACCTCGTGATCTGCCCACCTCGGCCTCCCAAAGTGCTGGGATTACAAGCGTGAGCCACCACGCCCGGACAACAGAGGCAATTTTTAACTCCAAAAAGAAATTTGTACCAAAATAGAACTATGCTACACTATGTGAACACTTAATATTGCCAAGCACAGTGGCTCATACCTGTAATCCCAGCACTCTGAGGCCGAGGTGGGAGGATCCCTTGAGCCCAGGGGTTCAAGACCAGCCTGGGCAACATAGTAAGACTTCATCACTACAAAAAATGAATGAACTTAGCAGGTGTGGTGGTGCGTTCCCGTAGTCCCAGCTACTTAGGAGGCTGAGGTGGGAGGATTGCTTGTGCCCAGAAGGTTGAAGCTGCAGTGAGCCAAGATCACGCCACTGTACTACAGCCTGGGTGACAGAGTGAGACCCTGTCTCAAAATAATAACAATAATAATTTAAAAACCACTTAATATTGATTTACCAAGAATGATCACATAACTACATTGAAAGAATGAGGTCGGGGAAAATTATATTTTTGGGGGGCATAAAATGGCCAAATCATCATTTTCTGTGGTAGAAAATGAACAGTGACTATCTAAAATTTTAAAATATCATAAAACAGCAGGATTAACTTCATTTAAAGTAGGACTTGGGGGCCACATATGGTGGCTCATGCCTGTAATCCCAGCACTTTGGGAGGCTGAGGCGGGGGAATCACTTGAGCCCAGGAATTCAAGACTAGCCTGAGCAACACAGGAAGACCTTGTCTCTACCAAAATTAAAAAAATAGCCAGGGATGGTGCCACACACCTGTAGTCCCAGCTACTGAGGGGGCGCTGAGGTGAGAGTGCCTGAGGCTGCAGTAAGCCCTGATCTTTCCACTCACTGCACTCCAGCCTGGGTAACAGAGCAAGAGACCCTGTCTCAAAAAAAAAAAAAAAAAGGACTTGAGAAATCTTTTTACAATCGTAAGCCTATAAATTTCCCTTTTTAAATAATTCACATTTTTTGATTAGAAAATTGTCCCAGCTTCTCAGGAAACTGAGGCAGGAGGATGGCTTGAGCCCACGAGGTCAGGTCCAGCCTGGGCAACATAGTGAGACCTTGTCTCTAAAAAAAAAAAAAAGTATGTGATTAAGTTAATCAAATAAGAACAGAAGTAAAATGAATATACTCCAAATCAGATTACAGAAACATGGAACCAGAGTACAGCTATGACAGGTGCCTATGCTGGTGAATTGGTGGACAGATAATGGTAGATTTAGCTTAATACTCATCTCATCTCAATATGTTTCTTTCTTTTTTTTTTTTTTTTGGTGAGACGGAGTATCCCTCTGTCACCCAGGCTGGAGTGCAGTGGCGCGATCTCGGCTCACTGCAAGCTCCGCCTCTTGAGTTCACGCCATTCTCCTGCCTCAGCCTCCCGAGCAGCTGGGACTACAGGTGCCTGCCACCACTACGCCCGCCTAATTTTTTTTTGTATTTTTAGTAGAGACGGGGTTTCACCACGTTAGCCGGGATGGCCTCGATCTCCTGACCTCATGATCTGCCCGCCTGGGCCTCCCAAAGTGCTGGGATTACAGGCGCAAGCCACCGCGCCAGGCCTTTCATCTCAGTATCTTTCTACAGTCCTCCCTACATTGCACAAGCTGAAAGGCCAAACTTACATTGCCTAGATGACCTTGTGGCAGGGATTTTGGGCACAATTTTGGTTTTTCCAATCATTTCCTCTCATGAGATGTATAAGGTGGAGGTGAAGTGAAGTCTGTGTGTGCTATTTATGCTGGGGAGTGCTGTGGTGGAGGTGTTTTTTTTTTTTGGTTTTTTTTTTTGAGACGGAGTCTTGCTTCATCGCTCAGGCTGGAGTGCAGTGGGGTGATCTTGGCTCACAGCAACCTCTGCCTCCCGGGTTCAAGCAATTCTCCTGTCTCAGCCTCCCGAGTAGCTGGGACGATAGGTGCCTGCCACCATGTCCGGCTAATTTTTATATTTTTAGTAGAGATGGGGTTTCACCTTGTAGGTCAGGCTGGTCTCAAACTCCTGACCTCAGGTGATCCACCCACACCTCGGCCTCCCAAAGTGCTGGGATTACAGGCGTGAGCCACTGAGCCTGGCTTTTTTTTTTTTTTTTTGAGACGGAGTTTCCCTCTGTGGCCCAGGCTGGAGTGCAGTGGTGTGATCTCGGCTGACTGCAACCTCCCCCTCCCGGGTTTAAGCAATTCTCCTGCCCCAGCCTCCTGAGTAGCTGGGACTACAGGCACACGCCACCACACCTGG